>NW_028270172.1:24214885-24520773 GCF_037043375.1 Chiloscyllium plagiosum
ATAACAGCTGTGAATGAAGACTATATTATTATCATGTCAGCGGAGCACAAGGCATACTTTCATTGTAGGTTCTCCTTCATCAGGATATTTCTTCATTTATTTTGAACACTTGAATTTACATTCATTTCTAGTTAATATTCACATTTCCAGAAGTTCAACACAGTTCAAGTTCCTTTTGGACAACATGAGACACTGGGATATGCTCAATGCAATTGCAATTATATTTGATATTTACAATATACATTCCATGACAAAGATACGATCTGAGGAGTTTCCAGCTACTTGGTCTGTTCTGTTAGTAGTGCTGTATCGGCAGGGAGGGGAGGTGGTTCATATTCACCTTGTTTCTCCACATTCTAGACCTGGTTGGGGCATTTTAGAGAGCAGTTAAAGAGATTAGTGAGTCACAACAAGCATGATGGCTCAGTGGTTAGCACCGATGCCTTATTCAGCGCCAAATCATGGGTTCACTTCCAACCTCCAGCAACTGTCTGTGTGGAGTTTGAACATTTTCTCCAAGCCTGTGCAGGTTTCTGCCGGGTGCTTGGGTTTTCTCCCTCGGTCCAAAGATGTGCAGGTTAGGTGAATTGGCCATGCTAAAATTGCCCGTACTGTTCAGGGATGTGTAGGTTAGATGAATTAGACATGAGCAATGCATAGTATCTGGATGGGTACATGAATAGGAAGGGTTTAGAGCGATATGGACCAAGTGTTGGCAAATGGGACTAGATTAATTTTGGATATCTGGTCAGCAAGGACCAGTTGGACAGAAGGGTCTGTTAGTGTTGCACATCTGTATGACTCTATGACAAGGATAAAGTAGGGGAGTGGATCTAGGTGGGATATTCTTCAGAGAGTCAGTGTGGACTCGATGGACTGAATGGCCTGCTTCCACACTGTAAGGATTCTGTATAGATTAGACCAGATAAGGAGGGCAGGTTTATTTCCCGAATAATGTGGGTAGCACGGTGGCTCAGTGGTTAGCGCTGCTGCCTCACAGCACCAGAGACCCGGGTTCAATTCCCGCCTCAGGCGACTGTGTGGAGTTTGCACATTCTCCCCGTGTCTGCGTGGGTTTCCCCCGGGTGCTCTGGTTTCCTCCCACAGTCCAAAAATGTGCAGGTTAGGTGAATTGGTCATGCTAAATTGCCCCTAGAATTAGGTGAAGGGGTAAATGTAGGGGAATGGGTCTGGGTGGGTTGTGTTTCAGCGGGACGGTGTGGACTTGTTTGGCCGAAGGGCCTGTTTCCACACTGTAAGTAATCTAATCTAATTGTGGGCGGCACGGTGGCACAGTGGTTAGCGCCAGAGACCCGGGTTCAATTCCCGCCTCAGGCGACTGACTGTGTGGAGTTTGCACATTCTCCCCGTGTCTGCGTGGGTTTCCTCCGGGTGCTCCGGTTTCCTCCCACAGTCCAAAGATGTGCAGGTCAGGTGAATTGGCCATGCTAAATTGTCCGTAGTGTTAGGTAAGGAGTAAATGTAGGGGTATGGGTGGTTTGCACTTCGGCGGGTCGTTGTGGACTTGTTGGGCCGAAGGGCCTGTTTCCACACTGTAAAGTAATCTAAATAATGACATTTTGCTTGAAACTGATAATCCTTTTAGTTACTTGCATATTTTAAAAAATGCTTAAATTTAAAGTCTCAGGAATTTATAGTAGGATTTGAATTTGCTTTTTTGGATTATTCATCAAACTTTCTCATTACTTGTTTGCAGGTGTCGCTGCCATATCCTACTCACCTTTCAGCTGGTACCCTATTACCTCCAAACCTTCTCTTCCCAGGCCACACAGCACTCTTTAATACAAAACTTTTTTTTCCCCCAATCCTGCTTTAAAGCAGATACCGGGAGCAATGCACATGCTGGATCACAATGGGATTAAAGGTTAGGAGCTCATGGCAGAGTTACTAGGAGAGACTCTGTTGCACACCTACTTCATTTTAAAAACCTCTAACCAATTCAATATCCCAACCATGGAATACTTAATCCCTACTGGAAAAGGTTCATTGCTCTGTTTAATTTTTCTCATACTTAGTGAATGATTAATCTAATTTAAAAACATTGAAAGAATTACCTCACCATCACAGCTCAAGGCTCTGCCTAGAAATGGACAATTATTCACTGATCCTATTGAAATGTCTGTTTTTGAGCACTCTAATTCTGAGTTACCTTATTGTGTACCATAAATTATTCAGTCTGATTTCTGATACCATAGCTCTTCTATGTTCCTCAGAGATTTGATTTTCTAACGTGTTAAATGATGGCTGGATAAGTCCTACTCTTTTTTTAAGAATTCCGTTTTCAAATGAATCTCCCTGAGCAAGGAGTACTTAGGATAATGTCTCCCACTGTGCTTTTCATTCTGTATTCTGAGACAGAACCTCAATTTTGTATTCTTTTAAGAAGCATGGCACATACAGCACATATAAATTTGATACACGCCCGTTGAGTGTGCAACAAGATGAAGACTTAATTGATCATTGGGCAACAGTCAAAAAACTAATAAATCACCTCCACTAAGTTTGCAACTCTGCATTGTTAGCTAAATGTTGTTAAGCTGCCAGTTAACTCGCTGGCTGGTCAGTGTACACTTTTCTCACTATAGACAACAAAAGCAATCTGCAGATTACAAAAAAGGCAAAGCAGTCACTAAAATCCTCCGCATGACAGATCTACTCAACAGGTTCTGAAGCTTCGACAGGTTTTCAATCGTTATACTATTTTCAACAATTTTTTTTCCTTTTGCAGTAAACACATGGCGCCCGCTAGATCTCTCACCTTGCAAAACCAAATATATCTTAAAACCACTTTGAAAGCAAGAGCAACTGAAGTTAATTCACTGGTTTGCATTCAGTGTCACGGTTTTTGCTCATAGAGGAACCTTTTTAACATGTCTGTATTCGCAAATTCTTTGCTGTCACTTCATAATGCACTGATTTTAGAGTTAGAGTTAATGCAAGAGTCCACAAAACAAACAAACTGCTACAAAATAATATTAGGAGTTTGTTTCATCTCCTTTGTAACATTAGGTTTTGTCATATCTTACCTTGCATTCCTTCTAACTTTGGCGATTCAATCCAAAAGCATAAAAGACAAATTAAGTTCACTC
Organism: Chiloscyllium plagiosum; assembly: GCF_037043375.1. Taxonomy (NCBI): domain Eukaryota; kingdom Metazoa; phylum Chordata; class Chondrichthyes; order Orectolobiformes; family Hemiscylliidae; genus Chiloscyllium; species Chiloscyllium plagiosum. Next base: position 24,217,996 of record NW_028270172.1, read on the forward strand.
CCCCACTACTGAGCACCTTCAACTGAAATTACATGAACCAGTCACTTTCCTCAGTTCTGTGCTTCTCCGCTATTATTCAGCGGCAGTGACCTGTTGAATACTGAGAAGGAAGTAAGGCATGCGTTTGCTGATTGTTACAGGACGATGCAGTGAGTCCTGCCTCGATAAGTCTCATTTGCATCAACTACAGTCCTCAATGTGTGTAATTCGCTGTAGGCTTGCATAAATCTTGTATAAATCTCTTACGATTGCTACAGGCACAGCACAATTAGAATTGTGGCTAAGAAAAGCTCATATTTCAACGCTTGGCACTTCACGTATCATGTGGACACGTTGAGGCTTAAACATGCGCAGGGGGCGGGGAGACCCATCCATGCTATTAAAAACAGAATGGTGCTTTGTCTGACTGGATACTTTTAAATGATCAAAATAGCATCATAGCAATTCCATTTTAAAAACAAATCTTACATTAAAAGTGTTTGATAGGATGAAGTTTTAAAAAATGTTTCCACTTGTCAGACTTCAATTATCCTAAAATAGCCAGTGTTTTATGGTGTAGTTGGTGATATCATCAATAAAAACTGTGGTTGATGCCAAGAGTATAAGTGACAAAGACAGAAAGGGTTCTTGAAATATGGCCTTGATCTGTATGTACCAATGATGTTGGAGACATCATTGGAAATGCTGGCAAAACTCAACAACTCAGTCAAATTCCAAAGAAGCCCCCACTAGTGCATGGTAGAACATCGACAGAACCAAAGGTGTGCAGGTTAGGTGGATTGGCCATGGGAAGTACAGGGTTACAGGGGTAGGGTGGGGAAGTGGGTCTAGATGGGATGTTGTTTGGAGGGTCAGTGTGGAATCGATGAGTTGAATGGTCTGCTACCACTCTGTAGGGATTCTATGATTCTATGAAAAGGTGCCAGCAGTGACAGAGTCAATGCAAAGTGGTTGGGGTCTGGGTTTCTGGCTACCAATCTATTCATTTTAGTAAAAAAAGACTCGAGGGAATATGAATTGGGGTTTCATAATTAGGAGATTTTTTTAAAAATCACAAAGGTTAAAGTCGACATTCAGATGTATTTTTCTTTTCCATTTCAACATAGTGTGGAATCTTCAGGCCTTGAACAACATGTGCCATAGCAAGAAAGTTGGGAATGTCATGTGATAATGACCCTCGAGGAGCATCTGGACATCGAGAGCAAAAGATCCCACATTCTAACCAAGTGAACTGGTCACTGCAGCTGAATCAGAGTGAAGCGCAGGAAAGGGGTTGGTTTACCTCCTGCCTGGGGCTGACCAGGTGCTTGGTCTCCTGCAGTTAACCAAGTGCCTGTGACCTGGGACATTGCTCCTTCACCCAGAGGCGAAGGCATGCCACTAATTAGTTCATTATCATGTGCTCCTGATCCTAATCTTGCTAATGTATCCACTATGGTGTCAGTATTGAAGCTGGTGGAAGGTGCAAGAGTCATGGGTCAAGAGTGTGGTTACTGGGAAAGCACAGCAAGTCAGGCAGCATCTGAAGAGCAGGGGAATCAATGTTTCAGACAAAAGCCCTTCATCAGGAATGGGGCTGTGAGCCAAGGGGGTGGAGGGATAAATGGGAGAGGGGTGGGGCGGGGGGGAAGGTAGCTGAGAGTACGATAAGTGGAGGGAGGTGGGGATAATGGTGATAGGTCAGAGGGGAGGGTGGAGCAGATAGGTGGGAAGGAAGGTGGATAGGTAGGACAGGTCATGAGGGCGGTGCCAAGTTGTAAAGTTTGAACTGGGATAAGGTGGGGGGAGGGGAAGTGAGGAAACTGGTGAAATCCACATTGATGCCGTGGGGTTGGAGGGTCCCGAGGTGGTAGATGAGGCATTCTTCCTCCAGCTGTCAGGTGGTTAGGGAATAACAATGAAGGAGACGCAGGGCATCACCTCGCACTTTCCCACATTATATTTCATCTGCTACTTTTTTGCTCTCTCTTCCAGCTTGTACAAATCCTTCTTCAGCCTCCCCACTTCCTCAACTCTACCTCTCTCTTCACCTACCTTTGTATCCCAATGAAGAAGTCAAAATGGAATTAATTATGATATTAGGATTGAAATAGATAAAGAGGTAATATCAAATTTTAGCAATACTCCAATCCAGTCAGGATGGAATGGATTCTAAGAATCTGAGGGAAATTTCAAAGAATCAAGGTACAATCTGCAGAATTTCCATGGATGTAAGGGTGGTGTCATAAGAATGAAAATTAGAGGGATAAACCTGGCAATCACGCCCAGTCAACAAAGTGATGAACATTTCATAGACAATAATCAAGAACAAAAGTATTGTTTAATAATAATGTATTGTTAGTAAAACAAAACACCCGAGTGTAGTCTGAAAAAAAGGCACATTTGGTGAAAACATTTTTTCTTGTATTTATCAGGAGATTATCACTCTCCTCGAATAGATTACAAATGTTGTTTGTGATCCCAAACGGCAAACAAGCCTACATTCCATCAACAAATTTAAAAATCGTTATATTTGAAAGGAGCTGCAAGACAAGATGAGAAGGTCACTCAAAGAATATTTGGTATTGTTGACTTCATTTGAAAATTGGTAGTGGGACCCTGTGTGAGAACCTCTCTGGCTATGCCAAGGGCATCTTGAAACCCATTGTACAGGGGACCCTGCAGCTTCTGTTGCAACACTACAGATTTGTTACAGAAACTCAACACCCGTGGACTAGTCCAACCGGGAATATTCCTCATCACAATGGATGTTTCAGCACTCTACACCAGCATCCCCGCATGATGGCGGCATTACTGCAACAGCATCTGTACTCAATGCCAACAACTGCCAATCTCTGAGCACCATCCTACAACTCATCCTCTTCACCCTCGATCACAACATCTTCACCTTTGACAACCAGTTTTTCATTCGTACACACGGAACAGCCATGGCAACCAAATATGCCAACACTTTCATGCACAAGTTTGAACAAGACTTCTTTGCTGCACAGAACCTCCGACCAGATACTTTCTTCCTGGTGAGGAGTCACTGAAAGAATTATAAGATGACATCAGCAAGTTTCATCCCACCATCAGACTTAACATGGAGTACCCTTTTGCATCTGTCTCATTCTTGGACATACGCATCTCCATCAAGGATGGGCACCTCAGTACCTCACTCTATCACAAGCCCACTGATAACCTCATGATACCGCACTTCTCCAGCTTCCACCCTAAACATATTAAACAGCCATCATCTACGGACAAGACCCGTGCATACACAGGATCTGTTCAGATGAGGAGGAATGCCACGGACACCTGAAGATGCTCTTATAAGGTGCTGAAGATTCTCTTATAAGAACAGGATATGATGCTGAACCCATCGATCACCAGTTCCAATGTGCCACAGTGAGAAACTGTAATGAACACCTCAGGAGACAGACACAGGATGCAACTGATAGTGTACTCTTTGTTGTCTGGTACTTCCCGGGAGCTGAAAAACGATGCCATATTGTTCGCGGCCTGCAACACATTATCAATGAGGATGAGCACCTCGCCAAGACCTTCCCTACATCTCCACTTCTCTCCCTTAAACAACCGCCTTAAGCAGACCATTGTTCACAGCAAACTGTCCAGCCTTCAGAACAACATCGAACACAACACTGTACAACCCTGTCATGGCAACCACTGCAAGACATGTCAGAGTGTCGACATAGATACCACCATTACGTGTGGGGACAACACCAATCATGTATGCAGCAAATACTCAGGTGACTCGGCCAGCATTGTCTACCTCATACACTGCAGGTAAAGTTGCCCCGAGGCATAGCACATTGACGAGACAAAGCAGAGGCTACAACAACGGATGAATGGACACCTCGCAACAATCACCAGACAGGGCTGTTCCCTCCCAGTTGGGGAGCACTTCAGCAGGCAGGGACATTGGGCCTCGGATCTTTGGGTGACCAACCTCCAAGGCAAACTTCAGAAAAACAACAACACAGAGTGGCCAAGCAGAGGCTGATAGCCAAGTTCAGAACCCATGAGGATGGCCTGAACAGAACCGTGGGTTCATGTCACACTACAGGTGACCCCACTACACTATACTCTCTCTCTCTCTTTCACACACATGCACACACTCACTCTCTTACATACTCATACACTCACGCAGACCCTCACACATGCTGTCACTCATACACACACGAGTACACTCCCCAAACTCACACCCACACACACACATTTTACCAAGCATGCACACATGCAAACACACACTCTGTCACGTGCACTCACATTCTCACACACTCTCTCACGCACGCGCATACAGATATAAGTCTGTGGGATGAATTGCATTTGCAGAATTATATTTGTAGATACATTCTATTTTGCGCAAAAGCACACATGATCTGCAGACAGTCAATGCAGGAGTCAGTTAGATTAGATTACTTACAGTGTGGAAACAGGCCCTTCGGCCCAACAGATCCACACTGACCCTCTGAAGAGCAACCCACCCATACCCATTCCCCTACATCTTACACTACGGGCAATTTAGCATGGCCAATTCACCTAACTTGCACATTTTTTTTGGACTGTGGGTGGAAACTGGAGCACCCGGAGGAAACCCACGCTGACACGGGGAGAATGTGCAAACTCCACACAGATAGTCACCTAAGGTGGGAATTGAACCCGGGTCTCTGGCGCTGTGAGGCAGCAGTGCTAACCACTGTGCCACCGTGCCACCCACCATGCAATATTTTATAAATTCCTACTTTGGAAATAGAAATAGTCAGACTCATGTTTGGGATACAGACAGACTTGAACATCACACCTTTAATGCATGTGTCTGAGCTGAGATGTCACTTTTTTTAAAAAAACCTTAAGTTATCTCAAGAATGTGACTTAAAAGAAGTTCTGGTATTTCCAAATTAATGAACCAAAATCTGCAACCCATTCTAAAAGGTGAAAGACTTCACAGGTTTGTTTAATATATAATTTCAGTTGTATGACACTGTAATCTTTTGCTATAAAATTCTGTGTCTTATGATCCTGTTTCACAGCTACCTGATGAAGGAGCAGCGCTCCAAAATTTAGTACTTCTAAATAGACCTGTTGGACTATAACCTGGTGTTGTGTGATTTTTAACTTCATTTGAAAAACCATAGTGTACAAAAACAATGATGCTCAATCTTTATGAAACAAACATTAGCCTGGGTTTGTAGCTGGAATTTTGTGAGTATTTCTGTGTATCACACACTTAGAAAGAATATTAAGGCCTTTAAGACAGCCCAGTAGACTTCCTAGTGTGGTATCAAGAATGAGGGACTTCATATGTAGAGACTGAAGAAGATGAGATTGTTCTCCTTAGGGCAGAGCAAGGTAAGAGAAGATTAAGCAGTGTCACAACTGTGGATCAGATCTTTGAACCCTCAAAGAAAGGAGGTACACCCAAAGGACCAAAAACAAGAACAGAAATTGCTGAAAAGCTCAGTACATCTGGCAGCATCTGTGAAGAGAAATCAGCATTAACATTTCAGGTCCAGTGACCCTTCTACAGATTACCCAAAGGATGTCTGCAGATGTAAATTCAGTGGCTACTTGGAAAGGAATTCTGAAATATCACAACTGCACAGTCAGGGAGTCTTCAAACAAAATGACTAAAAATGAAAAGATGATGACAGAGTGACTACCCCAATCCGTTTCAGCAGGAGACTATCTCCTGCAAACATGCGTGTATGTTACCCTTCCAGGAATGTAGAGAAAAGCAGGGTTTAAAAGAAAGCTACATCCTTGGTTTGTGTGTATTAGTGGCCTGACATGCTAGTATGAGGGCTAGTATGCTATGAAGGTCACAGCTTTGAGAACAACCATTAAACACCCCTGCACTGCAGGTAAATAAAGGAAAAAGAAACTCTCTCATTTGTGTCAGCAGGTCAGCATTGAAATGAACCTGGACAAAATGATTTCAACCAATTTGCAAAGCCAAGAATCTCAAAATCGACTGTTTAACTACCAACCTTCACACTATCAAAAATATCCATATTAATAGCCATAGTGCTTTGCTATCAACTCTTCACAAATGACATGGAGACTGATCTGTATATCTGGGCTCATTTTGGATTCCTCTTCTTATCTGTTCTCATGTTTTCAAACGCCCTCCTTTTACCTCAAGATTACCTGTTTCAATTGATCCCTTTGGAAACCTAAATTCCTTTGGTCTGGGAGAAAGATATCAGCATGGAAAGGAATCCTTTTCCTTTAGGTTATCTTCCCGTCTAGCTACAGAGTTGGTAGGTGACAAAAGAAGAGGAGCCAGTACCTCCCACCTTGCCCGGGATCTGAACAATTTAGGGAATTCCCATCTGAATCGGAATGAATTTGCAGAACCTAATCGCAGAATTGGACATAACAAATAGAGGATTTGTTTCCATTATTAGAGACGAACTGAAAGAGTTAGATTGCGCAAATTGTCACTTTGGAACCAAGGCATATAAGACCAGAAAATGGGATTAGAATAGTTAGATTTTTGACTAGCACAGAGTTGATGGGCTGAAGGACCTTTTCTGTGCTTTGAACCTCTATGAGTCCAGAATGGCTGTGTTTATTGACATCTCAACTGTAGGGAATATGTTCATTGCCCAGGAATCACAGTGCCATTATATCACTGCGAGCAACACAACTGCAAGGTGCTCACATCAAAGAAAATGAGCAATAAACCAAGGGTTTTTCAAATGGTTTTTCAAATCATCCTGGGAACATGATTTATTTGCTACCTTACTCTAACACTTACCATCCCTGCACATGACGTTGCAATGACGATGGAATGCTGCCTCTCAGTTTACAGTTGTCAGGAATGAGGGAGCAAGGTGTGAAAGTGGGAGAAAGGTGACGTGGGGCTGCATTGTGAGCTGGTTGAACAAGGAAGTAGCAAGTGGGGTGGCAAGCAAACCACTTAACCAGGCAAAGGGGCATCAAGTTGAGCAGCACGTGCCAAAGGGGAGTGGGGACTGTGAAAACAAACGCTGAGGCTATTGAGTGAAGTAGGAAAGTAGAGTGATGTACAAAGAGGTGAGCGAGAGAGAGAGAGGCACTGTACAGTGTGACAATCAGGCCATCAAGGGAAATAGCAAGTGAAGGACCAGGGTGCCAACTAAAGCTACAAATGGGAAAGTGGGGACTAAGTGATGTTCTAAATGGGAGAGTGGGGTACTGGGTGATGTTCTAAATTGGAGAGTGAGGCACTAAGTGATGGGGGTTGTGGATTAGTGGTGCTCGAAGAGCACAGCAGTTCAGGCAGCATCCGAGGAGAAATAAAATCGACGTTTCGGGCAAAAGCCCTTCATCAGGAATACAAGCAGAGAGCCTGAAGCATGGAGAGATAAGTGAGAGGAGGGTGGGGTGGGGAGAAAATAGCATAGAGTACAATAGGTGAGTGGGGGAGGGGATGAAGGTGATAGGTCGGGGCCGGGGGGAGGGTGGAGTGGATAGGTGGAAAAGAAGATAGGCAGGTAGGACAAGTCAGGACAAGTCATGGGGACAGTGCTGAGCTGGAAGTTTGGAACTAGGGTGAGGTGGGGGAAGGGGAAATGAGGAAACTGTTGAAGTCCACATTGATGCCCTGGGGTTGAAGTGTTCTGAGGCAGAAGATGAGGCGTTCTTCCTCCAGGCATCTGGTGATGAGGGAGCGGCAGTGAAGGAGGCCCAGGACCTCCATGTCTTCGGCAGAGTGGGAGGGAGAGTTGAAATGTTGGGCCATGGGGCGGTGTGGTTGATTGGTGCAGGTGTCCCGGAGATGTTCCCTAAAGCGCTCTGCTAGGAGACGTCCAGTCTCCCCAATGTAGAGGAGACCGCATCGGGAGCAATGGATACAATAAATTATATTGATGGATGTGCAGGTAAAACTTTGATGGATGTGGAAGGCTCCTTTAGGGCTTTGGATGGAGGTGAGGGAGGAGGTGTGGGCTCAGGTTTTGCAATTCCTGCGGTGGCAGGGGAAGGTGCCAGGATGGGAGGGTGGGTTGAAGGGGGGCATGGACCTGACCAGGTAGTCACGGAGGGAACGGTCTTTGCGGAAGGCGGAAAGGGGTGGGGAGGGAAATAAATCCTTGGTGGTGGGGTCTTTTTGAAGGTGGCGGAAATGTCGGCGCATAATTTGGTTTATGTGAAGGTTGGTAGGGTGGAAGGTGAGCACCAGGGGCATTCTGTCATTGTTACGGTTGGAGGGGTTGGGTCTAAGGGCGGAGGTGCGGGATGTGGATGAGATGCGTTGGAGGGCATCTTTAACCACGTGGGAAGGAAAATTGCGATCTCGAAAGAAGGAGGCCATCTGGTGTGTTCTGTGGTGGACGTAGTCCTCCTGGGAGCAGATACAGCGGAGGCGGAGGAATTGGGAATACGGGATGGCATTTTTGCAAGAGGTAGAGTGGGAAGAGGTGTAATCCAGGTTGCTGTGGGAGTCGGTGGGTTTGTAAAAAATGTCGGTACTGAGTAACACAGCAAATGGGAGAGTGGAGTACTGAGTAACATGGCAAATGGGAGAGTGGGGTACTGAGTAACATGGCAAGTGGGAGAGTGGGGAGCTGAGTAACATGACAAATGGGAGAATGAGGTACCGAGTAATGTTGTAAATGAGAGAGTGGGGTACTGAGTGATATTGTAAATGGGAGAGTGGAGTCATGAGTAACATGGCAAATGGGAGAGTGGGGTACTGAGTGATGTAAATGGGAGAGTGGTGTACTGAGTAACATGGCAAATAGGAGAGTGGGGTACTGAGTGATGTAAATGATAGAGTGGTGTACTGAGTAACATGGCACATGGGAGAGTGAAGTACTGAGTAAGATGGCAAATGGGAGAGTGGGGTACTGAGTAACATGGCAAATGGGAGAGTGGAGTACTGAGTAACATGGCAAATAGGAGAGTGGGGTACTGAGTGATGTAAATGATAGAGTGGTGTACTGAGTAACATGGCACATGGGAGAGTGAAGTACTGAGTAAGATGGCAAATGGGAGAGTGGGGTACTGAGTAACATGGCAAATGGGAGAGTGGGGTACTGAGTAACATGGCAAATGGGAGAGTGGGGTACTGAGTAACATGGCAAATGGGAGAGTGAGGTACTGAGTGATGTTGTAAATGGGAGAGTGGGGTATTGAGTGATATTGTAAATGGGAGAGTGTGGTACGGAATGATGTTGTAAATGGGAGAGTGGGATACTGAGTGATGGTGTAAATGGGAGAGTGGGGTACGGAGTGATGTTGTAAATGGGAGAGTGGGGTACTGAGTAACATGGCAAATGGGAGAGTGGAGTACTGAGTAGCACGGCAAATGGGAGAGTGGTGTACTGAGTAACAGGGCAAATGGGAGAGGGGGTACTGAGTAACATGGCAAATAGTAGAGTGGGATACTGAGTAACAGGGCAAATGGGAGAGTGGTGTACTGAGTAACATGGCAAATGGGAGAGTGGGATACTGAGTAACAGGGCAAATGGGAAAGTGGTGTACTGAGTAACATGGCAAATGGGAGAGTGGGATACTGAGTAACATGGCAAATGGGAGAGTGGAGTACTGAGTAACATGGCAAATGGGAGAGTGGTGTACTGAGTAACACGGCAAATGGGAGAGTGGTGTACTGAGTAACACGGCAAATGGGAGAGTGGGATACTGAGTAACATGGCAAATGGGAGAGTGGGATACTGAGTGATGTTGTAAATGGGAGAGTGGGGTACTGAGTAACATGGCAAATGGGAGCGTGGTGTACTGAGTGATGTGGCAAATGGGAGAGTGGGGTACTGAGTAACATGGCACATGGGAAAGTGGGAAACTGAGTGATGTAATAAATGGCAGAGTGGGATACTGAGTAACACGGCGATTGGGAGAGTGGGGTACTGAGTAACACAGCAAATGGGAGAGTGGAGTACTGAGTAACACGGTAAATGGGAGAGTGGGGTTCTGAGTAACACGGCAAATGGAAGAGTGGAGTACTGAGTAACACAGCAAATGGGAGAGTGGAGTACTGAGTAACATGGCACATGGGAGAATGGGATACTGAGTGATGTTGTAAGTGGGAAAGTGGGGTACTGATTAACATAGGAGAGTGGAGTACTGAGTAACATGGCAAATGGGAGAGAGGAGTACTGAGTAACACAACAAATGGGAGAGTGGGTTACTGAGTAACATGGCACATGGGAGAGTGGGATACTGAGTGATGTTGTAAATGGGAGAGTGGGGAACTGAGTAACATGGCACATGGATGAGTGGGGTACTGAGTAACATGGCAAATGGGTGAGTGGGGTACTGAGTAACATGGCACATGGGAGAGTGGGATACTGAGTGATGTTGTAAATGGGAGAGTGGGGTACTGAGTGATGTGGCAAATGGGAGAAAGGGATGCCAAGTGAAGCATCAAGCAAGAGAATGGGTGATATGGTGAGTGGAGGAATGGGTCCTCGAGTGGCCTAGTATCCCTCATATCACTGCAGGTTTTCCGTCTTACCATGGGGAATTGTAGCAACCCTTCCAATGGATACAAAATCCTAGTCACTCAGGGATACATTTTATCATATTCACACTCTGGAGTGTCTTTACAGGGATTCACAGCCTTAGGTGAAGCATTGCCAGACCTGTTGTGTTCTCTGATTGACTCCCATTCTCTGCACACAGAACCTGTGAGCCGATAAATATAACTAGTTCTTCTCTATAACCTCAGGCAATAGGCCTGAACACATCCAATCTTCAGCAGTTAAAATACACAGGTTCCTGGTCCTCCCTTGTCACTGTAGCACCATCTTTCTGTCCTGAGCAAAGCTTCTAGCCTTCCCCTCTTCTTGCCAGGGAGCTCGGTTTCCTATCTCTCTCTTTCTCTCCCTCCCCACCTTAGTCCACTTGGATGAGGGTGATGAGGGGAGGATTACTTCGAGAACAGGGGTTTGTGGATCAGCCAGAGTGGCTGCTACCTGGACCCAGCCACTTTCCATTCCTCAAGATGTGCTCTTATTTGGAAGGAGGTGGAGATTTTAATCTCCTTAAGTAGTATTATTTCACACAGATTTCTGAAAGTAGCTTCTGTTTTAAGTATCCACACCCAGTGAGGCAAAGCAAGTTACTGAAGCCTTTCAGGTATGTCTGGTCAGGATACCTTCTGAGAGCATTTATGACGGTATGTTTCCAACACTAACTGATCTGCACGTATAATAGCGCATACTACAGCCTCATAATCTTTGGCAATTTTCTCAGCTAGGAGGAAGTAAATTTCATGAGCTTTCCCAGATAGCTTACTCTGCAATAATAAGGACCAGTGTTGAACTCTTCACTCTAATTGCTGTGCTGCCTGATCAAAAGAAATATAAAAGATTCCCATCCTTGCCTCATGAAACTTTCGAATTAGTGAGCAAATTGAATTGCCTCTGACATTAAATCTGAACATGTAATGGACACATTAGGATTCCTGTCCCTCAAGCTGTTTCTCTTTCCTGACATTCTATCCAATGTCCTCTTCTATCTTTGCGCTTTCCCCTCCTTCCTTTTTTTCTCCCTCTCTCTTTATCTTTCCATTTCTTTTTCCTGAAATTCTAATTTCCTCTGCTCCAATTCTAATCTCTCTGTCACTTAATGTATCTACTTCATCACCGTCCGTAACCACCTATAAATAGATGGGTTTTGAGTTTTCTAGCTTCCGAGCAGAATTCTAATCCTAAATGCTTCATTCAATCTTTTACACATTCTGGAGCAGAACTTTTTAAGGTGTCAAAAGCAATTTCTCCGAAATCTGTTCGGAAGACATCGACATCAAAATGCAAACATTCCTATACTGTAGCAATGCAAACTCAAGAATGCCTTTTGCAATTTTTGAAATTTTTCATGACTGCAGAGTATCTGAAAGAATTTGACTGCCAAGTAAGTACTTCAGAAGATTAGGCAATATTGTCATATGGCCAAAATGGCAGCCAAACAGTGATGTGATAACGACCAGATAATCTGTCTTTGCAGGAAAGTCAGGTTTTGAGGAGGAGGCTGAGCAACTTTAGGAGGCCACAAGTTTATTGTGGCACAATTACTTACATTTAGCTCTACCATAAACTAACAATCACCACACACATAAATTGCTAATGTTTAACAGAATGATGACTTGTTGTTAAAGGGAGATAAAAGCAGATTCTGAAAAGATCAGAATAGACTAACTATTCCAAGCAGAACAGGTGTCCTATTGGAAGGAGGAGAAAGAAATAAAGAGTGTGAAATGCAGATTATATAGAACAAAGGTCACATCAAATTCTCAACCAGTAACAAAGTTCTGCACCTCCCCCAACTCCACCACACACACCCCCTTCATAAACTGTAGTGGTGCTTCGAAAATCTTCCTGTCTCATCAGGCACAGGTCAACTGAAAGATACAAAGATGACCGGTTTGTAGTGTTCAACATTTTTCTCATCTGTATGTTAACCCTGTACTGCGTAAGCCGATTTAAAATAGGAAATAGATAAAACAACAAACATTCAGTAATCATAGATCATGATCCCTTTCATCTCAGCTTGAGGCTGGAAAGAAAAAACAAATAAATTAGCAGACAGAATCTCACTCCCAGTAGAGTTGACGTCTGTTGGAAATCAGGTGAAAATGAAACAAGGTAGAGGGGCCTTCGCAGTTGAATAGTAAGCTTGAAGCACATGTGAAAAATGCTACCATTCCCATCAAATGTCAAAGGCTAAGTAGCACAAGGAGTGCCTTTCATCAGTACAACTTCACAGGAGGAAAGAAGATGTGGAGTGATAGGAGAGGAGTGGGCAGAGGAACAGAGGTGTGATGTGACAAAAGCATCAGTAGCCCTATCCATAAAATGTCACAAAGACGTTAGGGAATATGATTAATGGATATGCAAATGTATTACTCCAGTCATCCCTCAGTACTGATCAAAAGCAGTGAACCAAGATCCCAAAGTAATAACCAGAGCATTTGAAGTTTGAGGGGTAGGCACTTAAATATTGAGGAATCCAGTTGGGTCAGAGTCTCATTCACATACAATCAGCTTGTTACAAACAGGAAGTAGCTACTTTATTACCATAATGCCTTTCATCACCTTATGGCATTCAAAAATATATTACATCCACGATGAAGGATACTATTTTTGAACTGCAGGCTGGGATTTAACTCTTTTTACATTAAATGTGGAAGTGAGAGTAATTAATGGCAAATAACCCTCCACCTCTGATGGTGAGAATGAATTTCCAATCAGATACTCAACTGCTGATCGGTGGACTTGCCATCCTATCAGTTGTCTCGTCAGAGAGGTCGCACCTGGTCTGAAGCTGTTGGCCAATCAGATGCTGGCAGCCACTGGGAGCTGGAGATCTGGGCTGATACAGAGAAAGATTGGAGAGAAGGTTTGGTGTTTGGTCAAGGTGGGAGGATGTTGTAGGGGTCACTGAAAGAGGGAGACCAGAGTCACGGGTGGGAGTAGGAGGTGGGGGCTGGTTTTCAGCTGCCTCCCATTACCCCCAGTCTGGGAAAAAATAAAGATCACTGGTTTCCCTCTCAGGACAACAGCCACTTATCTCACATTCCAGGAAGGAAAGTAATTATACCATGGATGAGTTGAGGCTGTTTTTTTCCCTTTTCTCTCTTTTTTTCCCCTATCTAACTGCTGTAGAGCTTATTTTTTTCCCAATACCCGTATCGTGTATGTGCAGGGGTAGGACACAGGAGTTGAGGCTGTTAAGTACTCATTAAGTGATCATTTCAATACCTAATTAATTGGTTACAGGTCTGAATGGTCACCCATGGAAATTTTCACTCAGAACTTGATTGCTGAGATGGGAGGAGGGGGCAGGTATATCTCTGGTTCTAATCTGCTCCAATGTTGTCCTTTCCACCAACAGCCCTACCACATCTAGAGAGAGCTGACCCATCCACAGAGATATTGTTATGTGAGAGATAAAACAGCCAAGGTATGCCTTACACACAGCAATGACCAGCTAATTTGCCTTATGACTCTCAAACTGTTTGGTGAGGGATGGTGTGAGGTGGGATAGGACAAGATTATTTTGGGGCTAAGAGAATCTCCTACAGACTTGTTAATGATTAATTACACAGAAAGAGACTATTTATCCCTTCCCTCCTTCTTTTGGGCCCACAAAATAAGGCTGTCACTGATCATTTTGGTTGCTTTGGCTACATCATTGTGTGGAGGATGTATTGCAATCTTCCAGCCAGTCGCCTCGCAGAATGAGCACTGGAATAGGGTCAGGGTCAGCTGTCAAGCATAAGCTGAAAGAATGACACCTGACAAACCTCACCCTGCACTAAAATGCCTCATCACACCCAATGCTAAGGTGAGGAGTTCCCTTCCTTGACAGATCCTTTTACAAATTGTATCTGGGATGTTACTCCAGTACAAGGCAACAAATTAGTCAGTGTTTATTGCAGTGCTAATAAAAGGCTGGCCCAATTGACTTCACCATGTAGATATTTAGCAGTCCAAGCTTTATTCAGATTACCATTCAATTTGTTTCCAGGCAGGTAGTATTTTCTAAGCACTTCAATGAAACATAGCAAGGATAGATGGAGAGGAGATGGTCAGTGTGTGGGGACTATTGCTGGAGATTTGATCAAGGTCTTAAAGTAAAAGGTTAAAGGTAAATAGTTCTCAATAATGAATCACTCCTTCCAGAAAAAAAGTAGATAGGTTTTATCATTTGTAATTAATTTCTAGTTCATCTATTCTTCATTTCATATCTCTGCCCACTGTGTCTTTTTTTAGAGTCAGAGATGTACAGCTTGGAAACAGGCCCTTCGGTCCAACACGTCTATGCCAACCAGATATCCCAACCTAATCTAGTCCCATTTGCCAGCACTTGGCCCATATCCCTCTAAACCCTTCCTATTCATATACGCATTCAGACGTCTTCTAATAGGTGTAACTGTACCAGCCTCCATCACTTTCTCTGGCAGCTCATTCCGTACAAGCATCACCATCTTATATACCTTTTATATCTTTCCCCTCTCATCCTAAACCCACGCGCTCTCGTTCTAGACTCCCCTAGCCCAGGGAAAAGAACTTGTCAGTTTATCCTATCCATGCCCCTCGTGATTTTATAAACCTCCATGAGGTTACTTCTCAGCCTCCGACGCTCCAGGGAAAACAGTCTCAGCCTCTCCCTATAGCTCAAATCCTCCAACCCTGGCAACATCGTTGTAAATTCTTTCTGACCCCTTTCAAATTTCTCAACATTATTCTGATCAGAAGGAGACCAGAATTTCATGCAATATTCCAAAGGTGGCCTAAACGTTGTCCAGTACAGCCATAACATGACCTTATGGGATGTTGGTGTCATTGGCTAGACCAGCATTTATTGCCCACCCCTAATTGTCCAGAAAGCTGTTAAGAATCAACCACATTGCTGTGGGTCTGGAGTCACATGTGGGCCAAACCAGGTAACGATGGCATTTATCTCCTCGAAGAGGCATTAGTGAACGAGATGGTTATTTCCAACAATTAACAAAGGATCCATGGTCGGCACTAGTCCCTTAATTCCAGATTTTTATTGAATTCAAATTCCACCATCTCTGTAACAGGATGCAAATCCGGGTCCTTGGAACATTACCTGGACCTCTGGATTAACAATTCCATTCAGCTCAGGAAACATCCTTGTATTTTTGAACATTATTTACGTCCTGAGTTGGAGGAAGTGAATTTCACTTCCAAGTGGTTGACAGAGACAAGCTGAATGCACTCAATGACATATACACAAAGGTTTGTATTTAATTGAGGCAGGTCGCAGTGTGGAAGGGCAGTCTTTGGAAGCAAGGAGATTTTCAGCAGAACATTCACCAATACTCTCGCCACTGTGGAGTACTTCAATCTGGCATGGAGAATCTTTGAACAAAGGGCCCCCTTCCCTGATGCTGACACTGACAGTCTTGAATGGGTTTGCCTTTTGGATTTCCTACATGTGGAGTCCCTGAATGTGCCCTTGTATGGAGAGTCTTACACTCCTCCTCCCACCTGCCAACTCCACCCCACCACCGGACATAATCAGGGCAGGGGTAGGAAGCAGTGTGTCCAAGGTGGTGACACCCACCTCAAAATTCAACTCAAGGGGAGGGTATTAATTTCTGCCTGGTATCACTTGCCTTTACTGCCCTTTGACAGCTATCATAAAATATTCATCACTTTTGCCAGTTTCCCAATAGTAAAGGTAGTTAATGATCAAACCCCATTGTTGCAGTTTGGCTGAGCACATGGCTTGCAATCAGCGTTCAGCTGATCTGTGACTACATAAACAAGACTGACCGATGCCCACTTCCCAGGCACCTCTATGTGCATTTTATTTCCTTTCCCTGGAAGGTGGGCATCATTGGCCATGTCAGTATTTATTACCCATCTGTAATGCTGCTTGAGAAAGTGGTATGATTTATCTCTGGAAGCCATACACACCAGCAGTTCAATTCAAGGTTCTAGCTGAGTGACAGTGAAAAACCAGCATAGTTCCAAGTCAGGAATGTGTATGTC
The DNA here is from genome assembly GCF_037043375.1 of Chiloscyllium plagiosum. Lineage (NCBI taxonomy): Eukaryota > Metazoa > Chordata > Chondrichthyes > Orectolobiformes > Hemiscylliidae > Chiloscyllium > Chiloscyllium plagiosum. Next base: position 24,234,471 of record NW_028270172.1, read on the forward strand.
TTGGAGGTGACATTGTTGCCATGTATTTGCTGCTCTTGTTCTTCTTGGTAAATGTTTTGGGTTTTGGAAAGTGATATGAAGATGTTCCTATGTGACTGCAGTGCATTGTTTAGATGACAGGCCCTGTAGCCACTCTTAATCATTGATGGGTTGAATGGATTTTGAGGTGGTTGAAAAGTTGATTATCAAATAGCTGTTTTGGCTTGGGAGGTGTCAAGCTTTACCAATGTTTTTGGAGTCACACTCATCCGGGTAATTGGAGAATGTTCTCTCAGATGTCTAACTTGTGTCTTCTAGATAGTGCATGGGCTTTAGGCAGACAAAAGATGTATTACTCGCCTCAGAATGATGAACCTCTGATCTAAACTGGCAATCACAGTATTTATGCAGTCAATCTAGTTATGTTTCTGGTAACGCCCAGGAAAGTGATGTTGGCAGATCTAACAATTGCAATGCAGTTGAATGTCAAACAAAGGTGGTTAGAACCTGGTTGCATATAGCCATTACCTAGCTCTTGTGCGGTAAGCTTACAAAGCAAAAGGATATGGGCAGTTTTACAGATCAATTACTTTGACAATGATACCAAAAGTGGGACAGATTGTAAAACTACAAAAAGAAAAGCAGCAAATTGGATCAAAGAGGAAAATTTGGTAAAAAGATCAGAATTAATGGATCTTTACTTATACGTGTATAGTATTCAGATCAAAGTAAGTGAATTAACAATACAAATGGAGGTTAATGGGGAGAAAACAGAACTAATGTGTTTTGGGCCCAGTGACCATTCTTCGGTTCTGCTTTCTCTCCATAAATGCTGCCAGACCTGCTGAGTTTCTACAGCAATTTTTGTTTGCATTTCTGAATTCCAGCATCTGCAGTTCTTTGTTTTTCTTGTTTAGAGGTTTATGGGTATGATCCTCAAGCCATTGCCATGGTCACAAAGAGAACAAAGCTGGGAACTAAAAATTAGGGGGTATGTGAGTTTTCTAAAGGATAGGACGAGAAACGTGACGAGGTAGCTTTGCTGCTTTGAGATGGAATAAGTGTGACAACAAGAAATTGGATAGGGTAGGATCCATATGGTGGAGGGAAGGAATAACAAAAGGTGGAAGACACTGACAAGAGTTGTTTATAGAACCCTAACAATGGCTGTTCTGTAGTACAGTGAATATATCTGGAGATAATAAGAACAAGCAGAAAAAATGACAGAGTTATAGAGTCATAGAGATGTACAGCATGGAAACAGACCCTTCGGTCCAACCCATCCATGCCAACCAGATATCCCAACCCAATCTAGTCCAACCTGCCAGAACCCAGCCCATATCCCTCCAAACCCTTCCTACTCATATACCCATCCTCATGCCTCTTAAATGTTGCAATTGTACCAGCCTCCACCACATCCTCTGGCAGCACATTCCATACATGTACCACCCTCTGCATGAAAACGTTGCCCCTTAGGTCTCTTTTATATCTTTCCCCTCCCACCCTAAACCTATGCCCTCTAGTTCTGGACTCCCCGACCCCAGGGAAAAGACTTTGTCTATGTATTCTATCCATGCCCCTCATAATTTTGTAAACCTCTATAAGGTTACCCCTCAGCCTCCGACGATCCAGGGAAAACAGCCCCAGTCTGTTCAGCCTCCCCCTGTAGCTCAAATCATCCAACCCTGATAACATCCTTGAAAATCTTTTCTGAACCCTTTCAAGTTTCACAACATCTTTCCGATAGGAAGGAGACCAGAATTGCACGCAATATTCCAACAGTGGCCGAACCAATGTCCTGTACAGCTGCAACATGACCTCCCAACTCCTGTACTCAATACTCTGACCAATAAAGTAAAGCATATCAAACGCCTTCTTCACTATCCTATCTACATGCGACTCCACTTTCAAGGAGCTATGAACCTGCACTCCAAGGTCTCTTTGTTCAGCAACACTCCCTAGGACATTACCATTAAGTGTAAAGGTCCTGCTAAGATTTGCTTTCCCAAAATGCAGAACCTCACATTTATCTGAATTAAATTCCGTCTGCCACTTCTCAGCCCATTGGCCCATCTGGTCCAGATCTTGTTGTAATCTGAGGTAATCCTCAGTTAATCATGTGTGATATTAAACTTTGTGTGAATTCAGAAAAATCACAATTACAAAGGTCATCATGAGGAAGAATTCATAGAATGTACTCAGGAGAGTTTCCTACAACAATCTGTTGTGGAGCCAACCAGAGATCAGAATAATTTAGATTTTCTAATGTGCAAAGAGGCAAGTTTCTTGGTGATCTCCAATTCAAAGTTCTCCAGTGACCATAATATGGTAAAATTTATGAGAGTGGAAATTTGGGTTGGCAACAATTATGCTAAACTGTAATAAGGGTAATTATATAGAGATGAGAGCACATTTGGCTAGAGTAGACTGAGAAAAGAGTTTAGCCAGAAGATGGTTGAGGAGAACAGCAAGCATTTAAGCAGCTGGTCCATGATTCACAACAAAGATAGATCTCAACGAGAAAGAAGGATTTTAGAAAGGGAATAAACCAACAGTTCGCCAGGAAGTTAAGGGTAGAATCAATTTGAGAGATAAGACATAAAACGTAGCATTGATTAGTGTCAATCAGACAATTAACAAAGTTTTAAAAGCCTTCAAAAGTGAACTAACAAATAATAAAGAGGAAGAAAGAAACAATTAAGCCAAACGAGCAAGAAATGTAAAAATGGACATTAAGAGCTTCATTAAATATATAATAAGTGAAAGGCCATATTGGACATAGGACCTTTAGAGAACAAAGCTTGGGAAATAAGAATGGAAAACTAGTAATGGTAGAGGAGTTGAATTAGTCTCCAAAGTAGTGGACACTAACACCATTTCAAAAATGCTGAATAATCAAGGGGCAAAAGGGGAGGAAGAATTAATCATGTTGGATAGAATCATATACGGGTCTGAATGATGTGGACTCCTGCAAGAGGTGTGGCAGAATCAGGTGATAAGTGCTATATCAACATCAAGAGTAACTTGTGCCATCTTTTACACTTTTAAAAAGCAGTATAGTGAGATTCTGTATGCAAGTTGCCAAATGATGGTCATTACTGGTTGTTAAATGGTTTCTCTCATTCATAGCTATCCTTCCATCTTTTGCCACGCTCGCCAAGTAAGCTCAAAATTGCGAAAACTCAGCATGGAAAGCATAGCCAGCAGTTGAGGATTCAGCTTGCCATTTGTTCTGAACACACTCCACTCTCCTGCTCCTCGGATTTCTACCCTGGGAAAAAGATTCCGACTCGCCACCCAAACTATGGTGTCTGTAATGGTTTTCTTGCATAAAACCATTCAATTATTCACCTTCTGTGCCATTGCCCCAGTACAGCTGGTCTGTTGTGGGGGGTTTGTATATTAGTGTCTCACCCCTTTCTCAGACATTCAATACTCTTCTTAAACAATCTCTTCTGTTCAAGGATAACTTTGTTTTTTGGATCCTGATGTGACAAAGTAGTCTAATACTGGATGCGTAGACCCCGCAAAACAGAGGTGGTAGGCAGTGTTTGCTCATTTGGGATGGTAGATTCGAAAGACTGTCATAGAATCCCAACAGTGTGGAAACAGGCCATTTGGCCCAACAGGTTCACACCTACCCTCCAAAGAGTAACGCATCCTGACCCATTCCCCCACCCTATTACTCTCTAATTCCCTTGACTAATGCCCCTAGCCTACACATCCCTGAACACTACGGGCAATTTAGCATGGCCTATTCACTTAACCTGCACAAATTTGGATTGTGGGAAGAACACCCGGAGGAAACCCATGCAGACACAGGGGAGAATGTGGAAACTCCACACAGTCAGTCACCCAAGGCTGGAATCGAACCTGGGTCCCTGGCGCTGATAGGTAGCAGTGCTAACCACTGAGCCACCGTGCCGCCCTACTTGGAATTTGGATTATTTGGATTTTTTTGCAAACTTCTCCTGCTGTTTGCACTTGACCTCCATCTAGGCCTGTGGAAACATTCAATAAACTATCCTGTATTCCTTGACTGCCTGTCTGTAACACCAGTGCATTTATGTTTTGAAACAGAGTACAATTATCTCAGTGCCAATCTATAATCAATAAAAACGATACATTTGGCCCTGTCATTGGGTAAAATTTGCAACATTAGTGAGAAGATTTAAATGTTTTAGCAGTCGAAATGGTCTCCCCCACTGATTTAAACGAATGTTCTACACTCTTAACAAATGCTGCCCTGCATTAATTAAAGGTAAGTCCTGTTAGAATGCCTGCTGCAACAAATGTTAAAATGCTCATCTGAGAGAGCTCATTGTAATCTTTAACATGGGTGGTTAACCAGTTACTTTGTACTTCAAGACATACACAGCAAACTATTTATTAATCAATACTCCCTGGTCGTGCTGCCAAATCTACATACTTAAATAAACATGAGTTTAACATATTTAATATAAAGCTCACTGATGAACAGGTCAGATGAACTTATAATGCTGCTCAATGCTTTTTTTCAAGTATTAATGTGCAATTTATTCATCCAGAATGCTAATGAATTATAATTGCAGACAATTTTGTACAGACCTATTATGTGCTGGATTCATTACTGTCACCTAGCATAATGTTATTCATTTATGGCTTTTATACAACCTTTAGAGCGTTTACTAGCTAATAACAAAAAACAAATTAGCAGTCTATAGATCAGTGATGTACAATAAACTGACAATAACATTAGAATGATGTAAAAATTGTTGGGAAAGCAAATGGTGAGGATGATGCAAAGAGTCTTCAGAGGGATATAGACCGATTGAGTGAATGGGAAAAACTGGAATGTCTTGTGTGAAAATGTGAGATTATGCACTTTATTAGGAAGAATAGAGAAACTGAGTATTATTTAACTTGAGGAAGACTGCAGAAAGCTACAAAACAGAGTGAATTGGGAATCCTCATCCATGCATCACAAAAAGCTAGCAGGTAATGGGAAAGGCAAATGCAATGCTGACCTTTATTTCGATGGGGATGGATTATAAAAGTAGGAAAGTTTTGCTAAAGCTATACAACACACTAGTCAGACCACAGCTAGAATACCGGGCCCTGAGTCTAGGGCAAGATATATTAACATTGGAGGTAGTCCAGTGAAGGGTCACTTGCTGATACCAGGACTGACTTATGAGGAGAGGTTGAGTAGTTTGGACCTCCACTGATTAGAATTTAGAAGAGTGAGAGATACCCTTCGGGGGACTGGTCAGGTTGATGCAGAAAGGTTCTTTTTTTGTTGGAGAATCCAGGACAGAGGACATAATTTGAGAATAGGGAGTCACACATTGAAGACAGATGAGGAGGAATTTCTTCTCTCAGAGGATTGTGAATCTGTGGAATTATTTATTGCAGAGGATTGCAGCCAATGTATTAAGTTTATACAAGGCTGAGATAGAGAGATTTTTAATCAGTAAGGGAAAAGGTAGGAGAGACGAGTTAAAGACTGTCAGATCAGCCATGTACTGAATATTGAAGGAGACTTGACAAGCTGAATGGCCTACATCAGCTCCTATGTTATATGGTCTTAAGGTCTTCAAACGGGGCCAAGATACCTGAGAGAGTAGATGAAATAACTGCACAGAGGCTGGGCCCCATCACCAAATCACGCTTTATTTAATAGTGCATAGTACATGCACTGTGACCAGTCAGCTTGGAGTGAGTCTGTAAGTAAAGAGAGTCGAATCTCCTAGTTACATTGGTCAGCCAAGGCTCTCCTGGTTGGCCCAGGTTAATAATCCTAATCAAGAACGTTATAGTCAACAAAGTCAATCTGAGCCCAATCACTACAGTAGAATGCTCAAAAAAGGCAGCACCACTTTGGTTAATGCAGAATCGTTTTGATGTGCACCTAAACAGCAAAGCTTAAATGCATCAAGATGAAACTCTGCAAGGAAATATTTACTTCATTTACACAGGAAATTGAAGTAGATTTAAAGTCCCCAAGTCTGACCCCTCAGTGTCTTTGAACTCAACAAGCCAAATTGATTCCTTCACCAAGTAAATTCACCTGAAATATATTTTATTGGCTGAGAACAGAGGCATTGCAGTACAAACTGGCAGTTATATTACTTTTGTGACATCTGCTTACTCAAATAAAATGGCACATTTAGAAATGTCCAATCGCTGCTATATGTAATCTGATTGTCTTCTAATCTCCCGATTCTGTAAAATGGTTATCAGCGTTGTTATGGGAGATTGTTATTTTTGTACCATCACTCTCTCCCTTCACAGAGGATCATGTGATGTACTGGACGGATTGACAGATTTCAATGTCCCCAGTCAGGGACTTAACAACACCGTATCTATCTGTACACCAGCTGATGGTCTGGTTAATCCTGTAAAGAAAAATAATTTAATAGCTTCCAATAATCAAGGATTCACCCGCTCCCTCACCTCAAATGTAAAAGCTGCCCTGGCCAATATTTAACTTGCAAATAAGATTGCTAATATAGATTAATTAGTATTCATGTCATTACCTTTGAAGTTCACAGTGTGCAGATTGGCTGTTGCATTTTTCAACAGTGCAATAATGATTAGTACTCTATTGTCCATAAAGTACTTTATAGGTAATGAGGTGGTGAAACGAAAGTATTTCATAAATGCAAGCTTCTTTCTGTATTGCTCTTTGCTTGAAAGATCTCTGCTTCAGAAGAGTTTTGTCAATATGCCAAACCTTAATGTTTATGTTAGGGAAATTTATTGACTCAACAGATTTTTTTTATAAGCCGACACATCTTTTCCCTTTCTGTTTTGTTTCCAATTCTTCTCCTAAGTGACACTTTATAAGTAAACTCTAATATTCTTCATAAAGACTTTGACAAAGTTCTACATGGTAGAATGATTAGTAAAGTTAGATCACATGGGATTCAAAGAGAGCTTGCCAATTGGATACAAAATTGGCTCGATTGTAGGAGACAGAGGGTGCTGCTGGAGGGCAGTTCTTTGGATTGGAGGCCTGTGACCAGCGGTGTTCCACAGAGATCGGTACTGGGTCCACTGTTGATTGTCATTCATATAAACAATTTAGATGAGAATTTAGAGGAATAATTAATAAGATTGTAGATGACACCAAAATTGGTGGTATAGTCAACAGTGAAGAAGGTTATCTAAGAATACAAAGGGATCTTGTTCAGTTGGGCTAATGGTCTGAGGAGTGGCAGATGGAGTTTAATTTGGATAAATGTGAAGTATTGCACTTGGGCAAAACAATCAAGGGCAGAACCTATACAGTTAGTGGTAGGGCCCTGGGAAGTGGTATTGAACAGAGAGACCTTGGTGTTCAGGTAGATAGCTTATTAAAAGTTGCATTGCAGGTAGACCGAGTGGTTAAAAAGGAGTTTAGCAGGCTTACCTTCATTGCTCAGACCATTGAGTTTGGAGTTGGGACATCATGTTGAAGTTGTGCAGGATGTTGCTGAGACACTTTAGAGTTCTGCGTACAGTTCTGGTTACCCTGTTATAGGACGGATATTGTTGAATTGGAGAGGGTTTAGAAAAGATTTACTAGGATGATGTCCAGACTGAAGGGTTTATTTATAAAGAGAGGTTGGATAGGCTGAAATGTTTTTCAGTGGATCAGAGGAGGTTGAGCAGTGACCTTATTGACGTTAATAAAATCATGAGAGGAGTAGATAAGGTGAATAACTAAGGTCTTTTCCCTTGGGTGAAGGAGTTCAAAGCTAAGGGGTATATTTTTAAGGTGAGAGGAGAAAGAGTTAAAAGGGGCCTGTGGGGCAATGTTTTCACACCAAGGGTTGTTTGTATGTGGAATGAACCGCCAGAAGAAGTGATAGGTACAGATATAGTTACAACATTTAAAAGGCATTTGGATAGGTACATCAACAGGAAAGGTTTAGAGGAAATGCAAGCAAGTGGGATTGGTTTAGTTTGGGCAACTTGGTCGGTATGGACAAGTTGGACCGAAGTGTCTGTTTCCATGCTTTTTGACTCTGACTCTATAACTGAAGGAGAGGGTAAGTCAGGAAAGTAGAAGCTGGTACACATTGTTACAACCAAGTGGTAAACAGTGATTCAGACCTCACCACCCCCACCCCCGAACCTTTTTTAACCCCTTCTCGGTCAGTCACAACAAGTATTTGAAATTCTTTTAGCAGAACTTCAAATAAAACACAGTACTAGTCAATATCAAAGAGTCAATTACAATGTTTGCTTGAGTCAAAGAAAGTGGAATTTTATGATCTGCTAACTCTGAAAAGAAACAATAAAATGCAACATCAAAAACACACATGAACATATTGTAAACTTTAAAATGGAGAGAATGTCTGTTACAGACAATAAGAACAAAGGCTATACAGCTTAAAAATCCTCAGAGTCCTTAAGATGTTAGATATTTTAATACCCAAGAACACGTTGCTCACTACAGTAGTGGTTTGCAGTTATTTTTAAATTCTGAATGAATGGTTGATTCCCCAATTGGCTCTCTCATCATATATTGTCTTCAGAGGAGCTGAGAGAAATAGGAACAGAAAGAGAGACAAAAAAAATTCTAACTATCATCGTATAAATTAAATTTCCATTCTCTCTGCTCTTCTACTCAAAACAACTATTGAAACATGGTGTGTTTGTGTATGCCCAAGTCTGGTTTTATTGTTTACCTGAATAGGCTTACTGCCAATTAAGCCTTTCACCTCCCAATATTTGAAGTTATCATACAAGTGTGAATTCAAACAGGAGATGCGAATTTCTTGATGCTGACTTGGTTGCCTAATTTGATGTCTTAGATCAAACAGTAATTTCAATGCAAACAGTTTTATTTATTCCACGTGAGGTAACAGAGCTTGCCTCAAACTGTGGTCAGGTGATTATGGCAGAAGTTTGGTCTGTATTTGTCTTTTTGTAAGGTCTTTTCTTAAGGTCTACAAGCAGAGCCAAGGTATAAGATAGAGTAGATAGAATACCTGCACAGAGGCTGGGTCCCATCACCAAGTTACCCTACATTTACTAGTTCACTGTACATCTTAGTCAGCATTTAGTCAAAACATTTTAGTCCATGAAGGGTCATGGGTGTAACAATTAGGTGATGCAAGTTCAAATTTGGAGAGTCCATACAAGGTGTGAGCATAGCAATGTTCACATACAGAGCCCATTATCTTCAGCATGGCACAGCATCAGTCATCAACTGTGAAACATTACAACAGAATTTCTCCATTGCAAAGCAAAATTAAAGGTTTAATGTGATTGATGCTTTAGCCCATCACACAGTTGTCTTGAACTAATTTGCTGACAAATCCTGATATTTTGCAGCAATATAATGAGCTTTGAGCAATTGGGACATTATTTAACTCAACTGGGAGAGATAGGTTTCAAGCATCAATGCGATGGTTATTTGCTGCAGTAACAGAATGTTCCAGCTAATTATAACCTTGAGTTCTAATAGTTCAGGTGTATAATTAAGGAATGGCTTCCTCACACAAAGAGAAAGTACAAAATCAGATTATCAAGTAATACATAAAATATAAAATTCTTCTGTAGACACAGAAGCAACAAATGAAAATCTGGAGTAAGGCTAGAAGACATTAAATTTCCACTAAGATAAACTCACAGGTAATAACTGAGAAAAGGCTGAAGTAGTGAGTAACTACGTTAAATAAAACTATTTTGATAAAAAAGAAGGAAAAAAATTGACAGGCTAGCAAGACTAAAAGAGGTTAAAACCTCTGATCAAAATGGTATGGATCCATACATACCCAAGGAGACAATAGCAAATGTATAATATATTGACATGCTCACACTTATATTTTCAGCTGAAGAAGGGATATTGTAAAAAAGCTCATGGACAGTTAATGTTATTGATTTATACCAAACAGAAGATAGAAGGAAGCTGCAGATCCATCCAGCAATCACCTTCATGTGTGTATCAATAATAATGACAATTTGCACTAATAAAGGATTGTCAACATAATAAAATGTCACAGAACACTTCACTGGAGTGTTTTGAGCCAAACCTTGACAATGAGGTTCATGAGGAGATGTTCAGAGAAATGTTCATTGACTCAATGGATTTAATGACTCCATCAACAAAAGTGTCATTTGTGGAAAGTGGTTACTCTGGCAAACAATTATCAAATTAATTAATACGCCTTCCCTCTCAATCAAAGCATTATGGTATTAGTGCCAAATGTTGTAAAAGGGTTTAAGCATCTGAAAAGGTTAATAGTGAAATGGACATTAAGCACTGCCCATGGTGATGACATCAAATAGATTTGGTAAGAAAACAACTCAGGGCCTTAAAGGAGTCAGGCCTACAGTCTAGGTCTTCCTAATAGTTTCTATGACAACAGGAGGATATTTCCTGGCCCTAACATGACTTTGGAGATAACAGGAAGGGCTTCAAGGATGATGAGAATAAAAAAAATCAGAAACTTAAGAAAGGTTTTGACAATTTTACTCTTGAGCTGCAAATAGTGACTCCAGAATTCTGCCATGGAGTGGTAACTATCTTATTTCCATGTATTTACATCTTATTAATAGTCTGACTCATCTAATTTGTATGTGACTTCTAATTTTCTTCTCCGTCCCTGAAAAATTAAACAGCACAAATTCCTGGCATGCTAATCAGAATGGGAACCTGGAGACTTAGTTTGCTGAATATTTGTCCAGGCCATTTTCTACCTGAATATTCAGCAGAATGTCCCTCCGTGCTCCATTACCATCTTTCTTGACCTTTACAAAGAACAAAGAACCTTACAGCACAAGAACAGGCCCTTCAGCCCTCCAAGCGTACACCGATACAGATCCTCTATCTAAGCCTGCCACATATTTTATAAGGATCTGTATTCCTTTGCTCCCTGCCCATTCATGTATCTATCTAGATACATCTTAAATAACCACTATCTTTCCTGACTTTACCACATCCGCTGGCAATGCAGTCCACTATCTGCATGAAAAACTTCCCACGCATATTTCCCCTAAACTTTTCTCCTCTCACTTTGAACTCGTGACCCCTAGTAATTGAGTCGTCCACTCTGAGAAAAAGTTTCTTGCTATCCACCCTGTCTACACCTCTCGTGATTTTGTAGGCCTCAATCAGATATCCCCTCAACTTCATTACCAATGTAAATAATCCTAATCTACTCAACCTCTCCTCATAGCTAGCACCCTCCATACCAGGCAACACCCTGGTGAACCTCCTCTGCCCCGTCTCCAAAGCATCCACATCCTTTTGGTCATGTGGCGACCTGAACTGTACACAGCATTCCAAATGTGGCCGAACCAAAGTCTTATACAACTGTAACATGACCTGCCAACTCTTGTACTCAGTACCCTGTCCGATGACAGAATGTATGCCATTTGCTTTCTTGACCACTCTACTGACCTGTGTTACTACCTTCAGGGAACAATGGACCTGAACACCCAGATCTCTCTGTACATCAATTTTCCCCAGGTCTTTTCCATTTACTGTATAGTTTGCTCTTGAATTGCACCTTTCAAAATGCATCACCTGGCATTTGTCTGGATTGAACTCCATCTGCCATTTCTCTGCCCAACTCTCCAATCTATTTATATTCTGCTGTATTCTCTGACAATCCTCTTTACTACCTATTACTCCACCAATCTTTGTGTCATCTGCTAATGAGGCAACCTCATCTTTTCCCAAATCATTTATGTATATCACAAACAACAGTGGATCCAGCACGGATCCTATGGGACACCATTGGTCACAGGTCTCCATTTTGAGACGCTCTCTTCCACTACAATTCTCTGTCTCCTGTTGCCCAACCAGTTCTCTATCCATCTAGGTAGAACACCTTGGACGCCAATCAGCACATCATGATGCTCTCTAACCAACCCACACACCACCTCAACCTTTGGAAGTTCAGGGACATCCATGACTTTAATGCTTCTGTCAAATCATTTTGCACAAGGGACCATTTATTCATCTCATCTGCACCATCACAGAATGCATGTTATGGCTCTTAGTCTGCTTTCTTAGCAACTACTTACTTTGTGCTTACTTGAAGGCTGACTGTTTCAGTGTCTTTTACTACTTTTCAAGTGCACAGGGTCTTCTGTGTTCAGTTACAGGATGCCAAGCTTTGGGGTCTGCATTGCTTTACAATGTAAAGAGAGAGGTAGCCATCTGGCCACGGTGGGGAATGCTGGACAGTCAATCAGTTGACTAGTTGTTATACGGCAATGTGTTACATCAACTACAAACCTTCAGCATGTGGCAGAGCATACATGGCAAAGACGGTGCATGTGCAGTTCTGAAAGCCAAATGGGAGCACTCCTTCATGAGGTGACAGGGAACCATGCTCCATTAAGAAGCTCACCTTATTTCAGTCTAAGGGATTGGTCATGATCAGTCAAATGTTTGGCCTAACAGAGTCCAGGGATCTGTGTCCTTGCAATCAAGGGACTGAGCCATAGGCAGTGCAAGGTCAAGGGCAACCATTCTGGGGATTACAGGTAGGGTGCTGTATAGAGACATCAGCCCAGAGGGGGAGCCAATATTCCTGAATTGAGACAAAGGCAAGGATTGAGTGAGATGGAAATGGATAGAAGAGCAGTTTCTTGATAACATATGAGCAGGAGTGATAGTGAGATATTCAGCGAGTGAGCAGGAAACACAAAAGGTAGAAGTACTCATAATTTGAGGCCATTCAGTGGACATGATGCTTGCATTGATGAACATTGTAGTCCGTGAGCTTTGGTGAGGTACTTGTGCAGTGGCAGAGATAGAATGAGTGGTGGGCTTGTGAGTGGTACTTATCATTGCGGAGTGCAGCGGATCATTGACCTTCTTGCACTGTTAGGTTTTACTTTTAATCTGGGCCACAGCACTAACCGAGGAGGCTGTCTGGGTGGGTCTGGTGGTGTGGCCTCATGTGGCCATGGGAAAAAGGACAGTCCTCCTCCCCACCATCCTGTCCACCAGCACCTCCAGGCTGCAGACCGTGAAGCAGTGTGTGAGCTTTTCTTTCTGGGCCCTATGCTGAGAGATCATGTTTGAGCAGCATTGTATAAGGAGCAGTATATGAGTTGCTGCAGTGATGTGCAATATCTGAAATGGCGTGGCAGGTTGGCTTTAGATATGGCACTGATGGCACGAATACCTCAAGGTCCCAGCTGCAGAAGGCAATTCCATGAGAAAGGGCACTGAAGTTGCATAATTAATAATAGACAGCAGCAGACTGCATGAGAAAATTAACTCCAAGCCATGGTGGACTGACAGTCATGTATCTTAGAAAACAAACTCCAACTGAAAATGGAAAAATCCTGCCCAATATCTATCTCATTGGTGTAGCCTGTACCTAATTGCTATTGTGCTATGAACTATATGTTTTCTTTGACACAAGAGCCACTTGGTTACCAAGAGGTTTTCTTCTACCACACTGGAGCAAGGGGCCATGTGGAACCCTATGCTAAAAGAAAATGGTGGCAGCAAACAGTGAGCAATAGCATGGCGAGCTCATCTGACTTGATGAGCAGTGGGAAAATTTGTCCATACAACTCCAAACACAGCGGTGACTTTAACAAGCTGAAAATGTGTTGCTGGCAAAGCGCAGCAGGTAAGGCAGCCAAGGAGCAGGAGAATCGACGTTTCGGGCATGAGCCCTTCTTCAGGAATGAGGAAAGTGTGTCCAGCAGGCTAAGATAAAAGGTAGGGAGGAGGAACTTGGGGGAGGGGCGTTGGAAATGCGATAGGTGGAAGGAGATCAAAGTGAGGGTGATAGGCTGGAGTGGGGGTGGGGGCGGAAAGTTCAGGAAGAAGATTGCAGGTTAGGAAGATGGTGCTGAGTTCGAGGGTTGGGACTGAGACAAGGTGGGGGGAGGGGAAATGAGGAAACTGGAGAAATCTGAGTTCATCCCTTGTGGTTGGAGGGTTCCTAGGCGGAAGATGAGGTGCTCTTCCTCCTTTAACAAGCCTGATTCCATGTGAACAATTAGAATTTGTTACCTTCACAAAGATTATTTTGGCAGTACTACCATTTCAATTCACCAGCAAAGGGGAGACTACTGATTCTGCCATTTTACAGGTAATGGATCCGGATTCAATTTTTCATTAAGTCACAAAAAATGGGAGTCACTAGCTGGGCCAGCATTTATTGCTCATTCCTAATTGCCGAGAGAGCAGAGTTAAGGACATTGCTGTGGGTCTGGAGTCACATGTAGATCAGGTAATGACAGCAGATTTCCTTCTCTAAAGGCCGTTAGTGAACTAGATGGGTTTTTCTAGGAGAAAGTGAGGACTGCAGATGCTGGAGATCAGAGCTGAAAAATGTGTTGCTGGAAAAACGCAGCAGGTCAGGCAGCATCCAAGGAGCAGGACAATCGACGAAAAAGGGCTTATGCCCAAAACGTCGATTCTTCTGCTCCTTAGAAGGGTTTTTCTGACAATCTGCAATGGATTCATGGTCACCGTCAGACCCTTATTTCTAGAGTTCAGCTGAATTCAAATTCTACTATCTACCTTGGATGGATTTAAAAAGGATTTTATATAGAATATACACAGCATATTTGAAACAGAAACATTTAGCCTAATTGGTGCTATGGCATTGGCTGGCAGTGCTCCACACAAACCTCCTCCTGCCTGACTGTCTCCAGCTTAATCAGTATATCCTTCCATGCTTTTCCTCTTCTAGCATGTAGCTTCTCCTTGAATGGTTCTACATTCACCTCCTCAACCATTGCATGTGGTCGTGCATTCTACTTTCGAACCACTAAGTCACAATGTTTCTCTGAATTCCTTATTGAATTAATACGCACATTGGAGAGCAAGTAATACTGACATTCTTGCTTTCATATTCCGTAGTACACCTCAAGCTTTCTCTGAAAGGTTTATCTACAGCAATGGGATGCAGAAGAGAGTGGTGACTCAGTATTGTGCCATTGGAACATATTTAGCAATGAGATAAGCAAGAGCAGACAAAGCAACTTCCATGTACTGGGTAGCACAGTGGTTAGCACTGCTGCCACACAGCTACAGGGATTTGGGTTTGATTCCAGCCTCAGGCGACTGTCTGTGTGGAATTTGCACATTCTCCCCATGTCTACATGGGTTTCCTCTGGATGCTCTGGTTTCCTCCCCCAATCACAAAGATATGCAGGTGAGGTGGATTGGCCCTGGTAAATGTAGGTTTACGGGGATAGGGATGTGGGTCTGGGTGGTTTGCTCTTCAGCAGGTCAGTATGGGCTGAAGGGCTTGCTTCCACACTATAGGGATTCTATGATTCTATTTATCAGCAGCATGTGATTCAAGTACATTATCCTAGTCATAACTAAATTTTCAACTTTATAAATACAGAATGCTTCTCTTCCCATCTGGACAGTTATACAAGCATCCTTCGTGCTTCAGCACAGTAATCTGGCTGAGAGTTTTGTAGATAAAAGCTCCTACAAGGGACATAATCTTTCATGGAGCACATTTACTGCTCGTACCCAGGGCACCATGCCACATGAATACTAATGATAACCAAGTGGGGAAAACAGACCAGGGTCCTGCTGAGATAAAGGAATTAGTTGTTGTGGATACCTTGTCATGCGTAGTTTACTGAAATTGTGGTGGGTGTTGGTGCAGAATGTGAGAGAATGAGATCTTAATTCTGTGCTACCTCGTTGATTAAGTTCACTGGCAATATTTTATGGATCATGATTACAAATGGAATGAATAGTTCTCAGCGGTTATAAGCTCAAATAATTAAAATGAACAGAAACTAAAGTATATGGCTGAGTCTGGCTTTGCTTACTGTTGTGTATTTATAAAATGGAGTGCTTGTGCAGAGTAACCTAAAAATGAAGCCATTTTTGATAACATTGTCTGATTGTACAGAGGACTGGTGCAGTTGGTGATCCACTGAGAGGAATCTAATGGCAAGAGCTGACTATTGATTCCTCTTCCAACTGTTTAATATGATTATGCCTTATGGATACACTCATACAGATCTAACCAGATCAAGTCTGCGGACTTTAATGTCATCACTTTATGAATGATAGGGGAACTAAATTCTTGGCACAAAACAGCCCACAAGCTGAATGTTATCAGGGTGGCTTTAGAAAGGGCAAAAATGTTCAACTTGTTCTGTCATTTGTGCTATTGTATATTATTTTCCAAGCTGTTTTATTGTTGATCTTGCATGGAGCGTACCACAGCATTAACTTCACCTCACTTAATTTTATAGCTTTTTAAAATGTTTGAAGAAATGCAGTAACTATCAACATTTCTGATCAAAATGAAATCTCTACCTTAACATTAGTAGAGAAGTAGCAAGCATGATGAGGTTGCTTATTCAATTGGAAAAAGGAGAAATGGAAGAAAAGCAAATTGTACATTTAAAATGCCTTTAATGTAGAAAAATATCCCCAAGCCACTTACCAGGAGTGTTATTGAAAAAGTAGTAATGAGCTGAATGCTTTGTCAAAGAGGTGGCAGTGACTTACAAGAGGAGTGTTTAACAGAAAGATGGATTTGTAGAAGGAATTCCAGAGCTAAAGACTCAACTACAAAATTTATTGTAGAACTCCACAAGGATTCTTTGAGACCATTTTTGTTCCTCCAGTCTCGTGGCACTATCAATCTGCTTAATGAGATGGATTCAGAACAGTTCAACAATCCATTCATCAAAACTAGGCATCCAATCTGTAAAGGCTGTGGTAGGTTCAGAGTGAGGACCAGTTCAATCAGCCGAAGTTGTTCAGAGTGAGGATCCAATCTGTAAACTCAAAACCAACTGTCTCACTCTAAAATTACCATCATGGCGGGCTGATACAGACGGTGATGTCACATGGGATCTGAGATGAGCTAGTAAGATGGATTCAGAACTGGCTTGGTCATAAAAAACAGAGAGTAGCGATGGACTAGAGATTGTGACCAGTGGTGCTCCACATCATTACTAGAACCCCTGTTGTTTCTAATAGATATGATTTGGAGGAGAATGTAGGTGGCCTGATTAGTATGTTTGCAGAGGTCGCAAGGGTTGGGGAGCTGTGATTATTGAGGAGGATTGCCAGAAGATATGGGAGGATATAGATAGGCTGGACTCCAGGGCAGAGAAATGGCAGATGGAATTTAATCTGGAAAAATGTAAGGTGATGCATTTTTAAGATCTATTGCAGAAAGGAAGTATACAGAACCTTTAGAAGCATGAACATATGGACAGATTTAGGCATACATTGTTCCCTGAAAATAGCAACCCAAGTGGATAAGGTGGTCAAGAAGATTGGGTCTTAGAGCATGAAAATTGGCAAGTCATGTTGCAGCTGTATAGAACTTTTGTAAGGCCACATCTGGAGTATTGCGTACTGTTCTGGTTACCATATTACCAGAAAGATGTGGAGGCTTTGGAGAGGGTACAGAAAAGGTTTACCAGGACGTTGTTTGATTTAGAGGGTATTAGCTATGAGGAGGGATTAGAAAAACTTTGAATTGTTTTCACTTCAATGTGAACGGATGAGGAGAAACCTGATAGAAGTTTACAAAATGATGAGACTCATGGATAGAATAGATAGTTGTAACCTTTCTCCCAGAGCAGAAACATCAATTACTAGGGGACATAGGTTCAAGGTGAAAGGGGGTAAGTTTAAAGGAGATGTGAGAGGCACGTTTTCTTCACAGCCGGTGATAAGTGCCTGGAATGTCAGAGGGGGTGGAGGCAATAGTTTAAGAGTGATATGGACCACATTGAGGCAAAAGGTTTTTAGTTTAGAAAGGCATCATGTGTCAGCAAAGGGTTGGTGGGCCGAAGGGCCTGTTCCTATGCTGTACTGTTCTTTGTTTTGTCAATTGGGAAAACCTCTCCTAGTTGAATGAAGAGTGCAGGAGAGCATGCCAGAAGCAACAGAAATATGCAAAACACTGTTAACCGGAAACACAATAGGGACTAGCCATATAAATACTGTGCCGACAAAAGCAGGAATTCTGTGGCAAGAAAGTAACCTTCAGATTCCCCACATCCTCATCCTCATCTTCATAAGTCTGGGGTGATGAAATAATGCTCTTTTGTATGCATGCAGCACTCAGGAAGAGCAACAATGAGCAAGACAAAACAATCCACTTGATTAATAAAATCCAAAAAAACTGTGGATGCTATAAACCAGAAGTGCAAGCACACATTTCTGGAAAAGTTCAGTCGGTCTGGTAGTACCTGTGGAGGGAAATCAGAGTTAATTTTACAGGTCGGGTGACCCTTCCTC
This sequence comes from Chiloscyllium plagiosum, assembly GCF_037043375.1. Lineage (NCBI taxonomy): Eukaryota > Metazoa > Chordata > Chondrichthyes > Orectolobiformes > Hemiscylliidae > Chiloscyllium > Chiloscyllium plagiosum. The sequence goes on from NW_028270172.1 coordinate 24,252,646, forward strand.
AGAACCTTCAGAAAAAGAGTCACTCGACCCAAAACGTTCACTCTGATTTCTCTCCACAGGTTCTGCCAGTCCTGCTGAGCTTCTCTAGCAATTTCTGTTTTTGTTTCCACTCCATCTAACAACTTAAGCATTCACTTTCTCCACCACCAACACACAGTGGCAGCAGAATGTACCACCTACAAGATGCTCCTGCAATAGCACCTTCCAAATCTTCAATTTCTTTCTGAAAGAAGGATAAGGGCAAAGGATTCAAAGGAATACCATCACGGCCCCTCCAAGCTGCACACTGTCCTGCTTTGGAACTACTTTATCACTCCTTCGTAGTTGCAGGGTCAAAATCTGAGAAGTCCCTGCCTAACAGCACTGTAGAAGTGTCTAATCCATGTGAATGACACTGGTTCAAGAAGGCAGCTCACTATTGCCTTTTCTAGGTCAATTAGGAACAAACAAAGAATGTTGGCCTTTTCTGTGTTGTTGACATACTATGAAAAAAAAATCTGAAACAATGGCCAATGATGGTAGATCAGGAGTTATAGGAGTGAAGGAGGTTACAGAGATGATGATTGAGTGATTTTAGCTGACCAGCTATTTGCTGTTTACACTTGAATTGTCCCAGACCTTCCAGACAAAAGCAATGCCACAATCCCACTGTATCTGAACACAGAGAAGACCTTTGTTGGTGGAACCCAATTGTGTTCCTCTGTGCACCAAAGGCACTGCTCAATAAGTGTGTGTGTTATTGATTAGGCAGTATAAGATTGACCTGTCATCCACAATCCATCCACCCCTAATACTGTCTTACCAATTGGCAATGAGAAATTTAGATAATTCTAGTTGACGTAAGGAATAATAAACCATTAAAGCAAATAGAAATATAAATTGAATAGAATGATCAAGCTGAAGCATTTCTCTCTGGAGTACTGCCAAAGATCTTTAAATGATGAAATAGTTCAATCCCACGTACATGGAGAAATTGCTGCCAGACATTGGTGTGTCAGAATATAGGGGTATAAATACAAGATTACCACTAATGCAAAACTAAAGATTTAATGATTTTTTTTCTAAAAGCAGGGATGGTGAGAATGGGGAATTCCCTGTCACCAAGGGGAATGGAATGCAGATAACACAGACATTTAATGGCATAGTAGTGCAGTGGTTAATACTGCTGCCCCACAGTGCCAGGGACCCAGGTTCAATTCCAACCTTGGGCGATTGTCTGTGTGCAGTTTGCACATTCTTCCCGTGTCTGCGCGGGTTTGCTTCAGGTGCTCTGGTTTCCTTCCACAATCCAAAGATGTGCTGGTTAGGTGAATTAGCCAAGCTAAGTTGCCCCATAGTTTTAAGGGATACGTAGGGTAGGTGCATTAGTCAGGGGTAAATATAGGATAGGGGAATGGGTGTGAGTGGGTTACTCTTCAGAGGGTGGATGTGGACTTGTTGGGTCAAAGGGCCTATTTCCATACTGAAGGGATTCTAAAACAAAACAATTAAGGGGCAACTTGATGGACATTAGCAGTCAAATGGATGGAGGTATATTGGGACGAGGTGGAAGTTAGAATAATATTGTAAAGAGGCTTGATGGAATGTATCTCCCCCAGACTGGGCCATCTCTGACCTGTTCATTCTATTTAAGAATTCTAATCAAAGTAATTTTGCACTGAATAAGTCATTATATTGTTCTTGGAAGGGAGAGTTGGGGTGGTGTTCTGAATGGATCAATTTTGATCGATCAAATAGACTTCTTAATTATTGTCCTTTTGTAGTTGTGTAATGTACATTGTGAGACACTAAGCAAATTGGTGGAAAGGCTAGAAAATGGACTTGTGGTCAACCAAAATGAATGAGTTTCTCAGGCACTATGCAGCCACTCGCATTCATTCATCATCTATGTGTTCAATAACTTACACTGGCTCCCATTCCAACAACGTCTCAATTTTAAAATTCTCCTGTAGCTCCCACCTTGGCCTGGCTCTTTCCTCTCTCTGCAACTACCTCGAGCGCTGCAATACACCAAATTGTCTATTTTCCTTCAAAACTGCCTTCTTGAACATGCCTGATTTTAATCCACTACTATAAATAGCCATACCTACAGTTATAACTTTAAGTTCTGGAATTCTCTCCCTGAGTTTCTCTACCTCTCTCCCTAACTAAGACATTCCTCAATACCTACCTCATTGACCAAGTTTCTCATCACATTTTCTGACATCTCCCTCTGTAAGACCAGAAAATGCCAGAAATACTCAGCAGGTCAGGCATCATTGCCTTATATTTCGGGGCAAGGTTGAGCCTGAAGTGGAGGAGATGAAGATGTTGTGAGGAAGTGGCAGGCACTTATGGATGTGGTGTTGAACTGTTAATGTGTTCCTTTGTTTTTCTACTTTTTAGTAAAAAGGAGTGCAATGTTTGACTTTTTAACTTTGTTTTTCTTATATCTCTGCTTTGTAACTACGATTCTGTGCCTAGGTACCTTCATACCAAAGTAGGTGGCAACTTGTAAACATTTCACTATGAGCACATGACAATAAACCTGATTCAATTCGATTGTACGGTTCCTTGTATAGTAATGACACAATGAAGTGCCTTAGAATGTAAGGCACTATATAAATATAAGCTATTGTTCATTTATCCAGTGAATTCCCAGACATACTATCAGTAAAAACAGAAATGTGGTCCAAAATACTGCTCAGACATCTGGCTGAATTTATAAGTACTTAAATTGTTTAATTGTTAGTTAATGACACTTGGCTGGAGGACAAAAACAATCTATTCCCCTTTTTAATAAGGATATCTGTAAATTTACTAGAATGAATAAATGAATAGATGACAGCATTAAAAGAGATTTTAATTTCAGGAGAGTGCCCATCTGATCAAGCCATATCATTATCACCCTCTTCTACATTTGATTTGGCAAAGGCCCTAATGAATTCATTGCCGGTGGTTTGGCTGCTTGGGCATTTAGTTACATCGTAAAATTCCAACAGACCATAACACAGCCAATATTAACACTGATCTTAATGATGGGGCTTAGTTAAACATTTATTTTTTAATGGTAGTAAAGGATGTTTATTATAGCACGTCATTTGATATTTTGAACTGGGAGTTGATTGCCTTAAATGGAATTTTCACATCTCGTTCTGAGAAATAAATTAAATATAGACATGGAGTCTAAAATTTAGAATGTTTGAGTGCAGTTTTTGTTTGTTAAACTTTTTAATCCATCTGTCAATACAAGTCCAAACTTCATTCATTGCTCTACCATACAATGTCCCAGGACTTGGGTCAGATTACATGTAAAAAATAATGATTGTTGAAGATGCATAAACATTTTCTGCCAACCTTGATACTAAAGCGCGTGATGAGTTGGCACGGAGCCCTGTGCCAGAGCAAGGAGTGTCATCCAAAGTTAGAGGCCATTCTGCTGCATTTCCATTCAGGTTGCATCGTAGTTAAGCGCCATAAACTTTTCTAACAAAAACATGCCGCTGTTTCTCTTCCTCGGCCTCTGAAGAAGGATCAGGTTTTTTTAGAGTTGCTGGAGCTTCAGGAGGTTCGGGCTTTCATGACAGGTAATTGCTTACATTTGCGGTCTCGAATTGGCAGGTATGCATTGTCAATGGTCTATCACTCCCTGCACTCCCCATCGCACCAGCCCAGCATACCTCCCCCTGTATCACCCACAGTCCTCTACCACTGAGTGCATTTCTACATACTTTTCCCAAGCAAGGAAAACAAGTTGAGTTTCAGAAAATGTCTGTGTGGATATGAGGGATGCACAACGATTGTGGAGGATGACGTGAGGTGTAAATGTGAGAGAGCAAGAAGGTGAGGTTCAGTGGGAATGTTGTCTGCTGGAGATGTTCAGATGGGAATACAAGGAGGTGCCTGAAAAGGAAAGAATAAGGGGAGCTGCAATCTAAGAGGTGTCGCACAGGAGAATACTGGAAAAGACAGGGCTTGGCACTGAAAACTGTTATTCCCCATCACCTTTCTCACACTTCCAAGGTGATGGTTCCTCTTGCTTCATTGTATAAGAGTGGCGGGGCCAAACCTCTGGTGCAGACTCCATGTCACTTCCAGCAGCATCTGCTTGGTTGGAGATGTTGTGGACAAAAAAAAGCAGATACTGGAATCCAAGGTAGACAAGCAGGAGGCTGGTTGGCTACTTCCTGCCAATCTTCAGAAATGTTCAGCTCACTATAGTCCATCAAATTCCAGAGCAGGAATACCTGCAAGACCTGGCAAACTGCCTTTCCAATTGTCCTCTTCATTCCTGTGGTTGCTACAGCCTTGAATATCCATGTACCTTTCTGACAGCCATCACAACCATGTCCATTTAATTAGAAATTCTTCCTCAGGGAGTTTCAGTCTGCCATCCTTTTTGGGCAAAGAGCTGAGAGGCGAGATCTTAACATTGGGATAGAGTTAAAGAGACTCGACAAAATTGGAGGTGTAGTCGACAGCGAAGAAGGCTACCTTGGTGTATAATGGGATCTTGATGAAATGGCCAATGAGCTGGGGAGTAGCAGTTAGAGTTTAATTTAGATAAACATAAGTTGTTGCAGTTTGGAAAAGCAAATCAGAGCAGGACTTATACACTTAATGGTAAGGTCCTGGGGAATGTTGCTGAACAAAGATTCCTTGGAGCGCAGGTTCATAGTTCCTCAAAAGTGAAGTCACAGGTAAATAGAATAGTGAAGAAGGTGTTTGGTATGCTTGCCTTTATTGGACAGAGTGTTTAGTAAAAGAGATGGGAGGTCATGTTGGAGCTGTACTGGACGTTGGTTAGGCCACTTTATGAGGGTCAGGGTTGGAGGCTCTGAGCTATAGGGAAAGGCTGAATGGGCTGAGGCTGTTTTCCCTGGAGCATCGGAGGCTGAAGGGTGACATTATAGAGGTTTATAAAATCATGAGGAGCACAGATAGGGTAAATAGACAAAGTCGTTTCCTTGGGGTGGGGGAATCCAAAATCAGAAGGCATAGGTTTAAGGTTAGGGGCAAGATTTAAAAGGAACTTAAGGGGGCAACCTTTCCATTCAGCGAGTGGTACATGTATGGAAGTGATGGAGGCTGGTACAATTACAGCATTTAAAAAGCGTCTGGATGAGTATACGAAAAGGAAGGGTTTAGAGGGATATGGTCCAAATGCTGGCAAATGGGACATGATTTTCTTTAGAATATCTGGCTGGCATGGTCGAGTTGGACTGAAGGGTCTGTTTCCATGCTGTACATCTCTATGATACTATGGCATGGCCTAATGAAACTTGCAATGATTTCCTGAGCCAATAATGGTGCCATGATTTCACTGCTTGATAAATTCCTCTCATCCCTACTTAGTATCAGTCACTAGAGAGAAAAAGACAGAAAAAAGGAAGTAAGGAAACAGATACGTTTGACAATTCAGTTAAGTTGGAATACTTTGGCCTGAAGCTGATGCATGATGTGGTTTGAATTCTGGGTCACACAAAAAATAAAATATTGCCAGTCTGTGAAATATTGGCAACAAATCTGAAATAGAATTCAACAATTTTTTCACAAGCTGCTGAGTATTTTATACAATGCACCATGCTTAAATAAAGTGGCTTTTAATTAATGAGAGAAAATGTCTTGGAGATCATATGAGAAAGTTTTAATCTGCCCTGTTGTATGTTGTATCCTCCAAATGAAGGGATAGACACTTCATTGCACTAAGATAATAAGCAAATGTTTAATCTTTCCAAACAAGCAGAAGGAGTGTGGATATCATAGACTTTTCCAGCCTCTCTCATGCCAATTGTTCCTCAATGGTATTGCTTGCACATGGATTAGTTAGCTATGACAAACAATAGTTCCAGTCCATGATGATGTCTGCTGCTGTTGATTTGATTTTTCTTCATAATTGTTTGGTTTTTATTTATTTTTAATTCTAACTGAAATCTGTTTAACTTTTTATTTCTGTAACATTTCATTTCTATCTCTTTTCTCATCATTGTTTTCAATTTTCATCAACTTCTGTTTCTTCACTGGGAGACCAAAAGCACATGGAGCTAAACATGACAAATCTATGTAGAAACATCTACCATCTGAGAATGAGTGGGTACTTCACTCCCCTCTGGCTTAAGAGGTCATGGATTCAATGCCCATTCCAGAAACTTGGGCAGAAAATCTAGGCTGGCACTCCAGTATGGTACTGAAGGGGTTCTGCATGTTCAGAAGTGATGACTTCGGAGTTGGTTGAATTGGCCTCCTCAGGCGAATGCAACATGATCGCACAATGAGATTTGGAGAAAAGCAAGAGAGTTCCAGTTGGTATCTGAGCCACTATTCATCCCAAAAGCCACATCAATAAAGTAGATTGTCAAGTCATTGTCATTTGCAGTTGTGGGAACATACTATGTGAACATTGATTTCTGATGTTTCTACAATACCACAATGCCTACGCTTCAAAAACATTTCACAGGCCATAAGCACATTGGGTCATATTGATACCTTTTAAATGCAAATTAATTCTCATTTTTCATCTTGAGCTTCAAGGTCAAGTGACCTACAAGTAGTTTAGCTTGAATGAACATGACAGAAAAGAAATTAATCAGAGTCAGACCTCATCTATAATTATACTGGTGATAACTATATCTCTTAATATATCTTAGTTTTCAGAATCCAGCCATAGATTCCACTTTTACTATTGAATAATTCCTCTTTTATTTCCTTTGTCCATATTACTGAAGGTTATCTGCAGGTTGCCCACACCTCTGCTGTCCTTGTGCTGACTCACACCAAGTCCCATGGATACATCAGCAACATTGTCAGTCAGCTGCAGGCATGTGCAGCAGTGCACCAGCCAGTATGTGTAACTATTAAACTGCGCATGGCCAATGTTCCCTTTTAAGGGAATGCCCCCTAAACAGGCCCAAGGGGCCAAATGGCCTACTCCTGTTCCTATTTCTATAACCTTCTGGTTTTAAGGTGAGTGCATGTGTGGCTGAGCCGCAATGCAGCAAACAAGATGCAAAGTAAAAAATGACTGAACATTGCCTATGGTTCCCAGTGAAGCTTCACCATGATTCTAAAATTCTCATTCTCAAATCTCTCCAGCACCTAACTCCTCCCTGCCTCTGTGTTCTCCTCCAGCTTCACAACCTCCTGAGATATCTGTACTCTTTTAAATCCGAGCATCCCTAGTTTTAGTTCATCCACCACTGGGAGTTTGAGTCCTCAGCACTAATACTTCCTCCCTAAACTCCTCTGACATTCAACCTCCTGTCAATGGTCCTGAAAACCTCTCCCTTTGACCTTCTTGCATTGCTCACTGTTCAAATTTGCTGTAAAATGGTCAGAGAAGCACCTTAGAAACTTGTATCATTTTAATGGCACTCTATAAAAGGAAGCTGTTGCTGTTATTACATTGGGTTGGATGTATTTGAATGAGAAAGTATAAGTCAAAACTTAACATACAAAACCTTGGCCTACGTCCAACAATGTTCACCCTCGAAGCTGTTCTAATTAATCAGTTGTCAAAGATATTTTCTCTGGCACATCAGAGAAACCTGCCATGCAGCTACTCATTACTGCATATACTCGAGTAAAAGTCGATCTCATGTATAAGTTGACCCCAAATTTTGGCCAAAAAATCTGGAATTTTTCATATATATAGTATAAAGGTCAACCTTAGTTCTTTACAGATCAACATTATTATTATCCTGCATATAAATGTTGCATTAAGGAAGTGAATACTTTTTCGTATGTGTTATGTGTTTTGATGTACAATCCACAGTAATTGGCGCAAAAGTTTAAGACACATCAGGTCAGAGTCCAGACAACTGTGCAGTTCAACTGAGTTCTGTTTCCCTGCAGCACATATACCTAACTGAACAGTGTGATTTTTCAGGATTTCAATGAACTTTTGTATTTGACATGTTTAATTTAAGATGAACCAAGAAATTGTAATTTAAAGCTGTGTTATATTCCTTACTTGGCTTTTTGTACAAATTGACACTTACTAATTCATTTTTGTTTCTATTGTTTTCATCCGATAATTACCGTCATTTATCATGTTTTTTCTTTATTCATTTAGAGAGTAATTTTGATCAGTACAGTATTTTGTACTGTAGCATGAATTTCAGCTCCTCAAAAGTAATATCCATGTAATGGTCAACCCCATAAATTTAACCTTAAAACATAGTCTAAAATATGCGACTTTTTCATGAGTATATATGGTAATAGATACTTTCTTGGTCTTTGCTGGTCTGAATGTTTGGCTGTTGGAAACTCCGTTTGGGTAAAGAGTACACTGATATAGCTCACTGCAGACAACAGATACAGCTATATACATCACCTCTGCTTCAACTACGTTGACAATGTTTTTAGTCTGATTGTACCAAAACAACAGAATTAAGCCGCTAGTATATATTAAATAGTGTTAGAAATACCCAGCAATTCTCTCTGCATCTTTTGAAGTGAAGACATAGGTTAATATTTCAGGTGTGGAACTTTCATTAGATTATTTCTGGCTAAGTTCCTTCATCAAATTATTTCTGACTAACGACTACCAGCTGAAGCCTTTCCTCATTTTTATTTCAGTTTTCCCAACATCTGAATTCTTTTTTCAAGATCATTGGGAGAAATTAATTTCCAACCACATGAAGCATGTGGCTTCAGGATTATCCCCAGCAACCTGACCAATATTTTTAACCTTCAATCAGAATTAACAAAAAAATGATTCTCTGGTCATTGTCACATTACTTTTCATAAGTTTGCTCCGCGTACGCTAGTACCATGTCCTCAAAATTATAAGAGCGACTATACTTCAAATACTTAACTGTCTGAAACTTTAGGAAGTTGTGATTGTGAAAGGCTTTATACCAGCAAGTTCTAATATAACCTGCTCCATGCTTTAGGAAAAATGTGAAACTTGGAAAGGTTCGGAAAAGATTTATGAGCATGTTCCCAGGATAAAAGGGTTTGAGCTATAGGGAGAGGCTGAATAGGCTGGGGTGATTTTTCCTGGAGCATTAGAGGCTGAGGGGATGACCCTATAGAGAGTTACAAAATTACGAGGAGTATGGATAGGGTAAATAGTCCAGGTCTTTTCCCCGGGGTGGGGGAGTCCAAAACTAGGGGGCATAAAATAAGGTGAGAGGGGAAGGAATTAAAAAAGACCTGAAGGGTAACTTTTTCACATATTAGGGTAGTCCATATACAGAATGAGCTGCGAGAGAAAGTGGTGGAGGCTGGTACAATTACAACATTTAAAAAACATCTGATGTGCATGTGAATAGGAAGGGTTTAGAGGGATATGGGCCAAGTGCTGGCAAATTGGAAAAGATTAATTTAGGATATCTGGTCAAAATGGATAAGTTGGACTGAACCTTTTCCATGCTGTACATCTGAGTATGATACACAACATTATTATTCACAGTTTAAAAATATGGTCACCATTGTTTGTAAGAGAAATTCAGTTGACAAATTTGACAGCAAACAGTTGTGAGAACCTGAGCTAAAAGTCTTTGCCTCTAGCACATGATAACTAGGATATTGTTCCCCTTACTTTTGAAATACCTTTATCATACACTTGAACATTAATACATGTTCACAGAACCAGTTGGCTAGCTGCCCAATAAGCTGACATTGGTCTCAAATGGTCTATCCACACCAAGCTTTTCATGTATAAGTTTGGGGAAATTAATTAGATCACCCGAGAGCCTGAAGCGCTGTTGATCTTGAGTGCAATCTAAAGAGCCTGTTACTGTGCTGTACTGTTCTATGTTTAATGTTCTTTGTACGGTAAAATCTGTTTTGGCCATATTTCAGTTTAATCACTGCCCTGTCCAGTATCTTTTTCCTGGATGCCTCCTCTCCAGTGCTCCCCCACTCTGCTCCCAGACACGTCAATCTCTCAAGGTCATGCTGAGATGAACATAAGTAGTTTGTCTTTGCTCATTACCTCTCCAGAGACGGAGAGGAGGAGACATATCAAATAAGCTGCAGCACTCCATTTTTCCCCGATGCAAGTATTTTCGCAGTGTCATTCATTTTGCAGAACATGTTCATTGCACTAAGGCTTTCTCTTGGCTAAAACTAACCATCCTGACATGGGTCCTCATGTCCACAATATCATCCTGGAGTGTCTTTGGAATGGTTTCCTCTTTACTCTCAATATTCCAGGTTTCCAACAGAAAGCAAACACCACACACAGGGCCACAACCATTATCACTTTACACATATTAATCCAAAAATAACAGTTATATGGTTCAAAAAAGCAGTTAATTCATTAAAAGGCAAATAATACATTGGGTGGACTCTGCTGGGGGCTAAACAATATGGGCAATGACCTGGGTGGGTAAGAGAAAATGAGGGAAAATGCTGAATGCAGAAGTGAGAAAGAGAGAGCACAAGTCTTGGTAGGAGATGGCTACAGTAGCAGGGATAGAGTGAGTGCGAGATAGCAAAGAGAAGATGGTGGTAGAGTGGAAGGCTCACTGAACCTCGAAACGTTAACTCTGACTTCTTTCCCGAGATGCTACCAGACCTGCTGAGCTCTTCTAGAAATTTCTGTTTTTGTTTCTGATTTACAGCATCCACAATTCTTTCAATTTTTATTTATCCATTTTCCCTTGTCTGCCATGTACAGGGGAACAGTAACAAACCATGCAGAGCCGCTTCAGAATATCAGTGATCATTGAGATGTGTAACAGCCGTTTAAGGATGACACGGTGTCAATCCATTCCAGAACATGTCATGGGTGATGAAATATCCAACTATGGCATGTGGGAGAATTGAGCTGGCATCAGACAAGGGGTGGCATAGGGACAGGGGTGGTGTTGCAAGTTTAGGATGATATGGCGAGAAATCTCACAAGGCTTCACAGAAAGAAACCCTCTGTAAAACCCATCAAGATTGACACTTGATTTGATTAGATTAGATTAGATTCCCTACAGTGTGGAAACAGACCCTTCAGCCCAACAAGTCCACACTGACGCTTCGGAGAGTAACCCACCCAGTCCCATTTCCCTCTGACTAATTCACCTATCACTATGGGCAATTTAGCATGGCCAATTCCCCTGACCTGCACATCTTTGAACCGTGGGAGGAAACCGGAGCACCCAGCAGAAACCCACGCAGACACTGGGAGAACGTGCAAACTCCACACAGACAGTCACCCGAGGCTGGAATCGAACCTGGGACTCTGGTGCTGTGAGGCAACAGTGCTAACTACTGAGCCACCATGATTCAGCCCAAAGGCTTACCGAGCTACATGATCAGATCATTTATTTTGGTAATGCTGGTTGAGACAAAAATATTGGTTAAGGTATTGGAGATAACACCTCTCCTTTTCTTCAAAATAGTGCTTTGGGATGTTTCCATGTCCACCTGGAGAGTGCAGGTAGTGCATTGGTTTAATATGGAAAACTGGAAAAATGGTGCACTGAGAACAACCTAGCTCTCAATTCCAGCAAAACCAAGGAATTCATTATTGACTTTTGACGGGATGTTACTCATGTCCCCCTACACATTAACAGCACAGAGGTGGAATGAGTGGAGAGTGTCAAACTCCTGGGAGTGGTCATCAACAACAAGCTTTCTTGGACTCTTCATCTGGACACACTGGTTACAAAGGCCCAACAATGTCTCTTCTTCCTCAGGCAGCTGAGGAAATTTGGCATGACGGTGAATACTCGTGCCAACTTGTATAGGGATCGAGAGCATCCTGTCTGGATGTATCACTACCTGGTATGGCAACAGTATCATTCAAGATCGGAGACGGTTACAGAGAGTGGTGAACTCAGCCCGGACGATCACAAAGACCAACCTCCCATCTACAGAATCCATCTACCACGCCCGCTGTCAAGGAAAGGCCGCCAGCATTCTTAAAGATCCATCCCACCCTGGCAATGTTTTTCTACAACCTCTACCATCGGGGAGAAGGTAAAGAAGCCTGAACACACCACCAGTTTCCACCCTACTGTTGTTTGAATACTGAATGAACTCACAAACTCTTAACATTCACCTGTACCTGTGTTTTTGTTTTTGCCGCTGTTTACATATTATTTACTATCTATGCTACTTAACTCTGTGATCTGCCTGTATCGCTTGCAACACAAAGTTTTTCACTGTGCCTCGGTATATATGACAATAAATTCAATTCATTCATTCATTCATTTACATGCCACCTGAAGAGCAGTACATCCAAACGTGCAGCATTCCCTTTGTACTGGCACTGGAGTGGAGCCTAGATTCTGATCTAAACTAGCAGGTTGCAAATTGAACAAAGTGGAACATCCCACAAATTTGTCTCCCAATGGACTTTAGAGCATAACATGACAAAAAGGGCACAGATCAGACATTTTAAAATGTGTTTGAAAATTCAGTTTTTTTAGATGTCACAATTGTAAGCAATGTGGAGTGTTTTGCCCATCCCCAGTTTGCCTTAAAGAAGGGGCCAGTTGTAACACTGCGCTTTTATTTGAAGTGCTGAGGCCCATGTTCATGACACCCAAATCTTGAAGTAATATTTGATCTCACAATCTCCTGACACAAAGACGTTTGACTGAAATAAAGCCAAAAAACAAATGTTTTACTGCCAATGGGTAAGGAAGTTGGCAGATCTCGAAATTTTAAACAAAAGCACTGGATATGATCTATATGGACTTCAGCAAGGCGTTCAACAAGGTTTTTCAAGATAGACTGGTTAGCAAGGTTAGATCACATGGAATGCAGATAAAACTAGCCATTTGGATACAAGAACTGGCTGAAAGTAGAAGGCAGAGGGTGAAGGTGCAGGGTTGCTTCTTAGACTGGAGGCCTGTGACCAGTGGTGTGCTGCATGGATCGGTGCTGGGATCACTGCTTTTTGTCGCTTACATAAGTGATTTGGATGTGAACATGGGAGGCATCATTAGTAAGTTTGCAGATGACACCAAAATTAGAGATGTAGTTGACAACAAAGAAGGTTACCTCAGAGTAACCAGGGCACAGCTTATACACTTGATGGTAAGGTCCTGAGGAGTGTTGCTGAACAAAGAGACCCTGGAGTGCAGGTTCATAGTTCTTTGAAAGTAGAGTCGTAAATAGACAGGATAGTGAAGAAGGTGTTTAGTATGCTTTCCTTTATTGGTCAGTACATTGAGTATAGCAGTTGGGAGGTCATGTTGCTGCTGTGCAGGACATTGGTTAGGCCACTTTTGGAATATCGCGTTCAGTTCGGGTCTCCTTCCTATAGGAAGGATGTTGTGAAACTTGAAAGGGTTCAGAAAAGATTTACAAAGAATGTTGCCAGGATGGGAGTATTTGAGCTATAGGGAGAGGCTAAATAGGTTGGGGCTATTTTTCTGGAATTTCGGAGGCTAGGTGTGACCTTATAGAGGTTTATAAAATCATGAAGGGCATGGATAGGGTGAATAGACAAGGTCTTTTTCTCAGGGTAGGTGAGTCCAAAACTAGAGGGCATAGGTTTAAGGTGAGAGGGGCAAGATATAAAAGGAATGTGAGGGGTGACGTTCTCAAGCAGAGGGTCACACATTAATGGAATGAGCTGCTAGAGGAAGTGGTAGAAGCTGGTATGATTACAACATTTAAAAGGTATCTGGATGGGTATATGAATAGAAAGGGTTTAGAGGGATATGGTCCAAATGCGGGCAAAAGGGACTAGATTAATTTAGGATATCTGGTCAGCATGGATGAATTGGACCGAAGTGTCTGTTTCCATGGTGTACATCTCTATGATCCTCCCTGCACTGTCCCCTCCTGGCAACTGAAAAGCTTATCATCTCATCCCTCTTTCATCCTCAAGGCATTTATGTCGGAAAGGTCAAAGTGCCGAAAGAAAGCGTGGAAGAGAAGCACTGTCCTTATACACAATGATATCATTTCTCAGGTTGCTCACATCACTGTCCTTAAGATTAAACATCAATTCCTGGAGATTCCTGAATGATCTGGAAGCTTCTTAGTTGTAATTAATAATAGTATTTTCAGTAAGAACCCATGCTCTGTGGATCTGCTCCACTCTTTTATTTAGATTGAGTTGCTGTAGATCTTGTTTATCCCAAAGTAATGCTGAAATGGTTCTAAATGCAACTAGGTTAGTTACATGCATTAAACTGTCCTAAACCTTTCCAAAATTTATAGTCATAGCTTGGAGCATCTACTCTCCGAAATTCTCTCCGAGATTCAGGAGTTAGTTATTTGACTCACCACCTCCACCCACAGGCTAAAGCAGAGGCCAATAATGATGGTATATTTCCATTTTTACCAGCCAAAAAGGAATACTTAAACATTTATATGGTATCTTACATGCAATATTCTTTTTAAGCTGTTCAAATGGGCAAATACACAACCACTTGTAGGGTCCACACCACGGTGCAGACCAATTGGCTTCCATCTCTGGAACAGGGAATGTAGATTACACACACTCAGGATATACTCAAGTGCTTTGCAGCCAGTTACATCGTTTTGGTATGTAGTCATTGTTGTGCTATTGGAGATGCAGAAGCCAGTTTGTGAACTGTACATTCCTACAAATAACAATGAGATGCTGATGTTTGGTGAGGAATAGACATTGAATTCCTCTGCTTTTCGTGGAAATAGTGCCGTGCAATTTGTTTTGTCCCGCTAAGAGGAGAGACAGGGCTTCAGTTTTGTATCTCATCCAAAAGGCAGATAATCATCGCTGTTCAAGAAATCCAGACAGTGTGGAAGCAGGGCATTCAGCCCATCCAGTCCATACTGAGTATCTGAAGAGCATCCCGCTCAGACCCATCTCCCCCTACCCTAACCCTGAATTTCCCATAACTAGTCTGCATATTTCTGGCCACTATGGGTATTTTCACATGGCCAATCCATCTAACCTGCACATCATTGGATTGTGGGAGGAAACCAAAGCACCCGGAGGAAACCCACGCAAACACAGGGAGAATGTGCAAACTCCACACAGTCAGTCGCCACAGACAGTCCACACAGAGGCTGGAATCGAACCCAGATTTGCGGGAGGCCGCAAGGATAACCACTGAGCCGCAATGCAGTCATTTCTGAACCAACCATTACGAGCTATTGGTCAGGAGAAAACTCCTTCCTCTACTGTGTGTAAGAGCCTGTTTCTTTAACGGCTGTAAAGGATGAACCACTAGAGAGTCTGAACAAGAACAGACACTGTCTTAACATTAGATGGTTAGATGTAATTACTAGGTCTATCACAAGCCCATGACAACATATCTAACCCCATTGGGATTTCAAGCTGACTCCTGCCTGTCAATCCAAGACTGAAAGATATCTTCAGATTGGGTGAAGCTTAATTCAGTCTCCAACATTACAACTGTTAGCTTAAATAGCAGCTCCCTCCCAAACATAGTTTCTCCCCCACAATTCGCCTTAACATCTATCACTACACCATTCCCCCTGACCACTCACACCCCTTCAAAATCTCTGACTTCACAAATTCTGGAAGCTTTGTAACTCCTCCAGAGCAGAGTAAGTGGTTTAGTGGGGATCAGAGGAAAATTTGTTTTTACCTGTATGGCGGGAGAAGTGTGGAACACGCCATCTGAGAGGCTGGTGGAGACAGGTACTCTTGCAACATTTAAGAAACGTCTCAACGAGCACTTAAAATGCCAGGGCAAAGTAGGCTAAGGAGCAAGGGCAGGTAAATGGGATTAGTGTAGATTAGTGTTTGTTGGTCGGCATAGCCATGGTGGGCTGAAGGGCCTGTTCCTACACTATACAACTCTCTGATTCTATGACTAATGGATTCTCTTTGCCTCTTGAACCTTTGTGTTCGAAGACCGATCATTTCACTTTCTGGTGGATGTCCTTTCTGAAGGATGCCATTGCTTTGAAACCTGATAGTTGTTTCAGACCACATCTTCACAGCCCCGAACCTCCTGAAGTGCCATTGCAGAGGGAATTCTCCCTGAACCCAGTTTCCCCATTGCATCATCTGGAGGATCTTCAATCTCACAAATGTGCATCCCAGAAAGTGGTTGCTCTGAGATGGCAAAGCTAGTTCATTCCTTGCAGTATCCCTTATGTTCAACTCTTGCTGACTTTTGTCCTCTGAATTTCCTTGCATATGCCAGGGATAGGAAATACTTCCACTGCCCCTGCAGTGTTATAGGCTTCCTTCCTGTTGACAGTGTGTCACAAATCTCTTACGTCCGCTTAGGTAATATCGGGATCTTCTGTTTGGGTTTGTCCGAGGAAGCCCAATGAAATTTTCTACCATTTCCTCCTTGACTTTCTGGTTTGTTCCTGAACAAGTTGTTCTTTTGGAAATAGTTAAACTCCTTTCTACTACCTCAATATACTGAGTTCAACATATAAATGCAAGCCCAGAAAGGAAATGTGTTGACTACAAGTTATATTGACCATTAGTTATAAAAAGGTCAAGATGGCTCAGTGGTTAGCACTGTTGCCTCACAGTGCCAGGGACTTGGGTTCAATTCCTGCTTGTTGCATGTTTATTCTTCTGAAGCCGATGGATTATGTAGCTATCCCGTGATAAAGTTCTCAGACTCATTGCAGAATTTGTCTGAGAGTTTTCCTGGTGTCTGCATACAGCACAAGTTGAATAACTTTCTCCAAGGTCAAATCTCCTTCAGACTGCAATAAATCCAACAAAGACTCATGAGTCGTTCAAACAATGATTCTGTCTGCTACAAAGTTCCACAGTCACATATTTAAATTAAACTGTAAAATTATTTACGAATTCCTGAAAGCTGAATTCTCTGGTAAATCTTGCTCTTCCAATGATTTTTTGTTCTCAGATTAATTAATTTTCAAAAGCTGTCAGAAATTCTTCAAGATCACATATGACTTCTTTTATGTTTTAGTAATTTCCAATTCATCAGCTTAGATCATGTTGATGCATTTACTTATTCAGCTTGATAGTTAGGAATTAATTTTGAAGCAATTCTCCATCATATCATTCTCCAAAGCGTCCAATCCTGTTCTGTTCGAGCTATCTCTGACATTAGATCTTTGAGATAATATTATTTCTCCTGTTTTTTTATTCTTAATGCTGGTACTTAATCTGAATACCTTAAAGCTATTTTAAATTGGCAGAATCTCATTGCTGTTTCAGCTGCTCGCGTTTAGGTTTTTAATTTACAATATCTCAATACAATTTTAATTCCCATGGTTTAAAGTCTTTTCAACTGTTTAAACTCTTCATTATATTAACACATCTTGTTTCTTTTAAGTCTTAAATTCCATTAAACATCAATCTGTATCACTATACTGATTGCTGGTCATTTCCTTTCAATATAATTACACTGGTGGTTCCCATCAACTGCTGGCTAAATGGAACTTTTCCCAACTTCCGCAGTCTAGAAAAATGAATGGTTCCTACCTTTCATGGCCTGATACACTGTGCACATCTCTATACCCAAATTTTGAAATACATGCCTGTAGGGCTGCAGCCTTATAAAGTCTCTCCACCCAATCTATGATTTAAAATATATATCTCCTGATCTTATCACAGTCTTAAAAATTTTCTATCTTCTTCTGTCAGGCTCGATCTTGTAAATCCTTGAAATTGCCCTTTTTTGACTATAAATCTGCTCCACAATGTTCCTGATGCTGCAGCCTCAGTATAAATTAATTTAATGATCTTTGACATTGTTGCTGTAACTGTGCCTCATGGTGCCTGCTGACAACAGTATCATGCTTACTGTGAATGGTAAGTGTTCCCTTTTTGTCTCTAACTTTTCCAGCCTGATGCTGTTAATTTAAAGTCTTTTTGCTTACTGATAGGAATCTTTGACTTTAACTACAGAGCTCCAAAGCAGTTGCCTCTCAGATGAGGCTTGACTCAGAATTGGGGAGAAAGTGAGGTCAGCAGATGCTGGAGATCAGAGCTGGAAATGTGTTGCTGGAAAAGCGCAGCAGGTCAGGCAGCATCCAGGGAACAGGAGAATCGACGTTTCGGGCATAAGCCCTTCTTCAGGAATGGGGAAAGTTTGTCCAGCAGGCTAAGATAAAAGGTAGGGAGGAGGGACTTGGGAGAGGGGCGTCGGAAATGTGATAGGTGGAAAGAGGTCAAGGTGAGGGTGATAGGTCAGACTGGGGTGGGGGCGGAGAGGTCGGGAAGAAGATCTCAGGTTAGGAAGGCGGTGCTGAATTTGATGGATTTGACTGAGACAGGGTGGGGGGAGGGGAAATGAGGAAACTGGTGAAATCCGAGTTCATCTCTTGTGGTTGGAGGGTTCCTAGCCGGAAGATGAGGCGTTCTTCCTCCAACCGTCGTTTTGTTGTGGTCTGACGATGGAGGAGTCCAAAGACCTGCATATCCTTGGTGGAGTGGGAGGGGAAATTGAAATGTTGAGCTACAGGGTGGTTGGGTTGGTTGGTCTGGGTGTCCCAGAGGTGTTCTCTGAAACGCTCCGCAAGTAGCCGGCCTGTCTCCCCAATATAGAGGAGGCCACATCGGGTGCAGAGGATGCAATAGATGATATGTGTGGAGGTGCAGGTGAATCTGTGGCGGATATGGAAGTTTCCTTTGGGGCCTTGGAGGGAGGTGAGGGGGGAGGTGTGGGCGCACGTCTTGCACCTCCTGCGGTTGCAGGGGAAGGTGCCGGGAGTGGAGGTTGGGTTGGTGGGGGGTGTGGATCTGACGAGGGAGTCACGGAGGGAGTGGTCTTTACGGAATGCTGATAGGGGAGGGGAGGGAAATATATCCTTGGTGGTGGGGTCCGTTTGGAGGTAGCGGAAATGACGGCGGATGATGCGCTGTACATGGAGATTGGTGGGGTGGTAGGTGAGGACCAGTGGGGTTCTGTCCTGGTGGCGGTTGGAGGGGCGGGGTTCAAGGGCGGAGGAGCGGGAAGTGGAAGAGATGCGGTGGAGGGCATCGTCGACCATGTCGGGGGGGAAATTGCGGTCCTTGAAGAAGGAGGCCATCTGGGTTGTGCGTTTTTGGAACTGGTCCTCCTGGGAGCAGATGCGGCGGAGTCGAAGGAATTGGGAGAATGGGATGGCGTTTTTACAGGGGGCAGGATGGGAGGAGGTGTAGTCCAGGTAGCTGTGGGAGTCGGTTGGTTTGTAGTAGATGTCCGTGTTGATTCGGTCGCCTGAGATGGAAATAGAAAGGTCGAGGAAGGGGAGGGAGGAATCTGAGACTGTCCAGGTGAATTTGAGGTCGGGGTGGAAGGTGTTGGTGAAGTGGATGAACTGTTCAACTTCCTCGTGGGAGCACGAGGCGGCGCCGATACAGTCATCGATGTAGCGGAGGAAAAGGTGGGGGGTGGGGCCAGTGTAGTTGCAGAAGATGGATTGTTCCACATATCCTACGAAGAGGCAGGCATAGCTGGGGCCCATGCGGGTGCCCATGGCTACTCCTTTCGTTTGGAGGAAGTGGGAGGATTGGAAGGAGAAGTTGTTCAGGGTGAGGACCAGTTCAGTCAGTCGAAGGAGGGTGTCAGTGGAAGGGTACTGGTCGGTACGGCGGGAAAGAAAGAAGCGGAGGGCTTTGAGTCCTTCGATGACTGTATCGGCGCCGCCTCGTGCTCCCACGAGGAAGTTGAACAGTTCATCCACTTCACCAACACCTTCCACCCCGACCTCAAATTCACCTGGACAGTCTCAGATTCCTCCCTCCCCTTCCTCGACCTTTCTATTTCCATCTCAGGCGACCGAATCAACACGGACATCTACTACAAACCAACCGACTCCCACAGCTACCTGGACTACACCTCCTCCCATCCTGCCCCCTGTAAAAACGCCATCCCATTCTCCCAATTCCTTCGACACGGCCGCATCTGCTCCCAGGAGGACCAGTTCCAAAAACGCACAACCCAGATGGCCTCCTTCTTCAAGGACAGCAATTTCCCCCCCGACGTGGTCGACGATGCCCTCCACCGCATCTCTTCCACTTCCCGCTCCTCCGCCCTTGAACCCCGCCCCTCCAACCGCCACCAGCACAGAACCCCACTGGTCCTCACCTACCACCCCACCAATCTCCATGTACAGCGCATCATCCGCCGTCATTTCCGCTACCTCCAAACGGACCCCACCACCAAGGATATATTTCCCTCCCCTCCCCTATCAGCATTCCGTAAAGACCACTCCCTCCGTGACTCCCTCGTCAGATCCACACCCCCCACCAACCCAACTTCCACTCCCGGCACCTTCCCCTGCAACCGCAGGAGGTGCAAGACGTGCGCCCACACCTCCCCCCTCACCTCCCTCCAAGGCCCCAAAGGAAACTTCCATATCCGCCACAGATTCACCTGCACCTCCACACATATCATCTATTGCATCCTCTGCACCCGATGTGGCCTCCTCTATATTGGGGAGACAGGCCGGCTACTTGCGGAGCGTTTCAGAGAACACCTCTGGGACACCCGGACCAACCAACCCAACCACCCTGTAGCTCAACATTTCAATTCTCCCTCCCACTCCACCAAGGATATGCAGGTCTTTGGACTCCTCCATCGTCAGACCACAACAAAACGACGGTTGGAGGAAGAACGCCTCATCTTCCGGCTAGGAACCCTCCAACCACAAGAGATGAACTCGGATTTCACCAGTTTCCTCATTTCCCCTCCCCCCACCCTGTCTCAGTCAAATCCATCAAATTCAGCACCGCCTTCCTAACCTGAGATCTTCTTCCCGACCTCTCCGCCCCCACCCCAGTCTGACCTATCACCCTCACCTTGACCTCTTTCCACCTATCACATTTCCGACGCCCCTCTCCCAAGTCCCTCCTCCCTACCTTTTATCTTAGCCTGCTGGACAAACTTTCCCCATTCCTGAAGAAGGGCTTATGCCCGAAACGTCGATTCTCCTGTTCCCTGGATGCTGCCTGACCTGCTGCGCTTGACTCAGAATTGCCCTGGCAGATCCTTTTTCTCTTTAACTGCCAAGCGTGACTAGTTTTTTACTCTGCTATCAACCCATAGTGTCTTTCCTTTGCTCCTCATCAGTTCTGAAGTAAAGGGATAAGCCTGGTGCATGGTTTTTGTCCTGCCATCACTTCCACAAGCTTCACTTACCGAATGTCTGAGTATTTTTAAAGCAGTAATGCCCTTAAAAAGGTGAACTCAGCCTTTTTCTCATTTTTTGTCTTGTGAGTGGAATGTGTTTGTTCATTACTGTTGCCTTAAGATATCTGAGCAATAATGCCCACTGCTGATCACCATGTTGCATGTGTTGCAGAACCAACTATGATCAATGACTATAACCATAATGTCACCAATGCTCTATTCTATATTGGTTCTAAATATGGTTAACAGTGGGAAAAGATAAATCACCTGTGAGGCTGAAAAAGAGGCACTTTTCTTAGCTTAAGTTTATTACATGATAGCATTAGGTGTTTAGCTGCATTTATTTGACATATATACTAAGACTACCAGGAGCCAGAGATGACATATTTGACTGCATTGGATCTCCAGTTGCACAGCCCAATTCTCCAGGACAAAGTCAACGTCTCTAGATGCTGGAGATCAGAGTCGAGAGTGTGTTGCTGGAAAAGCACAGCAGGTCAGGCAACATCCGAGGAACAGGAGAATCAATGTTTTGAGCCGGAGATTCCTGATGAAGGGCTCCAGCTCGAAACATTGATTCTTCTGTTCCTCAGATGCTGCCTGACCTGCTGTGCTTTTCCAGCACCACACTCTCCACCCCAATTTTCCACCCAAAACTGAGAGGCATCATCAGATTGGGTGAGCCCTCATGCAGTGTCCAACATTAATCTTTTCAGAGCCATTGCCTCATATACTAGATGCTGTGTGTGTATATTGACGAGTTAGATATATGTCAGTTCTGCAGCAATAATTGTGCACTCTCACAGATTCTAGTTCTGAAAACTGAGCTCCTGTTAAATAGTTGTCATCTGCTGCCCTCATGTGGCAAGAAACCAAAGCACAGGAGATGTATGAGCAATGATGGAAAAACACAATTGTTGGAAATGAAGAACACGATTCAAGTTTTGGTATGTACAAGACTACCTCCCAATGGAGATGCTTAGCGCATCTATAGTACAGCAATTTTTAAAAAAAATTCAAACAACCCTTACAGTTGTTCGTGGGTGGAACTCTCTCGGATGGCATTCCTTTCCCATCTTCAGGCAAGTTTTAACGTGTTGCGTCCATAGGATTTTTTGCAAGGTTTGTGATATACGATACACCAGGATACACGAACACCAGCTAGCCACAAAAAGACACGACCCTCTCTCCCTCGTAGCCCTACACACAGAGGAAAAAAACCACCATTTCGACTGGGACAACACATCTATCCTGGGACAGGCTAAGCAAAGACATGCCAGAGAATTCCTAGAGGCCAGGCACTCCAGCCACAATGCCATAAACAAACACATAGATCTAGATACCATCTATCAACCCCTCAGAAAATGAACAGGAAATGACATCACCATAAACCCCAGGAACCCCATCCAGGACAAACATATAAATAGAAAGCAGGAGACAACAGCTTTGTTTCACTTGGAGGTCACCACTGATGATGTTACCTAGCCAGATAATGAAACGTCTGGATATCAAACCTACAGCTCAGTGAGCAAACCTACACCCTAAACCTCAACCTGAGCTACAAACCTTGCACAACCCTGACAGTTAAGCTTTCAGCACCACACTAACTTTGGCAATACACTGCAACTCTCACAGTCTTTTAAACTGTTACATATGTTGGATTCTGGCCATTTATTGACTATTATTAAAACACTATCTTCTTCCAATGCACTACAGCAGGAAACTACTGCTGTTGCTGACAACATCTTGTGAACCAATAGTTGCTGCTTCTCACTATACGGTCCATTCTCCACTTTACCGTCAACACCCCCAAGCTCACCGTTCTAAAAGATAACTTGTCTGAACAGGTTGTTTAAAAATATTTATAATACAAGTTGGACTAGAATGCCTCTCTTGCTGTGATTATTTTTGTGTGACTTGAGTTTTCAAAATATGCTGCACTCATCTCTCAAACAGGTTGGATATTTGAGACTGACTCACCTCAATTCGTCTGTATCTTCAGCAGGATATTCGGGATCAGTTTTCCCCATGTAAAAAAATTGATACAACTGGTTGAATGATAGTTCATCAACACAGTGATGCGTGATCAAATCAAAAGTGAAATCTTCCCTCTGATTCTGGGAAGACTTGTCTCAGTCTACATCACCAAACTGCCAGAAGACAGAACACAACAATTTTAAGCACTAAACCTAACTGGAATGCATACCAGAGAGACCACCACATTTTGGCTTCATCACTCTTGGAAGTGTTTAGAATAAAATCAGAAACACATTGGCCCTGGTTTTGTGGTAAAGTTAATGCTGATGCTCTCAGCCAGGGGGATGTCAATTAGACTCATTAATGAGCCAATTAATATCCATTATCTCTCAGCCTGCTGTAATTTAACAGTGGCTCAGGGAATAAATGGAGGCCCTCGGAAGTACTGCTTAATTGCTGCTTAGCTCAGCTGGTTAGAGGTTGGTGCAACAATACGAAGGTCATTAGTTCAATCCTCATACTGGCTAATTCTGCTGGCTTCTGATCTGGACATTAATGCTCACCATTCTTGTGACGCAATTGTAGTATCCCTACCCTGGACCAGGAGGTCTGGCTAATAAGATATCCAAAAAAGGTTGATTAGAAAAATAGATTAAATTTAAATGGGGGCACAAGATCTCTTGTGGTGCAGTGGTAGTGTCTCTACCTCTGAGCCAAAGGCCTGGGTTCAATTCCCACCTGCTCCCAAAGTGAGTTGTAACATCTCTGGTCAGGTTGATTAGGAAAAAAGAAAATAAAGCTAAAGGGAGACCAACACCCTGGAGTTGTCCAGGGAGAGGTGGGCGCCGCAGGGAGTGGAGTGCATTATTTCTCCCTCCAACTCTATTTTGATTTAGTCCCTACCCTCCCCTTCACTGTTTTTGATCACACAGCATTGCCCTTTGATGTGAAGGGCAGTGTTTGTCACTGGCCACCCGGGTGTTTTCCTATCTTCCTGGTGGTGGAATTTGAATAAAGATTCGTGCACTTTGTGTCTTTCACTGTGTCACACACCTGCACACACACACCATGGGTGCCGGGGAAAAAAAATAATAAGCACTACCGCGGTTAGGCGGTAGTGTGGGGGTCAAAAAAAAAGAGAAAAAAAGAAAAAAAAGAAAAAATATAAAGCTAAAGGGAGGCCTTCCCTGCTCTCTGACCTTTTGGTGGTTTGTATTGCCATTAATGGGTTTTGTATATAAATTAATTAGTTGGTAAACATGGGTTATTTACTGCTAGTGGTCGATAGGTGAAAGATATCATGGGTGATTTGGTGATGGACAATAAAACTGCTCAGTTGTGTGTTAGAGCACTTCTGGGTATTAAAAAAGGGGAAATTGAATAGAGGTCTAGTGGCTATGCTGTGCCCTCAGAAGGCTGCTCAGGAAACCCTGTTGGGTTTTCCAACAGCCTTTAATGGAGAGCCTCATAGTCAGGCTTTCAGTTAAAACTATAGCCTGTAGTTAAGATGTTGATTGGGATTAATTAATTAATTAATTAATTGGGTTGATACAGATGGGGAATAGATGGGTCTGATGCAGTGTAGAAGGAGTTATAAGACTGAGTAGTTAATAAACTCTGTCTACAAAGAAAGGTGGCTTGGTTTCGGACTCACTGACTGGCTCAGATCCATTATAACATTTGGTAGCAGAGGAGAATTACATAAAGGTGAAGATTGGAAACAGTTCTTATCAGACAGAAGGTTGCAATTTGTGTCATATTTGAGAAGAATGGTTGAAGCATGCTTAAAGT
Organism: Chiloscyllium plagiosum; assembly: GCF_037043375.1. Lineage (NCBI taxonomy): Eukaryota > Metazoa > Chordata > Chondrichthyes > Orectolobiformes > Hemiscylliidae > Chiloscyllium > Chiloscyllium plagiosum. The sequence goes on from NW_028270172.1 coordinate 24,277,362, forward strand.
GCTACAATTTCCCAGCAACATTCTGTGACTCTGACCCTTACGATCAATAGAAAAATGAAGTAAATGTCTCATGATGGGTTACAAAGACTACCAAGAAGCCTATGATTTTGTACTGTCGCTTCTTTCCAGAAGCAGGAACATGTGTGAAGTATTCTCAGAGATAAAGGCTCAGGAATTAGATACTGAGGAAGGTTTGGATAATCTAGTAATGGTTATGAACAAAACTTCTAAGAAAGTTGACATTTTAAAATCATTCCAGGTATTAAAAGTATAAAAGGTACAGTCAGTGTTTGATAAATGTAAAACATTGGAAGGTTATTACATAGATGAATCTATAATGGACTATATTTTTAACTTAGTACTTGTTTTTAAATCATTAGACTGTGCTGAAATGTCAAACGTGTCTAAACTCCTCGCAGTTAGATTTTCAGAATGAGACATGTTTTAGATGTCTTAATCCTTCATGTGTGGTTGAAATACACCATTTGCAGTAACACAAAGAATAAAGGGTTCAATGGGATTCAATAAGGCTGTCCAGATACAGACTGAAAGCATCAACACAGAGCAGAATCATAACTGAAGGAGTAAAGATAGAGATATCTCTGGTAATTATAACAGACAACAGGAATTGGGTGACTGTAATAGAAGGATGACCTGGGAATGCATGGGGTATGGTCAATTTGTGTTTTAGACAGAGTGCAAAATACCATTATGCAGTAAATCAGCCAAAATGAAATAAAAAGGTTACACATAGCATGGAATGTGTGTAAAGAGACAAAGCTGATACTGTTCAGGGAAAGGAAATTATACAATTTACAACAAGTTTCAGCACAGTAATCAATGTATTAGTTGCAGACTAATCCAACTGTGCTGTGTTTGACATTGAGTGCATATACAGTATGTAGATAAAACTGGTCTGAAATACAATGAAGCAATTACTTTTGGGGAAGTCAGTGGATTTATAGTTCATACAATCATTATTGCATAATTTTAACTAACTCCTCTAATTAAAATATTATGCAGGAGATAGGAGTTTCAGTGAAATAAGGGCTAACTGTCTCAAATATATTCCAGCAGTGTTCCTAGCCATCTGTTGACAGGTTAAAAATTCTCCGACAGAATGTGAAGTAAAAACAATGATTATTAAAAAAAATTAGTTAGATTACTTACAGTGTAGAAACAGGCCCTTCGGCCCAACAAGTCCACATCGACCCGCAACCCACCAGACCCATTCCCCTATATTTTTTCCTTCACACAACACTATGGGCAATTTAGCATGGCCAATTCACCTGACCTGCACATTTTTGGACTGTGGGAAGAAACCGGACCACCCGGAGGAAACCCACGCAGACCACAGGGAGGATGCACAAACTCCACACAGTCAGTCACCTGAGGCAGGCAATGAACCCAGATCTCTGGCACTGTGAGGCAGCAGTGCCAACCACTGTGCCACCGTGCCGCCCGTTATATTAAACTTATCAAAAAGATCAGTGATTAGATTAGATTACATTATGGAAACAGGCCCTTCGGCCCAACAAGTCCACACCGACGCGTAACCCACCCATACCCCTAACCTAACACTACGGACAATTTAGCATAGCCAATTCACCTGACCTGCATATCTTTGGACTGTGGGAGGAAACCCACGCAGACACGGGGAGAACGTGCAAACTCCACACAGTCAGTTGCCTGAGGCGGGAATCGAACCCGGGTCTCTGGCGCTGTGAGGTAGCAGTGCTAACCACTGTGCCACCGTGCCACTCAATGTTTATGATGTTTATGTAAGAAATATAAGAGCACATCATCCGGTCTAATAGTGAGCCTTCCATTAGCAAGAAACTTTCACAAAGCTGTAGCAATAGATTTGAAGATATGGATTAAGGAAAAAAGACATTTTGACTTTAGATTACTTAAACATGGCAACTGGATTGAGTCAGTCTAACATAACAAGAAGAGTAATTGTGGAAAAGGAATGGGGAAGTGGTTAGGACATGGATTGGGCTCACTGACTAAATTCATAAACTGAAAACTGGGATGAATTTAGGAGTAAAGGTGAAAATGTAAACATTATGCTAATGAACACAGCATAGAGTCATAGAGTTAGAGAGATGTACAGCATGGAAACAGACCCTTGATCCAACTCGTCCATACCGAACAGATATCCTAAATTAATCTAGTCCCATTTGCCAGCTCTTGGCCCATATCTCTCTAGACCCTTCCTAATCATATTCCTATCCAGACGCCTTTAAAATATTGTAATTGTACCAACATCCACCACATCTTCTGGCAGCTCATTCCATACATGCACCACCCTCTGCATGAATAAGTTGCCTTTTAGGTCCCTTTTAAATCTTTCCCCTCTCACTCTAAACCTACACTCTTTAGTTCTGGTCTCCCCCAACCCAGGAAAAAGACCTTGTCTATTTACCCTATCCATGCCCCTCATGATTTCATAAGGTCAACCCTCAGCCTCCAACAGGGAAAACAGCCCCAGCCTATTCAGCCTCTTGCTATAGCTCAACCCCTACAATCCCGGGCAACATCCTTGTAAATATTTTCTGAACCCTTTAAAGTTTCACAACATCCTTCCTCTGGCAGGGAGACCAGAATTGCACACAATATTCCAATGCCCTGTACAGCCGCAACATGACCTCCCAACTCCTGTACTCAATGCTCTGCCAAAGCACACCAAATACCTTTTTCAATATCCTATCTACCTGCACTTTCAAGGAACAGCAGAAATACGCTTTAATCAAGGAGTGCCTGAAAGAAATCATGTGATAATAGGTCTCAACATCAAAGAAAATCTTAATGAATCAGCCAAATTGTAAATTAATATCTGCCCTGGCCCGGCCAGTCTGTGCAAAAAATTCAATGCATGGGGACGACAATCTATAACCATTTATTTTTGGGAGAAATTCCTGTGGTGATAGAGATCATCTTCCGGCTTGGGATAGAATTACAATTAGTTCCACTCTTGCTGAACACTTGAAAGCACTCAATGCAGGGAGCAGGATATTTATTAAAGCGAAATGTTCAAATCAAATTCAGCGAACCTTGTATAAGACCATTGTAGATAAATTTTAATCCAGGGGTCATAGTATATTACAAAAGAGAAGGATGAGTGGAAAGGTCTGGTTAAGGTTACACGTAGTTTTGAAAAGAAGTAATTTTGCAGCAAGGCAATCGTGAGTGCATTCCTCAAAGTTAATGAGTCCTGATTGCCCACATACCGAATCTAAATGGCATAGAATTTTTTATTTTTATTTTTAAACTTCTCCGAGAGTTTACATAACATTTTTACAGCATTTGAAATTTCACATTCTCCCTGTGTCTACGTGGGTTTCCTCCAGGTGCTCCGGTTTCCTCCCACAATCCAAAGATTTGCAGGTCAGGTGAATTGGCCATGTTAAATTCCCCGTAGTTTTAGGTGCATTATTCAGGGGTGAATGTAGTGGAATTGGTCCGGGTGGGTTGCTCTTTGGAGGGTCGGTGTGGACTTGTTGGGCTGAAGGGCCTGTTTCCAAACTGTAGGGAATCTAATCTAAAATGATTTTGCCTACACGAGATTATTTCAGATGATGGACTGAGTAAGTATGGATAAAGTGAAGCAGTAATGTGAGGCAAGGCTGTTTATCCCCAGTGGAGAACAGCTAGAAGTGGGCACCAAAGTGATATATACGCCAGGGTAGGACCATACTAAGCATATAGCAGGGTAATTCACCAGGAAATAGTAATATTTACTCAATGAGCAAGGCTGGTAAGAACCATGGATTGGCCAAATGGAGTAAAGATATGGAAGGCCAGAAAATGTTCCCTAAGCTCTGAAAGTGCATGTGGATATGAACACTGGCCTGGAAAAAGATGTTAAGCTTGTGAAAAGAATTCTGACTCTCATTATCTCCTGATTTATTCACTGTCTGTTAGGATAATGCTAGCCAATGTTTTCTTCCCTTTGTTAATTCCTACCCTGACCTGCATGGATTCTATGTCTTCCAATCCAAGATCATTCTTGCTATTATACTTATTGCAACTCATACAAAGCCACCCCACCACTCATTCCTTCCTGCCTATTCTTTCAAAAAGTCACATATGTCTGAATATTTTGCTCCTAACTTTTATCTCTTTCCAACCATATCAGTATAATGGCTATAAGATCATATCCCTGAATCTCTAATTGTGACAATAATTTAGTTAGTTTGTTCTAAATATTATGTGCATTTAAGTTAAGAATCATTCATTTTGCCTTTTTACCATTTTATAACCTTGACCCTTTTTTGCTGCTTTTATTTAAGTTTGCAGACTCCATCCCTCCCTGACCCACTCTAGGTATCCTTAACTAAATAGCTGACTTGAAATGTTGCCATGCCCTCTTGCTTTGGAAGCCTATAAATCTCTTCTCTAGAATCACTACCTCAACTCCCCCCAGCCCATTTAGTTTAAAGCCCCCTTTACAGTCCTAGTTATTTGATTTGGCAGCACACTTTACTTTCAAGCTTAGGGACATCCATGGCACGCACGCTTCTGCCAGGTTACTTTGCACACAGGTACATACATGCATACAATCATGCCCATCAGCCATGATTGAATGGCGGAGTGGGCTCGATGGGCCGAATGGCCTTACTTCCGCTCCTATGTCTTATGGTCTTATTTTATGCACCTGCACAAGATGCAATTGATAGCTTTTCACTTCCTTTCTTAATACTCATGAATCTTGCACTTACTTGTGTGACAATGCTGTAGCTTTAAGAGTTATTTTGTCCTGGTTTTATTTGAAGAGAGCTGTTAAGGCAGAGGCACACAGCAGTCTATCAGAACCACTAGAGTAAACAGGTTGTGAGGCCATGGATTTTTTTTAAGTTTGGAACAATAGAAGCAGCCTGAATGGGCGTGGTCACACTGGCACCAAAGCAGGATTTTTAGCTCTGGCTTTCAGCATTTGCTGTTGGGGTCTTGAAGAAGTGGAAGCTATTTTTTCCCTAATTTTGTTACAGCTAAAAGGTGGAGGCTCTCCTTCTGAGCTGTTGGAGTTGTATGTGAGACAATCTGTTTTCTGAATTTGCCTTTTGCCAATGGTGTGTTTATGGGATGTTACTATACTGGAACAGTTAATTAGCAATATTTACTGTATCTATTATTTTGTTAAGTTTTCCAATCAAGTTTAGTTATTCTAATCTCTTCTTTCTTTCATTGTATTTTAACTATAGTGAATGAATAATGTGTGTGTTGGTTTAAATCCGATAGTTTGACTAATTGAATTGCATTTAGAATGCAACACCTTACATTTACCTTTCAAATAAGAAAAAGTTAGGATCTAGGCTACCTTCTTAACTTATTTTGAGGAGATTTGTTCTGGTCCATAACACTAGGAGGCTACCAGCCACTGTATATTTGACATTGCTTCTTTTCAGTGTGCTCTGATCTGTACACTGACATACAGGCTAACAACCAGTGCAGCTTGCATTGCTCTTTAATGCAGAGACAAATGCAGGAAGCTTGTCATGGTCAGGAGCACTGAACAGTCAAGGGGATGGACTGGTTGGTGAACAGCAGCAGTTTGTGCTGCTATCACACCAACAGCACATATCAGCACTTCATGCAGCAAACACACTGCATGTGCTTCGAACAAATGTGAAAACCAAAGGGAGAACAATCCTTATTAAGGTGAAGGGAGACAATGTTTGGTGAAGCAGTTGGTCCTACCAGAGTTTAGGTAATTGAATCCTTGCAGTCCAGGGATTGGGCCACTGTCTGTCCTGCAGGCTAAGTGCAATTAGCTGGGGATTACAGGTCAGTCAACTGAGGGTCTGTGGAGGGGAGCAGGGGATGGGTCACTTTTGCTTGTTAAGGATGTGTTTGAATATGATGACAATGGATAGAAGATCATCTGTGAGAAATTCCTCATGGGTGAGCTTAACTCTTCTGCAAGCAGTTGTTAGAAACTTTGGGTGATGCATGAGCAGGAGAGGAGTTCCCAGTTAGTGTGTGGGAAATATAGAGGGCAAGAAGACTTATTTTAAAATGATGTGATGGCATGATGCCCATCGGTGGTTGATGAATGAAATGAATTTCCATCAATTATTGAGCAATCTCTGTTCAACACAAAGTTGAAGAAGTTCCTAAAAAGGCATTGGGCAACACCAAAAGAAGGAAAATAAAGCTCTAGCCATTCTGTCCTCATGCCTGTTCTATCATTCATTTAACTTGACTCCTTTTACCCATTTTGGGTCTGTAACTTATTGTAACTTACTGACAAACTTCTATCAATCTCAATCCTGATCTATAGTCTCTTCAGAGTTTTGAAGAAGGATGTTTGATATTTTTAACACTCTTTGTGTGAAGTAACTTGAAGGTGAACCACTGGTCTGTATCCATAATTTGAACTCCTTTACGTCAAGTCCATGGGACCTGATCAATATGTTAAACTATTTTTTTAAAACTATACATTCGGGATCCAAGATGGCAGCAATCTGATAGGTCTGCTGTGCCGGGCTCTGTACCATAACCCAAGTGAATTGGTGTCTTTACCACCCCCACCCCCCCTCAATACCCATCTTCAAGAAAAATTTGGAAAATAAAGTAAAACAAAACCCTTAGAACATTTTAAACACTGATCCTAACATTTTGGAATGAAGATGAAGACGAAGAAAAGAAAGAGAGCACAAGGATCGCAGCGAGCAGGGCACATCCCTACAGTGTCAGGCACACCCGCAGCAGTGTCTTTGAGTCCATTTGGAGCTACAGAACTTAGTCTCGGAGTTTGTAAAACTCCGAGGAAAAAGTGACTCAGTGCTGGAACCAGTCTCTGCCGTGCGACAAAAGCATGAGCAGGAGATCCAAACACTTGATTGACGTGTCGAGGCGGTCAAACAAAGGACCGTGGAATTGGAGACTGCGGCGGAGAATTCAGAGGGGAGGATCCAAGTGCTGGAAAGCCAGGCTCAGGCCCTGCTAGACTAGGTCAACGACCTCGAGAATTGCGGTTGATGGAAGAACTTACGGATAATCGGGCTTCCGAAATGTGAAGAAGGTGAGAACCTGGTTAGTGACTCCCTCAGTTCCTGGGGCTGAGAGTCAGGTCGGGCCGGGTGTGTGTAGAGCAGGCCCACTGGATCACGATGTGCAGGTCTGGGTCTGATCAGCGTCCCCACCCGGTCCTAGTGCGAGTGCATTGTTGCAAGGAGAAGCAAGTGATAATGAATGCCTCCAGACGACTGGATAAAGACTTACAGGCCCTGGTGTACAAGGGGTTGAAAATTATGTTTTTCTCAAGACTTCTCTGGGGCTGTAATCAAGAAGAAAGAATCCTTTGATGAAGTCAGGAAGGTGTTGAGAAACCTGAATATCCAATACCCAGCAGTACTGCACTTCAACAATGGAGGGTTCGTTTACAAATTTGACTTAGCAGAGAAAGCAAGGGATTTCCTAGAAGTCTAACTTTGAAATAGTTGGAAGAAATTTAATCCCTAGTGTTGAAACAGGTCCTTCAGCCCAACAACTCCACACCAACCCTTGGAAAAGTGACCCACTCAGGCCCATTCCCCCTACCCTGTATTTACCCCTGAATAATGCACCTAGCCTACACATTCCTGAACACTATGGGCAATTTAGCATGGCCAATTCACCTAACCTGCACATCTTTGGATTGTGGGAGGAAACCGGAGTACCCGGAGGGAACCCACGCAGCCACGGGGAAAACGTGCAAACTCCACGTGGACAGTCACCCAAGGCTGGAATCGAACCTGGGTGCCTAGTGCTGTGAGGCAGCAGTGCTAACACTGAGCCATCGTCCCACCCTATTTATCCAGATTGAACTCTATCTGCCATTTTTCAGCCCATTGACCTATTTGATTAAGATCGCTTTGTAATCTTAGAAAACCTTCTTTACTATCTATTTTATGATTTTGATGTCGTCTACAAACTTACTAACCATGTCTTCTATATTCTCATCCAGATCATTTATACGAATGGCAAACACCCTTCAGAGCTCTGGGGTGTAGTCCATCTGGTCTGGATAGTTTAATCACCTTCAGACCTTTCAACTTGCCCAGCATCTTCTCCTTTGTGATAGTCACTACTCTCATCTCTGCCCCTTGACTCTTTTGAAATTCTGGTATGCTGCATGTGTCATGAACTGTAAAAATTGATGCAAAGAATCTATCCAGTTCCTCGTCCTCCAGTTTTCTGAGTTATGCATTACTATTTCTCCAGCAGTCTAGCTTCCCTCTCTCTTACCTTTATAAGATATCTTAAAAAAAACTCTTGCAATCTTCTTTTACACTATTAGCTAGCTTACTCTCATTTTTCAGCTTCTTCCCTTTTTTTTTATTTATCCACTGATGCTTTTTAAAGACTTCCTACTAATCTTCACCATTTTTGTTTCACTTTTAATTTCATTTTTATGCTGTCCCTGACTTGCCTTGTCAGGCCTGGTTGCCTGGTCCTCCCCTTAGTATACTACTACTTTCTTGGGATGAAATTCTGCTGTGCCTCCCGAACTATCCTAATAAACTCCTGTCATTGTTGCTCCACCACCTTCCCTGCTAAGCTTCCGTTCCGATCAACTCTGGCCAGCTCCTCCCTCATGTCTTTGTAGTTACCTTCACTCAATTGTAATACTGTTAGATCTGATTCCAGCTTCTCCCTCTCAAACTGCAGGGTGAGTTATATCCTATTATGATCACAGCCCCCAGGAGTTCCTTCATCTTAAGTTCCCTAATCAAGTCTGCCTCATTACAAAGTTAAAAATCACTCAACACCAGGCTAAAGCCCAACAGGTTTATTTGGAAGCACTAGCTTTCAGAGCACTGCTCCTTCATCAGGTGGTTGTGGAGTATAAGATTGTCATTAAAAGTTTTGCTATAAGTTCTGTGCCTTATAATCTTATACTCCACCAGATGAAGGAGCAGCGCTTCAAAAGCTAGTGCTTCCAATTAAACCTGTTGGACTATAACCTGGTGTGGTGTGATTTTTAACTTTGTCCACCCCAGTCCAACACCGGCATATCCACATCATGCTTCATTACAAATCATCAAATCCAGAATTGCCTGTTCCCTAGTGGGCAGCACCACAAGCTGGTCATATAAACCATCTTGTAGACATTCCACAAATTCCTTTTCTTGAGATCTGCTACAAAACTGATTTTCCCAGGGCACCTACATATTGAAGACCCCGTGATTATTGTAATTGTACCTTCCTTACATGCCATTTGTATCTCATAAATTACTTTCTTCCCCACAACCTGACTACTGCTTTGAGGCCTATACACAACTCCCAGTAGGGTATTGTTTCCTTTGCAACTCCTCAACTCTACCCACGCTGATTCTACACCTTCTGTGTCTGTTTCACTTCTTGCTATACATTCTTACTAACACAGCAACCCCATCCCTTTTGCCCATCTGTCTGTCATTTCACAAGGCATATATCCTTGGATTTTTCATTCCCAGTCCTGATCTCCATACATGCCTATTTCAATCTGCGTTATAATCTCATTTACTTTGTTTCATATACTGTGGGCATTTAAGTACAAAACTCTCAGTCCTGGGCCTGAGCGATCAGCCTTTAATCCCACCAATTCCCCCAGCACCATTTCCCAACTGGTAGTGATCTCCTTCAGTTCCTCGCTCTCAACAGATCGTGTATTCCCTAACATTTATAGGACATTATTTTGTCCTCCTTTGTGAAAATAGAGCCACAATTTAATTAGCCTTTAATTGTATTTAACTACTCCGGCATCTCTTTGTTCTGCATTATAACTTCCTATTTTGGACTGTGGGGGATTGACATTTAATTTTAGTTAATCTGTTTCCCTTCATATATCTATAGAAGCTATTACGATCAGTTTGTATGCTCCCCACAAGTTTACTCTCATACTCTATTTTCTCCCTCTTAATCAACTCCATTGTCTTCCTTCGCTGAAATCTAAACTGCTCCAAATCTGCTGCTTTTTTTTAACCAAATGGGATGTCCATTCCTTGCATCTAATTCTCTAATTTCCCTTGTTAACCAGAATCAGGTCAAATTGTCAGATTTATTTTTGTGCCGAACAAGAATGAACAATTGCTGCAGTTCCTCCATGCACACTTCAAATGTTTGCCATTGCCTATCCACCATTATCCCTTTCCAAAACATACTCCAATTTGTCCTAGCCAGCTCATCCCTCATCTCAATGTATTTTGTCTTATTTATTTTCTGGGCCTTATTCTAATCAACTCTATCACTTCATTTTATTGAAGAATTCTATCATACTATGATCTTTCTTCCCCAAGGGACCTTGCACAGCTGGATTTCCAATTATTCCTTTCTGAATACACAGTCTAAAGTGGCCTGTTCCCTAGCCAGCTCACCCCTCATCTCAATGTATTTTGTCTTATTTATTTTCTGGACCTTAGTCTAATCAACTATATCACTTCATTTTATTGAAGAATTCTATCATACTACGGTCTTTCTTCCCCAAGGGACCTCGCACAGCTGGATTTCCAATTATTCCTTTCTGAATACACAATCTAAAGTGGCCTGTTCTCTAATTGGTTCTTCAATTTATTGAGACAGTGAGGACTGCAGATACTGGAGAGTCTGAGTAGTGTGGCACTGGAAAAAGCACAGCAGGTCATGCAGCATCTGAGGAGCAGGCGAGTCGGCATTTCAAACATTTTTCCACCACTACACCCTATCTACTCCTCAATTTATTAATCCAGAAATCCATCCATATAGACTTCAAGAACTCCTATTCTATGGTATTGTTACAGATTTGATTTGCCCAATCTATATGCAGATGAAAGTTGCCTATTTTGACAAGGGTATCTTTATGGCCATGGTCTGGGTCAGAAAAAATTATGGACAATGGTATGTCCTTTGCTCTCTTGGTTGTTGGTTTTATATACATGGCATTGCTTTGATGTAAAATTCCCTTGTTTTTACTAACTCATGTTATTCCCTTGTTTCCGCCAGGGGTGGGGTGGTTTTCTCTTTTATTAAATACAAAGGGGGTTGACGTATGGAGGGGATGGGTTTGGCATCCACTTTTAATTTTCCTGTGTGTAAATAATAGGTTTTCTTTGTCTCTGTACTGCTTGGGTTTGGGGTGTAGCTATAGCTGAAAGGAACTAGCTTGATAGTAGGGATTGGGATGAGTGCCCCCTATGAGCAAGGGGGAGATCTCCAAATATTTGTTGTTTGCATGTTTGTTTGTTTAATTTAAGAGTAGTGGTTAGTTTTTTAGTTTTTGTAGTATCGGTAATTTTTAGATTTTATAAATCCTGTTTTTTTCTCCACTTGGTAAGCTTGAGTAAGCTTCTTTCCCTGGGTGGGGGGACTTGGGTGTGGGCATGGGCCGCAGGCCATTTTGGACAGTTATGGCTAATGATTTGTTTAGATGGTACACCTGGAACATAAAGGGGAGTCATTCCCCGATCAAAAGAAAGAAGTTGCTCTCAAACCTTCAAGTCTACGCTCTGCTACAAGAAACACACTTGAATGACAAGGAACATTTGAAATTATAGCAGGGAGGATTTGGTAGGGTATTCTTTTCCTCTTCCAATTCTAAAAGTAGAGGAGTGGCCATACTAGTACAGAGGAACCTCCCATTTCAGATAATAGACCAAATCAAGGATGAACATGGGCAGTTCACCATCCTCAAGGCCTTAATACACAGGGAAGACTATGGCATCCTGACTGTCACTTGCCCCCCAGTGCACCCCCTTAAATTCTTAATCAATGCATTCTCTAAATTGATGGCTCTTGGGGTGCACCATACGATTAGAGGAGGAGACTTCAACCGTCTCATGGATCCCGAGTTGGACATGATGCCTAGGGTATCTCCCTGCACTCCAAACAGTTCGTGGATTTATGTGAGGAGATGGGGTTGGTGGATATGTGGACATGTCTCCACCCTAATGGTAGGGATTTTACCTTTTCCTCCACAAGTGCCACATGAGAATCGATATGTTCTTTGTTCCATCGATCCATCTAGATTCGGTATTACCCTGCAAGATTGGGAATATAACTATTTCAGATCATGTGGCAACATCAAGATCAGAAGAGGTGGAATAGATAGGTGGCATTGGCGCATGGATCCATTTCTTTTGAAGGATAGCAAACTTATGGAGTACTTCACAAGGGAGTTTAGGGCCTTCTGGGTGCATTAATTCAGGTAAGACCAGTAACCCATCGATGCTCTGGGAGACCACCAAGGCTTATTTAAGGGGGTTAATTATTTCATACTCAGCAACCAGGAAAAGGCAGAGAGCAGAACAGCAATGTAAGCTTGAAGCCCGGCTGAAGGCAGCCAAATCGACAAATTACGATAGATGTTTGTGGCAACGCTACAAAGGGTCAGGGCTCTCTGGGCTGCTCTGAATTCTGTACTTAACCAGGTGGCAAAGAGAGAGGTCTCCTATGCAAATCAAAAAATATGGTGATAAGTCAGATAGATACCTGGCATAGTTGGCCAGGAAGAAAAGTGCCCCAACAGTCCATTGTGTCCACTGGGAAGATAACTGGTACCATCTCTCGCGAGTCTAAACCGATTAATGCAATACTCAGGAAATTTTACTCAGAGTTGTACAGTCGGAGGATCGTGAGCATGGAGTAGCAAGGATGGACTTCTTTTTTGAGAATCTGGACTTCCCAGGTATAAATGCAGAGCAAGCTTCCCTTTTGAATGCAGTCTTAATAATATAAGAGATACAAGAGGTGATAAGGATTCTCCAAAGTGGCAAAGCACCTGGCCCGGATGGGTTTGCGAGCACGTTCTACAAGGAGTTCATCAACATAGAAACACGGTCAAAGTGTGGAGATGATGCAGCAGGGTGAGGGAACCTGCCAAAGACCTCACTGTTTACCCCCTTCGTTGGAGTCCCAGGATTCAGGTTGGGGTCAATAGATTCTGGCTTTAAAGCATGGAAGATCAAGGGAGTCTCCTGTTTGGGAGACTTATTTGAGGAGAGGTCCTGATGTCTTTTGTCCAGCTAAGTCACAGATATGGGCTACCTAATAGGGACCTCTTCCATTTTTTTTCAGATTAGGGATTATATACAAAGGAGGACCACACTTTTATCCCAGCCCTACAACTCTGACACAGAAGAAGAGTGCTCTGGTGGGTGGGCATTCTCCCGGTCAGTACTCTATACCATTCACAGAGAGGGGGCACCTTGGAAGATATGGAAAGACTCAATGGAGTCTGAGGTCAGGAACTAGGGGTAGAAATTTCAGCTGAAACATGAGAGGACATATGTGAGAATGTGAAAAAGATCGTAATGTGCAATAAAGTGCAGGCTATGCAATTGAAGATTCTCTACAGAGCCTGTGTGGCCCTAAAGCGATTAGCAAAATTCAAGAAAGGAGCATCTCCAGGGATGCCCTAAATGTAAAACAAGCACTGGCACCCTTACACATTGTTTGTGGTTATGCCATAAGATCTGTAGGTACTGGGGTACCAAAATGAATAAGGTGGAGGGAACCTGGGAATTGAAGTTAAGGCGGATCCAGTATCCCTTTTTTGGGACTGCTGAATCTGCCTTCACTGGATGAACACGGGAAGAGATTATTCAACATTCTCATGTATTGTGCAAGGAGGAACGTTGTAATGAACTGGACGTCAAAACCCCCCCAGGTCTATGGGATGGCATAGATTAGTGATGGAGCACATTCCTCTGGATTTTCTTATGACTGGGGTACACCAGAAAACTGAACTATTCTACAAGAATGGCGGCCCTTTTTAAATTACATAGACACAGACTTGTCAGCCATATTGACCAGGGCGTTTATATAGCTGTGAAGGCCAGATTTGGAGGTCGAGGGGCCTTGGGGGGAGGAAACTTGAATAAATATGGGTGTAATAACTGATGCTCCCGCAGATGGGAGCCTTGATGGGGGTGCGTCTGGTAGTGTAATTTAATTCAAGTTAAGTTAATTTAAGTTGATTTTATCTAAAATTTTTTTTAATAGATATTTTTATTAGAAATTTAACATTTTTACAAGTTTACAAAAATAAGCAAAACTCTCAGATATAAACATTGATATACAATTAGCTCAAATATACAATAGCCAAAATTTGACAAAAAAATAACCAAAACAATAAAAAAAACGAAAAGAAAAAAAAACAAACAAACAAAACTCAACTATCTACTAATCTAACCTACAACTAACCAGGGTGTATATTTAAGTCTCTTACATGCTCGGGATGTGTTAGCATCAGATATAATAAACCCGTATTCGTGCGGGATTCCTCCCCCGAGGGGCCGCGGACCAGCCAGGTTTGTAATCTCAATTAAATAAAAGCCCTTGTTAGGATAGCCGAAATATCTGTATTTATGTAATTCAAAAAGGGCTGCCATATTTTATAAAATAATTCGGTCTTTCGGTGCACCATATTTGTAAGGAAGTCAAGGGGAATACATTCCATAATTAGTCTGTGCCAATTTGAAAGTCCAGGGGGGCCCTCCGCCGCCCAGTTCACCAAAATATTTTTCCTTGCACAGAAAGAAAGAATAGAAAATAGTCTCTTCCCGTACGTGTCCAGGAAGGGAAAGTTCGAAAAGCCCAAGAGGAGAGATACGGGGTCCACTTTTATTTCCGTTCCTAAAATTTCTCTCAGGGTACTTGCTACTTTAGTCCAATATCTACAGATCTTATGACAGCAATGTACAAGAGTGCCCACCTCTATTTTGCATTTAGGACACATTGGAGATGCTCCTGCCTTAAATTTTGCCAATCGAACCGGTGCTATATGGGCCCTATGAAGTATCTTCAGCTGGATAGCCTGGGTTCTGTTACAAATAGTAATTCTTCTAGCATTTTCCCAGATATCATTCCACGTTTCTGTGGAGATTTCTAGTCCCAGATCCTGATCCCATGTTTTAAGCAGATTATCCATATCTCCCGATACTTCATCATATAGTAAATGATAAATATTACTGACGGAAGATACCCCCACTGGTCGTAGGACACTACATTCTCTATCGGATTTATAAAGACTATCTAATAACGTAGTCTTCTTCTGTATATAATCTCGAATTTGGAAGTATCGAAAGAGGTCTCCATTGGGTAATCCGAATTTCTGACGCAGCTGTCCGAAAGACATCAGGACCCCATCTTTAAATAAATCCCCGAGACATGAGATACCCCTGGATCTCCAGAGTTTAAAAGTGGCATCTGTTAACCCCGGTTGGAATCCCCATGCTCCCACAATCGGTGCATAGGGGGATGTTTTATGTGAATTACCCTCATTTTGCCGCATTATATTCCAAGCCTTGATTGTATTTAGTATTATAGGGTTTTTACAGTGATCTGTAATGATTTTCCTCTTGTCTGAGAATAAAAGGTTAATAAGTGGGTATTTTACTTGAGAAGCCTCGATGTCCAACCAGATTGATTGTGGATCAGACAAGACCCAATCAGCTATGTAACTTAATAGGGAACTTAACTGATAGTTCCTAAAATCTGGGAAGTCCAATCCACCCCTTGCTTGTGGAAGCTGTAGCTTCTTCAGCTTAATGAGGGGCCGCCTATGATTCCAGATAAAGGAACTCAGCCAGCCGTATAATTTACATAAAGCCGTCCTCGGCAGCATCACCGGAAGCATTCTCATAGGATATAGGAGACGGGGCAGGATATTCATTTTGATTAATGCTATTCTACCCAACCAGGAAATTGGCAGGTCTCCCCATCGCTGGAGGTCCTGCCTTATCCTTTCCAATAAATACACAAAATTAGCCTTATACAACTGACCAAATACTGGAGTAATAAAAATGCCTAAATATAAGAAACCCTCCAGGGACCAGCGAAAGGGAAAAAGGGAACCGTCCGCTAAGCGGGGTATCACAGCAAGGCCACCCATTGGCATAGCCTCCGATTTGAAAAATTAATTTTATAGCCTGAGAATGCACTAAATGTATTAATAACTTGGATTAAGTGAGGTATGGACATCAAAGGGTTACTGAGGAATAGAGAACATCATCTGCATAAAGGGTAATTTTATGTTTACCTGTACCAATCCTTGGGGCCACTATATTAGGATCAGCTCGTATAGCTTCTGCTAGTGGTTCAATTATTAGCGTGAATAACAATGGCGAGAGGGGACATCCCTGATGGCAGCCCCTACTCACACTAAAGCTATCCGAGCCTAATCCATTGGTAACCACAACTGCTTTGGGATCACTATACAATGTTGAGATCCATTTGGTAAACACCTGTCCAACACCAAACCTCTCCAGTGTGTAAAACAAATATGACCATTCGACCCTATCAAATGCCTTTTCCGCGTCTAATGAAACCACTACTCCTGGTATCTTTCCCTGATGACAAGCTTGAATCATATTCAGAGCCCTTCTAACATTATTGGATGATCTACGGCCCTTAATAAACCCCGTCTGATCCTCCTTTATAATATGTGGCAGTATCCTTTCTAGTCTCAGTGCTAACGTTTTAGAGAGGATTTTAAAATCTACATTTAGCAAGGATATTGGTCTGTATGATGTACAATCTTCTGGGTCCTTTCCTTTTTTAAGGATAAGAGAGATATTTGCCTCTTTCAGCGAAGGCGGGAGACAGCCCTGACTATATGCATAGTTATACATGTCCATAAGTGGACCAGCCAGTATTTCTGTAAATTCTTTATAAAATCCAGCTTGAAACCATCTGGGCCCGGCGCCTTACCATTTTGAAGGTGCCTAATTGCATCAACTATTTCTTGGGGTGTAAGAGGAGCATTTAGGACCGATACTTGTTCCGGAGTTAGGTCTGGAAAAGTCAAATTTTTAAAAAATGACTGCATCCTCTTCGTCCTATCTTCACAATCCTGTGATTTATATAACTCAGAATAGAATTCTCTAAAGGTCGCATTAATCTTTTTATGATCATGAGTCAAAATACCCGTACTTTCCTTGATAGACATAATAGTCTGAGGGGCCTTTTTTTTCTTTGCAAGAAATGCTAAGTATCTACCCGGTTTGTCGCCATATTCATATAACCTTTGCTTTGCAAATAATATTTCCCTCTTAGCCGTTTGAGTAAGTGTAGTGTTTAGAGCTGTCCTAAGAGCTGTAATCCTTTGCAATTTAATAATAGAAGGTCTATCAGTGTATGCTGTTTCAGCCGCTTTTAAGCGGGCTTCAAGCAGACGCTGTTGTTCTCCCTTTAATTTCTTCTGGGTCGCTGAGTAGGAGATGATCAAGCCTCGCGTGTAAGCTTTGATGGTCTCCCACATCATTGACGGGTTGCTAGCTGTACCTGAATTAATTTCTAAAAAAGTTTTAAATTCTTGAGAGAAGTACTTTACAAATTTACTATCTTTCATTAAGAAGGGGTCCTTACGCCAATGCCGAGGGGATGTCCCACTGTTCCTCGCCTTAGTTTCCATATATACAGCAGCGTGGTCAGAAATTGCAGCAGTGTGGTCAGAAATTGCTATATTACCTATTTTACAGGATGATATGGAATTTAAAAAAATCGAGGGGGCAAAAAACATATCAATTCTGGTATGACATTTATGTGGATTAGAGTAGAAAGAAAAATCTCTACCCTGTGGATGAAGACATCTCCATACATCTACTAATCCTAAGTCTTTGTTCAGATCCATCAATTGTCTAGATCTGGGAGATACTCCTGCAGTACTCTTGGGAATCCTGTCTATTTCCGGATCCATAATATAATTATATGACAGACATCAAAAGCCATCAATTTTGAAAAGGCTTCCGTTATAAATTTAAAGGGGTGTGCCGGGGGGCAGTACAAATTTAAAATCCCATATTCCTCTCCATTTATGAGGGCTTTAATCAAGATATATCGTCCAGATTCGTCTTTTATCTGCTTTAGGATTTTGAAAGGGAAATTCTTCCGACCAAGAATAACAACTCCCCTGCTTTTTGAGCGAAAAGAAGAAAAAAAGGCCTGATCAAATCCGCCCTGTCGTAATTTCAAGTGTTCTTTATCTGACAGGTGTGTCTCCTGTAGGAGAGCTATATCAACTCTTTCCTTCTTAAGATTTGATAATATTTTCTTCCTTTTGAGTGGCGAATTACTCCCCTTGACATTCCAGGTGCACCACTTAACCGACTGATCAACCATAATCCTCTGGGCCAATCCGAGACCCCTCGGGAGGGGGAACCCTATCCAGAACATCCCGAGCGTGGAACATGTAAAATTTACAAAAATAAAGCCTCATTAATACACCCACAACAATACAGTAAAAAACTATTTCTAAATAAAAAAAATATAAAACGTATCTAAGTGGAGACTTTCCCCCTTGTTCCCAGGGGGCGTCACTTCCTCTCCAAAAGTCCCTCATATCCTCTCCCAACCAATGCCCCACCCTTGACCCAGGCACTCCTCAATAAAATGAGGAGAATTCAAATATAATACAAAGCTAGAGTTAACAGTGAGCACCCCACCCCCATCCATACCAACACATGGGTATATTTGGTAATGTTAATACCATATATAAACATATAACTATAAAATTACCACTTCAACAAATAATAATTAAATATGATAATACAAAATAACGAAGGGAAAACAACTCCGCTCCTAAAGACAGAGGTAAAATCGAATAAGGTAACCACCTCCCCCCACCAACACCAACCAAATCCCCTAGCTTATATATATATATATATATATATATATACACATATATATATATATATATATATACACATACACACATATATATATATATACACACACACATATACATACATCCCTCATATATACATAAAATAATAACAGAAAACAACTCCGGGGGGAGGGGGGGGGGAGAAAATCAAATCCCTCTCCACGCCCCCCATGATAATATTAAGCAGTAAGGTAAGAGAAAGAAAAAAAAAGGGAGGGGATATAAACCAAAGCGGTGGGGGGGGGGGGGAAAGGCAGACCAACATCCATTATGTCCTACAGTTTATCTAAGAGAGTCCAAGAATTCCTTAGCCTTTTCTGGTGATCCAAAGTTATATACAGATCCTTCATAGTTAAAGCGTAACATCGCTGGGTAGTGTAAGGAGTACTGAACATTTAAGTCCCTTAAACGCTTCTTCACCTCGTCGAATGCCTTCCTCTTTCGAACCAGAGCCGGGGAAAAGTCCTGAAATAGCATGATCTTGGATCCTTTGTAGATCATAGCTTGGGGGTCTTTTCCAAGATTTCTAGAGGCTTGTAGGAGTATCTGCCTCTCCCTGTAGCTCTGCAGCCGGAACAGGACCGGGCGCGGGCGCTGGTTCGAGCCGGGCCCGCGTATTGCGACCCGGTAGGCCCATTCCACCCTTACCTGGCCTGATCCAGCTTGCAGATTTAAAAGTTGTGGCAACCACTGCTCCAGGAATGCTGTAAGCTGGCCTTCCTCTTCCCGTTCGGGAAGGCCCAGCAAACGAATATTTTTTCGACGACCTCGATTATCGAGGTCGTCAATATGATTTTCCAAGGTCCAGACTCGCTGCTCGAGAGTCCGGTCCTGATCCACGGCCGATTGAGCGGTTGTCTCGGAGGTCGCGGCCTTTAGCTCCGCCCCTCCGACTCGGCGTTGAATTTCTTCAATCTCACGGTCGTGCTTCTGCAACGCGGCCGAGAGCGACTCCCAACGATTTCTGGATTCGACAATAAAAGCATCGATCTTCGAGTCAAGCTTGGAAAGCATTTCTGCAAGGCTTGTTACTGTTGGTAAGTCCCCCGGGGCGGCTGTGGACGCCTCTGCTGCAGCTGGAGAGGGTGGGGGAGGGGTTCCTGCTTGCTGAGAGCTGCGGGCTCCCTTCCCTTTAGTCATTTTAACTTAGGATTAAATTGTTTAAATGTAATATTACACAACTAATTGAATTACAAAACTATTATAAATGATTTGGTGTGCTTGGTAGGGGGTGGGTGACCCACTGTGCCCAAGTCTTGGGAGGAGCACTATAGACTCAGTCTTACTGGGTCGCCGCCATCTTGGATCCGATTTTATCTAATTTGACTCAATCTAAGTTGTTAGGTTAGTTTAGTATAAGTTAAGCTAATTTAAACTATGTTGCTAAGTTCAGTTATGTATTGAATTGTAACATGGAACAATTGTTCTGTACCTTTTGTGATAGTTTTGGTTTGTTTTGTAGAGTGGTAGTTAGTTTATTGTTAATGTTTTAATAACATAAGATTGTTATACTATCTTTTGTACCTTTATAATTTTGTCAAAAATAAAAACCTTTTCCAATAAAAAAAACTCTTCATCAATTATGTTTTAGAATTGGAGATTTGGTGTTTTGAAATGGTGACAGATCACCCGATGTACAGATTAGTCAAAATTTCTCACAGACGCTTGCAGAAGAGCTTAGCTCATCAATGAGGAATTTCTCAAAGATGATCAAGTGGACACATCGTTAAACACGGAAACAAGGAGTTCAGATCTTTAGCCTCCAAGTCTAGGCCAAATACTCATTGAAACCTATTGTGCCTGCAGAAGTGCTAAAAGTGACCAGCTGTCTCCCAAAATGTTCAATGGTTTTTGACCAGAAGGATAGAATCATATTTAGAATCAAAGAATCGTACATCTATGATTCTACAATCCTCTTTCTATATAAATATATCAATGAACAATGCCACATAATTAAAACTTTTGCACTTTGAACTTATAATTATTTCACAGTAATGCTGAATTATGTATTATGGACTATTATTCATTGAATTCCATCAATCTAACTTTTATACCTAGGACTTGCATGGACTGAAATTGCTTTAAAATGGAAATTACTGCCATGATCACTTGACCACAGGTTCAGCCAAGCTGCAACAAACTAATGTGTCATAAACAAATTCCTCTGAACTGAAATTAACATGTTTATCAACAAAGACTGACACCATTAAGTGCGAATAACCTCCCACCTCATGTTTATACTTTGGTATGTTTTATATATTAGCGATGAAAGACTCACTTGCAATTTGCCAGCTTGAAAACAATGAAACCAGACATGGGAATATGTGAATGAGCTGCATTTCTAGCAATTGCTTTGGCAGAATATTGGAGTTGGACTTGTAACTGCAGATCTGGAAACAGCCTACTCTCTCTATGTTTCCTCGAGAAGGTTATAGCCACCACTGACAGCATGATTGGAGAAGCTTCTGGACACCAAGAGTTCAAAGATATTTGCAACCTTCATGGCTGCTGCTTGTCCAGGAGACTGCTAGCCAACCAAGATCTCAGGTTAACACCTTACACCTCTGAGACACCCCAAGTACATTAAACTGCACACTTTTTATCTTCACGTTTGCATTATACTCTGTCCCCTTTCTAACGTGGTACTGTGTTTGTGTGTGTACTTGATGCTGCTTCATTATTTTTCACTGGATTAGCCAGTACAAATTGCTGTTACTCTCACTCAATAAAATTTTGAAAGTGGCTCCTTACTTTGTTTGGTGAACTGGTTAATGACATTTTAATTGAAGCAAGGTTAAAACCTTTTGAAAAATCATTAAAACTTTGTTGAGTCTAACCAGGCAGGCTGTGAAAAGGGAAGCTGATGCACCCAGTCATAACACTATTGTTTTTAAGCACATGAATGAGTCGGTGATAAGATTGTGAACAGGAAATTGGACTCTAGGATAATAGCCACACCTGCATGAAAGGTTAAACCTCCTCAAAATTTGTTTCTGATAGATTATTGTATTCAACTGAAAAACTGGCCAGTCTGCTGTCTCTGCTTAACATCTTGCTGTGTCATCTTCAACTTTAAAGGAACTCTTCAGCTCTTGTCTTCATTCAACTAGATTCCCCAGAACTTTGAGTGAATGAACCGATTATGAACCAGACTGAACTCTCTAAAATTATATCAATAAGATAGCTCAGACCCCAAACTTTTTCTTAATTTTTAAAGGTAAGTGTTAGGTACTATGTTCTGGATGCAATTCAATTGGCAACACTACCAAGCTTGAAGCAAACCATGCTTTATTCTTATACTAGAATAAAAATAGAAGAAAAAAACTGGAATAACAACTCTACTGAAAAATTTGACAAGATAATAGTTTTTTTAAAACTACTAAACAATAACTGTTCCAATATAATAACATCCCACAAACATACCCTTGGCAAAGGCAAATTCAGTAAAATAGATTGTGTCACAAATAATTCTAGCAGCAGGAAGAGAACCCAAGCTTTTAGCTATAACAGAGAGAGAAATAAGAGCTTCTACATCCAGGTTTAAGTCCCCAGCAACTGCTGAAACTTAAACTAAAATCCTGGTTCTGTTGGAAGCTTGACCCCACCCATTCAGGTTGCTTCAATTGTTCCAACATCTAAAAATAAATCCAAGGCCTCACAGGCTTTTTTAATTTATTGGCTTAAAGCAGCACCTTTGTCTCAACCAGGTAGGACTAGATTGGGTTGGGATATCTGGTCGGCATGGACAGGTTGGCCCGAAGGGTCTGTTTCCATGCTGTACATCTCTATGACTCTATGACTCTTCACAAAAAAAGGATAAAATACACCCCTTAAAGCCAGAGTATCTTCACAGGAGTCTGGAATTCACACAAATTGAAATTTAAACATTTGTAACTGTATAACCCTTTCCTGTAACCTTGTGCACTGATGCATGTGGGTGTGGGAAGTTGTAAAAGTAGCTCGAGATTTGAGAGTATAAAGAAAGAATGGGTCAGGTTGAAAACTTGAGGGAGTTTGCCATGCATCATTTTTTTAAACATTCACTTCACCAACAGAGGATTTACAAAACACACCACTGCCTTTTCAAAAGTAAACAGTCAGCATATGGACAGAAGATAAGGAGAATAAATGAGTTCATTCTCTCTCCCTGTATGTGGTGTTTCAATCAGAGGATGAAAACATTTTTATGTGATTTGATTTGATTTGAAATATTATTGTCACATGTACCTAGGTAAAGTGAAAGGTTTTGTATGCCGTACAAGCAGGTCATACCATACAAAGTGCATTGGGGTAATAGAATAGAGAAAAGAACACAACGTTACAGCTGCACAGAAGATGCACAAAGAGGGCATTGAGCATTAGTTTTAAGATTTGAGAGGTCCATTCAGAAGTCTAATAAGAGCAGGAAAGAAGCTGTTCTTCAATCTGTTGGGTCATGTATTTAAGCTTTTGTGTTTTCTGCCCGAACGAATAAATTATGATGAGGGTGGGAGAGGTCTTTGATGATGTTGGCTGCCTTCCCAAGGCAGTGAGAAGTATAAATGGAGTCAATGGATGGCAGGTTGGCTTGTGTGATGGACTGGGCTGTGTTCATAACTCTGTTATTTCTTAAGGTCCTGGGAAAAGCAATTGCCATAGTGGAGATAGCTAATCAATTGCCTCAACTGATTCTATTGAACACTTTGTGATATATCACTCACTACATTACAAACTCAAATAGAAGTTCCGCTTGGACTATGTGTGTATGCAGAGGGGTAATTTGAAAACATCAGGAAAAATCAGTGCCAGAGATGGAAAGAACATGCCTACTTACGACTGCCAGCAATGGCCCATTTGCCAATCAGCACCATGAGGGATTTGGGTGCTGACTTGTTTCAGTGTTGTACAGTCCCGACCACAGTGCGTTGTACCAAAATGACAGTGGAACCTGTTACACCAGCAATCCTCATTGCTTCTTTCAAAGAGCATCTTGGCAGACAGCCATTTGATGCTCCAAAGCCATCTTTCACTCCACAGGCCTCAAGAGGACACTTTCATTACCATCAGTATCTGCTGAATTCCAGACAACAAATGAAGCAAAGGCAGAGCACATAAAACAAATAGCTGAGATTCAGTGTCTTTCCAGAACAAATAGATTTTGAAATGTTATTTATAGCATTCTTCAGTTCTCACTTTATTGACACCTTTGTGCAAAACAAAAATCATTTCAGAAACAAACTCAGCACTTCTCATAAATATAATCCACAGCAAAAAGAGAATTATCTGTTAATACATCAATAAAATAATGTAGCAAGGGTGTCATTCCATTGCACCACAATTACATTTCTGCACCAGATTTATCGGTGAATAAACTCAGAATGTCATCATTATTGTTCTCAGCACCAGGCAGGGGTTATGCATCCTTATGGAATTCTAGCCTTCAGTTAGTGTGATGGTTATAAGCAAAGTGCACCAACACAGTGCAAGTGAAGCTATGTATTGGCATATGCCATCAAGATAGAGTACAGAAAGGAGGTAGAGTGCTTAGTGGCATGGCATAAAGACAACAATCTCTCCAACAACAACTGAAGAAGGTGGTCATTGACTTCAGGAAACAGAGTGGAGGGCACACTCCTGTCTGCATCAATGGTGCTGAGGTGGAGATGGTTGAGAGCATCACGTTTCTGGGAGTGATGATCACCAACAATCTGTCCTGGTCCACCCAATGTCAATACACCAGTCAAGAAAGCTCAACAATGTCTCTACTTCCTCAGAACGCTAAGGAAATTCAGCATGCCCATAAAGATTCCTACAATTTTTTAATAGAGGCACCATAGAAAGCATCCTATCGGGATGCATCACAGTGTATAAAGGCAACTATGGAGGTAACATCAAGGGATACAGTCATGAGGCAACTCAGGCTGTGGTTGATGCGAGGGAGAACTGACAAGCTACCAGCATGTAAAAAAACTGCCTGAAAAACAGCTCTCTTAAAGGTACCTTTATCGATCAGTAGCCTGTGAAGCAGAATCTCTAAGAAGAAGAAAAGAAGACACAGGAAGATCCAAATATAAGAACCGAAAGCTGTCTGGTTTTAAGATAAGAAGTTTTGTTTTGTAAATCTTAATTGGGAGTTTTATCGGACTAGTATTGTGGAAGGGGTAGGTAAATGATAGGTTAGAGGATGGAGTTGTAAATAGTTGTTATTTAATTATTCTCTGTTATACTTTAAGAAATAGAGTTGTTAATTTTTACTTTAAATAATTCTTGGCCTCTTGAATTTTCACAGATTACTGCACTGTATACATCTTATCTGTGTTGCTGGTTATAAATTAAGCAGGAGGGTTTATCCTGTGTCTTAATACATGGCAACTGTCCTTCCCAAGACCACAAGAAACCACAGAGAGTCATGAACACAACCCAGTTCATCACACACACCAGCCTTCCATCCATAGACTCCAACTTTACTTCCTGCGGCATTGGGAAAGCAACCAACATAATCAAAGACCCCTCTCATTCTGGTTATACTCTCTTTTGCCAGGTGAAAGTTTGAATACACATACGAATAGATTCAAGAACAGCTTCTTCCTGACTTTTTTCAGACTTCTGAATGGACTTTTTAAATGTTAATGTTGATCTCTCTCTGCACCTTCTCTGTGGCTGTAACACTGTATCCCTCACTCTGTTCTGTTACCTTGCTGCAATTGCATGGTACGATCTGCCCGCGAAGCACGAGACAACACTTTTCCTGTACCTTGGTACACATGACAGTGATAGATAAAATTAAATCAAATGTGTGGATGACAATTAGTCAGATTAATTTGAAACAGCTTCCCACATTAACTGGTATTTTAAAAGCATTTATTATTTTGCAGTTTACATAGTGTGAAATGGGCAGTAAATTGAAACTTTTTTTTATAGAATCCCTACAGTGTGGAAATAGGCCCTTCAGCCCAACAAGTCCATACCAACCCTCCAAAGAGTATCCCACCCAAACCCATTACCCCTGACAAATGCACCTAACCTACACATCCCTGAACATAATGGGCAATTTAGCACAGCCAATTCACCTAACCTGCACATCTTCGGATTGTGGGAGGAAACCAGAGCACCCAGACATGGGGAGAATGTGCAAACTCCACACAGATAGTGGACCAAGGCTGGAATCGAACCTGGGTCCCTGAGGCAACAGTGCTAACCACTGAGCCACCTTGCCACCCATATATGGAATATCATGTCCACCACATTTGAATATGCTGTGGTATTTAATCAGCCTGAAAGGTATCTAATGAAAATGTTTCTTCCCCAACCCCCCCAATAGAAGCTTCCTGACTGTACCCCAATTTTATCTGTAGCAGGACAACCCATGTTCAGCCTATCTACCCCACTACTTATTGAGGCCCCAAAGTGAGCAATTAATGGTCGCTGGTATTAATCATTAGAGTCATAGAGATGTACAGTATAGAAACAACTTTTCAGTCCAACTCGTCCATGCCAACCAGATATCCTAACCTAATCTAATCCCATTTGCTGGCATTTGGCCCATATCCCTCTAAACCTTCTTATTCATATAGTCATCCAGATGCCTTTTAAATGTTATAATTGTACCAGCCTCTACCATTTCCACTGGCAGCTCATTTCATACACACACCACCGTCTATGTGAAAAGATTGCCCCTTAGGTTCCTTTTATATCTTTCTCCTCACACCCTAAACCTATACCCTCTTGTTCTGGACCCAGGGAAAAGACCTTGTCTATTTACCCAATCCATGCAATGTGCATGCTAGCTGGTGCAAGGGGAGATGGGGCTTGGGAATGTCCTTCATATAAAAGGCACTCGGTGTCTGATTGACGAACAAGATCATTGAGAGCCATACCCTATCTGTTTCTGAGCTGTAATATCTATATCCTTGTGTCCAATGCCTCTACATTCCTCCTCACAACCTGTTCCTGCTATTGTTTACTATAAGGCCCGAGTCCTGGGAATTAGGTAGGTGTCCGACTGGCATAGTCAACACTTGCCCAGTGATGCAGTTGGACAAAAGAGCCACCAGCCACTGAGTTGCCAGCAACTCCGAGCAGGAGGGGCTTCCACGCCAAGGATCCTGAACCTCAGAAAAGGCCCATCATTGTTCTGTTCGGTACCAATGGTCAGACTTCCAGAGAGAGTTATCATGGGAGCATGCTGGCTCTCCCACCAACAGCCAATGCATCCCACCCCACTCCCATCATCAGCACAGTATTAGTCCATTACTTTTCTAATGCTGCTCATTAAAACAGGTTTTGAAATGTCGCAGGAGAAAGAAAGAATGGTGATTCACAGAATGATATAACACAGAGAGAGGTTATGCAGACGATTGAGTGTTTACCAGTTCTTTGTCTGTTTGCTCCCTTACCTGCTCTTTCCCCATTTCACTGGACAGAGAAAATGCACATAAGAATGGGAGGAGGCCATTCAACCCCATAAGTTTACACCACTATTTGGTTAGATCATGGCTGATTCAAGGCTTAAATC
Source organism: Chiloscyllium plagiosum (assembly GCF_037043375.1). Lineage (NCBI taxonomy): Eukaryota > Metazoa > Chordata > Chondrichthyes > Orectolobiformes > Hemiscylliidae > Chiloscyllium > Chiloscyllium plagiosum. Next base: position 24,304,466 of record NW_028270172.1, read on the forward strand.
CACTTGTGCACTTCACTTCTGTAGCCCTCATTAACCCTTAGCTAACAAAAATCCCAATTTCCCAAATTTAATAATTACCTCAACCCTGTTTTTCTGGGAGGGCACAGGAAGCAAGTTCACCATAACATAATAAAATACCTTTGCCTTGAGCCCCTATCACCCTCACTATCAGTGCAGTATGAATTCACATGAGAATATTGTAGCGGTAGATTTAGACGTGTGTAAGGCCAAGATTAAATCACACAGTGTGGCTCCTTTGCACTAACGACACCTCACTTTCTTCAGTTTAAACTGGAAATGAAATGAAAGGTCACACAGTATAACTCTTACCTAGTCAAGTAACCCCACCACCTCGGCTTTCATTTCCTCTGAACCAGATGACTATAGTCCCAAAGTGGAGTCCGCAAAACACAAATTTCAAGCTCATCACCCAGATTTTCTTAACTCTAGGGATGGCAGAGTTTAAAGAATATGCAGGTGAGCTGTTGAAGCAAGCTATGATCTTAGCAACCTCAATATTCATGTGTTGCCTTCCCTCCCTCCTCCCGCCACACCCTAACCCCCCCCCCCACCCCACCCCCCACAACCTGGCAACAGAGACTTCATGTGTTACCACTCTACTAAGGTGTGGACAACTTGGACCTTCTCTGTAGCTTTACCATCATGTACAATGTAACAATGATCATTGATTAACACTTGCTAAAAAGTCCAACCTGAGCTTGTATCGATATCTGAAGAACACATATTAGAGCAGAGTGAAACATGGTGACAGCAATGGAGATATCAGTCTACAGTTGCTGTGGGGTTATTTTTCCCCAGATGACTCTGAAAGTTTATGAGGCAAAATTGAACAACCATGAGATAAGATTGAACAATTGTCGAAAAAGATCCTTATCAAATTTCCTTTAGATACTGGCCCCAGTTCAGCAGTTCTTGGATTTTTTGAAGCCCTTTGATGTAGTTAAATCATTAGACCATAAGATGTAGGAGCAGAAATTAGGCATTCGGTCCATCGAATCTGCTCCACCATTCAATCATGGCTGACAAGTTTCTCAAATCCATTCTCCCTGTAACCCTTGATCCTCTTGACAATCAAGAACCTATCTATCTCCATCTTAAATATACTCTATAACCTGACCTCCACAGCCTTCTGTGGCAGTGAATTCCATAGATTCAGCACTCTCTGGCTAAGGAAGTTTCTCCTTATCTCTGTTCTAAAAGGTCTCCCCTTTACTCTAAGGCTGTGCACTTTCAAAACTTGCTGTTTTGAAAGTACCGAATTACCTCAGCCACACATCAGTACTTTATTATACACAATGAGCTTCATAGCTGAAGAGTTTCTTATTAAGCAAAGCATTAATGAAACTTCAGCAGGTTTTCAATCAGCACTTGAGATCTTTAATGCTTGTTTCTCTCTGAAGAATATTGTCATTAAATGCATTTAGTCTGGCTAAGAGTCCCAGTCGCCATTGTCTTGGTAGCTTAGATTAAAGATTTATGTACTTTATTAATTTATGCAAAGATGCATCACTGGGAGGTGAGCTCTTTCAAACTCGCAACTGTGTACTACCTGAATTATTGCAGTCAAACCAAGAACTGGTCTTCACATGGGTGAGCCAACAGGCAAATTGGTGCAAGGCCGTGTTTCCATCTATGTCCATCCATGAGTTAGGCCTAAACATGGCAGCTTTGCCCAATAAGAAACCAGGTCAACATGATGAAACGACAGGAACTGCCGTTTTGATGTTGTGTTATTGCAAGGAAGCATTACAGGCAACATTGCTGTCCAACCGGGGATGTTCACCACCTTCACCATGACAGATTTAGGCACCTTCAGCAGCTTTGCAATGCGGGAACATCATCTAAAGGTAAATCACACAAAACATCTCCAGAGCAAAGGAGAGTTCAGCAAATTGAACAAGAAGCAAAAGACAAGAAGGTTGCATATTTCCTTGGCCAAATAAATATTGCTGACCCAATAATAAAACATAATGGTAAGAATAATGATGATTGATCGGTAACATTGAAAGTCAAGAATATTGATGCTAATTTTTTTCTTGGATCAGGAGCATCTATTCATGTGATCCTGATGGTTTAGAATAGCTTAAAACTGTATTCCTTCGAACTTCAACCTACAATCTATGTAGATAGTACATGCTATTGAATCAGATAATTGGAATGATACTCCCAACCCACAGAATTCTTTGGTGATATAGTGCATAACTTCACAATTAGCTGCTTTGTTGAAGCTTAGAGATAAAACAAAGTTCTGATGCACGACAAATGGGATACTGTGCATGGTTGCCTTGCTAATCAATATTGTAATTTTGCCCTTAGATTAGCTTGTGAGCATGCTTTAAATACCTGTCCTGATAACCAGCAGAGGTGAGATAATATTCAACAACTTATTTGTTTAAAAATCACTACCTGATGGGTTTGTCTCTGGCTCGATTTACTTCACAGCAGATTCAAAGTGAAGCACATAGCAAACAGACTTTGCCAGCACAGCCACAGAGCATTTTCTCCCCACTGTAGAAGATCCACACGCTCATGTCTTTCACTCGCCAAGTGGACACTCTGGACAGCGTGCATCCCAATGCGTTAAGAGCCTAGGTGTCATGTCTCCCCGGAGATGTGGGTTCTGCCTTGCAGAGATGGCAGAGGACATTGGGATCCAAGGGGATGGCTTTTACACTGGTCATGACTATAACAGAACCATGGATGGAATCAGGGCTGACAAATGTGGGAATTGTCAGGATTCATGTCAAGAAAGCCATCCACCTCAGGGATGTGATTCTCATAACTATAAATCTTCTGGTAAACTTAGCTCCAGGACATCTCTGCAGGAGTCCCTCAGGGTAGTGTCCTAGGCCCAACAATCTTCAGTTGCTTCATTAATGACCTTCCCTCTGTCAAAAAGTGAGAAGTTGGGACGTTCGCTGATGATTGCACTGTGTTCAGCACCATTCATGACACCTCAGATACTGAAGCAGTTCATGCTCAAATGCAACAAGATCTGGACAATATCCAGACTTGTGCCGACAAGTGGCAAGTAACATTCACACCACGCAAATGCCAGACAATGACCATCACCAATAAGAGACACTAACCACTGCTCTTTGACATTCAATGGTATTATCATGCACTGAATCCCTCACTGTCAACATCCTTGGGGTTACCATTGATCAGAAACTTAACTGGACTCACCACATAAACACGGTGGCTACAAGAACAGGTCAGAGACTAGGAATACTGCGGCGAATAACTCAACTCCTGACATCCCAAAGTCTATCCACCATCCTGAAGGCACAAGTCGGGAGTGTGATGGAATACTCCCCACTTGCCTGAATGGGTGCAGCTCCAACAACACTCAAGAAGCTTGACACCATTCTGGACAAAGCAACCCATTTGAGTGGCACCACATCTACAAACATTCAATCCCTCCAGCAGCAGCAGTGTGTACTATCTGCAAGATGCACTGCAGAAATTCACCAAAGATCCTTAGATAGCACCTTCCAAACCCACCAAAACATCGATCTAGAAGAACAAGGGCAGCAGGTACTTGAAAACACACCATCTGCAAGATCCCCTCCAAGACTCTCACCATCCTGACTTGGAAATATACCGCTGTTCCTTCACAGTCATTGGATCAAAATCCTGGAATTTCCTCCCTACTGGCATTGTAGGTCAACCCACAGCAAGTCGACTGCAGCGATTCAAGAAGGCAGCTCACCATCACCTTCTCAAGGGCAAATATGGATGGGCTATCAATGCCGGCCCAGCCAGTGACGCCCAAGTACACAAATGAACAAAAAAGGACAGTGAGAAGTTACAAAGAAGAGGAGACCTTCGATTAAAGATTCATGTAGGAGATAACCAGTAAAACTTCAATACAACAAGCAGGAAAAAGTTACACCTAAAATGAGACAGGGAGATGACACACATATCCCATTGAAGTAAAATGAGTGCTCAGCACAGACAACAGGAAAGTATAAACAACCATTCAAGGATTTTGGGTAATCCAAGATGGAGGATGGGAAAAATTTCTGGCTGTAACAGCTGCTCATTTTTTTTGAGGTATTTTAGGTGTTGGAGGTGATTTCTTTGAAGTGCAGGAGCAGCAATTACTGTTTCATATGCTGTTGCATTGTTTTGAAACTTTGGAAAAAAAATGTCAAAACAACAGCAGTTTTAAAAGGGTGAAGAACAGACAAAGGAAGCGCATGGTGAGGTCAGTGCAGGAGAGAGAGAGAGAGAGAACCTGCACAGTTACTGCCTTTGCTGTTTGAATTCATGTAACGTTGGACATCGGTGTGCATCTGGGAAAATTATCAACAGTGAAATTCACAACAAATCGTGGAGGAACTGTTGGGCGAAGTTCACAGCACAGAATCAGATAAGTTAATCGTTGTTTTAAGTGTGGCCTACAGAGAATCACAGTAGTGAGTAGAGTAGGTTCTTTATTGATTATATGTTTTTGGAGATATGTCTCTTGATTAAACTTAAAATATAAGCTATAACTATTAATTTAACCTGGGGCTGTGTTTGTAGAGGAATAAGACAGTGTTATTTTCTGGGTCTGTAGATTGTGAAGGAGCAAAAATGGCCTTTAATAGAGTGATATGTACTTCTTGTCAGATGTGGGAGTTTAAAGAGATGCGGATTATATCTGCCATAAATGCTGCTGGCTGTGAATATTATCAGATCGAATGGATCGGTTGGAGAGACAGTTAGAAGCGATGAGGAATTTGCATCAGCGTGTGATGGATGGCACTTATAGGAAGGGTGGAAAGTCTCAGACACAGTCATATAGATGGGTTAACTCCAAAAAAGGTAAGAGAGGTAGGTAGCTAGTGCAGGAGTCTTTTGTGGATATACCCATTTCAAACAGGTATGCGGTTTTGGAAAATATAGGGGGTGATGGATTCTCAGGGGAACGTAGCACAAACGGCCAAGTTTCTGGTATTGAGACTGGCTCAAATGCAATGAGGGGTATGTTGGGTTCCAAGAGATCAAGGGGATTCTCAAGTTCGGATACAGACAGGAGTTTCTGTGGCCAGCAATGACAAAGCAGAATGGTGTGTTGCTTCCCTGGTGCCAGGATCAAGGATGTCTCAGAGAAGGTGCAGAATGTTCTCACGGGGGAGAGGGGCCAGCAAGTGGTCACTGTCCATATTGGAACCAACAATATAGGAAGGGAAAAGGTTAAGATTCTGAAGGGAGATTACAGAGAGTTAGGCAGAAATTTAAAAAGGAGGTCCTCGAGAGTAGTAATATCTGGATTACTCCCAGTGCTACAAGCTAGTGAGGGCAGGAATAGGAGGATAGAGCAGATGAATGCTTGGCTGAGGAGCTGGTGTATGGGAGAAGGATTCACATTTTTGGATCATTGGAATCTCTTTTGGGGTAGAAATGACCTGTACAAGAAGGACGGATTGCACTTAAATTGGAAGGGGACTAATGTACTGGCAGGGTGATTTGCTAGAGCTGCTCGGGAGGATTTAAACTAGTAAGGTGGGGAGGTGGGACCCAGGGAGATTGTGAGGAAAGAGATCGATCTGAGACTGGTACAGTTGAGAACAGAGCGAGTCAAACACTCAGGGCAGGCAGGGACAAAGTAGGACTAATAAATTAAACTGCATTTATTTCAATGCTAGGGGCCTAACAGGGAAGGCAGATGAACTCAGGGCAGAGTTAGGAACATGGGACTGGGATATCATAGCAACTACAGAAACATGGCTCAGGGATGGGCAGGACTGGCAGCTTAATGTTCCAGGACACAAATGCTACAGGAAGGATAAAAGGGGAGGCAAGAGATGAGGGGGGGGGGGGTGGTGGCAATTTTGATAAGAGATAGCATTACAGCTGTGCTGAGGGTGGATATTCCTGGAACTACAGCGAGTCGTTAGTTCATGGAATGCCCTGCCAGTAACAGTGGTGGACTCTCCCTCTTTATGGGCATTTAAGAGGGCATTGGATAGGTATATGGAGGATAGTGGGTTAGTGTAGTTTAGGTGGGCTTGGATCGGCGCAACATCGAGGGCCCAAGGGCCTGTACTGCGCTGTATTCTTCTATGTTCTATGTTCTATGTACACCCAGGGAAGTCATTTGGGTGGAACTGAGAAATAAGAAAGGGATGATCACCTTATTGGGATTGTATTATAGACCTCCTAATAGTCAGAGGGAAATTGAGAAACAAACCTGTCAGGGGACCTCAGCTATCTGTAAGAAAAAGAGGGTGGTTATGGTAGTGGATTTTAACCAAACATAGACTGGGACTGCCATAGTGTTAAGGGTTTAGATGGAGGGGAATTCGTTAAGTGTGTACAAGAAAATTTTCTGATTCAGTATGTGGATGTACCTACAAGAGAAGGAGCAAAACTTGACTTACTCTTGGGAAGTAAGGCAGAGCAGGTGACTGAGGTGTCAGTGGTGGAGCACTTTGGGGCCAGTGACCATAATTCTATTAGGTTTAAAATAATGATGGAAAAGGATAGACCAGATCTAAAAGTTGAAGTTCTAAATTGGAGAAAGGCCAATTTTGTCGGTATTAGACAAGAACTTTTGAAAGCTGATTGGGGGCAGATGTTTGCAGGTAAAGGGACGGCTGGAAAATGGAAAGCCTTCAGAAATGAGATAACGAGAATCCAGAGAAAGTATATTCCTGTTAGGGTGAAAGGAAAGGCTGGTATGTGTAGGGAATGCTGGATGACTAAAGAAATTGAGGGTTTGGTTAAGAAAAAGAAGGAAGCATAAGCCAGGTATAGACAGAATAGATCGAGTGAATCATTAGAGTATAAAGGAAGTAGGAATATACTTAAGAGGGAAATCAGGAGGGCAAAAAGGGGACATGAGATAGCTTTGGCAAATAGAATTAAGGAGAATCCAAAGAGTTTTTACAAATACATTAAGGACAAAAGGGTAACTAGGGAGAGAATAGGGCCCCTCGAAGATGAACAAAGCGGCCTTTGTGTGGAGCCACAGAAAATGGCGGAGATACTCAATGAGTATTTTGCATCAGTATTTACTGTGGAAAAGGATATGGAAGATATAGACTGTAGGGAAATAGATGGTGACATCTTGCAAAATGTCCAGATTACAGGGGAGGAAATGCTGGATGTTCAAAGTTTGTGAGAAGATTTGTAGCTCGGGTGCTCGTTGTTGTGGTTCTGTTCGCCGAGCTGAGAATTTGTGTTGCAGACGTTTCGTCCCCTGTTTAGGTGACATCCTCAGTGCTTGGGAGCCTCCTGTGAAGTGCTTCTGTGATCTTTCCTCCGCAATTTGTAGTGGTTTGAATCTGCCGCTTCCGGTTGTCAGTTCCAGTTGTCCGTTGCAGTGGTCGGTATATTGGGTCAAGGTCGATATGCTTATTGATTGAATCTGTGGATGAATGCCATGCCTCTAGGAATTCCCTGGCTGTTCTCTGTTTGGCTTGTCCTATAATAGTAGTGCTGGATGTCTTGAAACGCATAAAAGTGGATAACTCCCCAGGACCTGATCAGGTGTACCCTAGAACACTGTGGGAAGCTAGAGAAGTGATTGCTGGGCTCTTGCTGAGACATTTGTATCATTGATAGTCATAGGTGAGGTGCTGGAAGACTGGAGGTTGGCTAACGTGGTGCCACTGTTTAAGAAGGGTGGTAAGGGCAAGTTAGGGAACTATAGACCAATGCGCCTGACCTCGGTGGTGGGCATGTTGTTGGAGAGAATCCTGAGGAACAGGATTTATACGTATTTGGAAAGGCAAGGCTTGATTATGGATAGTTAACGTGACTTTGCGAGTGGGAAATCATGTCTCACAAACTTGATTGAGTTTTTTGAACAAGTAACAAAGAGGATTGATGAGGGCAGAGCGGTAGATGTGATCTGTATGGACTTCAGTAACATGTTCGACAAGGTTCCCCATGGGAGACTGATTAGCAAGGTTAGATCTAACGGAATACAGGGAGAATTAGGCATTTGGATACAGAACTGGCTCAAAGATAGAAGACAGAGGGTGGTGGTGGAGGGTTGTTTTTCAGACTGGAGGCCTGTGACCAGTAGAGTGCCACAAGGATCGGTGCTGGGTCCTCTACTTTTTGTCATTTACATAAATGATATGGATGTGAGCATAAGAGGTACAGTTAGTAAGCTTGCAGACGACACCAAAATCGGAGGTACAGTGGACAGCGAAGATGGTTACCTCAGAGTACAACAGGATCTTGACCAGATGGGCCAATGGGCAGAGAAGTGGCAGATGGAGTTTAACTCAGGTGCTGCATTTTGGGAAAGCAAATCTTAGCAGGACTTATACACTTAATGGTCCTAGGGAGTGTTGCTGAACAAAGAGACCTTGGAGTGCAGGTTCATAACTCCTTGAAAGTGGAGTCACAGGTAGATAGGATAGAGAAGAAGGTGTTTAGTATGCTTTCCTTTATTGGTCAGTGTATTGAGTACAGAGTTGGGAGGTCATGTTGCTGCTGTACAAGACATTGGTTCGGCCACTGTTGGAATATTGCATGCAATTCTGGTCTCCTTCCTATCAGAAAGATGTTGTGAAACTTGAAAGGGTTCAGAAAAGACCTACAAGGATATTGCCAGGGTTGGACGATTTGAGCTATAGGGAGATGTTGAACAGGCTGGTGCTGTTTTCCCTGGAGCATCGGAGGCTGAGGGGTGACATTATAGAAGTTTACAAAATTTTGAGGGTCATGGATAGGGTAAGTAGGCAAAGTCTTTTCCCTGGGGTCAGGGAGTCCAGAACTAGAGTGCATAGGTTTAGGGTGAGAGGGGAAAGATATAAAAGAGACCTAAGGGGCAACTTTTTCACACAGAGGGTGGTACGTGTATGGAATGAGCTGCCAGAGGAAGTGGTGGAAGCTGGTACAATTGCAACATGTAAGAGGCATTTGGGTAGGTATAGGAATAGGAAGGGTTTGGAGGAATATGGGCCGGGTGCTGGCAGGGGGGACTAGATTGGGTTGGGATATCTGGTCAGCATGGACGAGTTGGACCGAAGCGTCTGTTTCCATGCTGTACATCTCTATAACTCTATAACTGCCAAAAAAAAAGAAGCCTAGAAAACTATGTGATACCATTACAGCTGGGCGTGAAAGTAAGATGTTCATTACAGAAGAAATACTGGAACCATCTCACTGATAAGAATGGCAAAGATCTTGATTACATGAATACCATTAGAAATAACACAACACTCAGAGACAGAGAAATCAAACAGCTTTACTGACAAAAGAATCCTTCATTTAAAATTTATAGTTGATATAATAAGGGACAGATGAAAGCAATATCTGGATATAAAAATGAAATGAAATATCTTCACTGATAATAAAATCCTTCTTTACAGGTTTATTAGTAAAAATGGTTCATTTTCTTATTAGGTATTCACTCTCTTATTCTTTTATTCTTAGAAGAATTTATCGTTAAAAGTTTCAGACTGAAAGAATAAGGCAGAGGTGAAAAGAGTGTAAAATGTTTTCTGAATGAAAATTCAACTTCTCACAGGAATCTTCACTGAATATTTAAGGAATGATATAACATCACATGAAAGTGGGAGGAACCTATGTAAAAGATTGATACCCACATTTACAACATAGGAGGAGGCCCGCCAGAGAAAATATCTTATTCATTCAGGGCTTTAAAATACAAATCCATTTTAAATGTTGATGGATATATTCCATTCTCAGGTATTCTACTGTTAGCTATTCTTAGATATTCTTGAATAGTAATTAGGGAAATACTGCTTGACAAATGTAATGAAAAGTTTTGAGGATGTAACTAGTAGAGTTGGTAAGGGGGAGTCTGTGGACATGGTTTACTAGGACTTTCAGAAGGCTTTCAATAAGTTCCCACAAATGAGATTGGCATGCAAATTTGAAGCTTATACGATTAGAGAAGTGCTGCAATATGATGGAGTACTAGTTGGCAAACAGGAAGCAAAGAATAGGAATAAAGGGGTCTTGTATCAAGTCGCAGGCAGTGACTAGTGGGGTACCAGAGGGATCAGTGCTTGGACTCCAGCTATTCACAATATATATTTATTATTTATTTGAAGGAAATAAATACAATATCTCAAAGTTTGCAGAAGACACAAAGAAGAGTGAGCTGTGAGGAAGCTCAGAGATACTTCAGTGTTATTTGGACAAGATGAATGAGTAGGCAAATAAATTGCAGATGAAATAGAATATAGATAAATGTGAGGTGATCCAGTTTGGTAGCAAAAACTGGCGGGCAGTTTATTATCTGAATAGATTGGGGAAGGGAGAACGTGTAACATGACCTGTAAAATTGTACACCAATTTTCTGAAGGTAAGTGTGCAGGTGCAGCAAGCAGTAAAGAAGGCAAATGCTATGGTGGCGTTCTCAGTGGGAGGATTGGAATCCAAGATCAGGATTTGAGTCCAAGCTACCGACTTGGCTGCAACATATTTTATTTCACACGTCCAAAGAGTAGAGGGTGTAAGTTGGAAGACTGTGCATTTCCGGGTCCACCTCCTGCACCTTCCAAGAAACAGAATTCACCCAATAGTTACAATGAACAAAATCACATAACGTGTCCTCCTTGAAAAAAGTTTTCAGTTACGTACACAATATGATTATCACTTTGAGCGCAATCACAAAGACATAAAATACGGACTACTGATCTTTGAATTTTATCAGCTGATTTAATACCTGGGACTTCCACGGACTGAAGCAATTTTTAAAATAAACAACACATTAACTTAAAATAGCTGTAAGGTTCATGTGACGCACACGGCTTGGTCAGGTTTCATGAAATTGACGTGCAGGAGGTCCAAGACAAGCTGAGGTGAAATTAACATTTTCCCCAAAAGGCAATGAAACCCATGGGAGGCATGGAAATGTCCTCATCTCTGATTCGATTTACTATTGAGAATTGTCACTTGTTGGGGATGAGCATCGTCTACAGTGATCAAGCTTGAAAAACATCCAGGAATCAACAAACGAGCTGCAATTTTAAGGAGCTGCTTTTGAGGATATGGAACTAAGGTTATAGAACTGAACACAACTGAGAAATCTTTCTATCATTTTCTCAAGAAGCTGGTTTAGCAGCAATGAAAGGGAAAAAGCATCAGAGACCAGAAAACAATGGTCCAAGAAATTAACTAATCAACTCTCAGGTTAAAAATCCATGCATCAAGGACTTACAAAACCATATTTCTTTTGTCTTCTTTTGTACTGCACACTGTCTGTATGTGAGTTTGTTTGAGGGTCCAAATACTGCACAAGTGCTTGACTTCGCACCTTTATTACTTTTCCTGGGGTCAGCAGTTTATAAAAGTTTCTACCTTCAATTCAAGAAAATATGGAGATTCGCTCAAAACTTTGTTGAGGTCAATTAAGAAGGCTGAAAAGAGGAACCTGGTTCACCCCTTCTTAGCTGGTCATAATACTGCTAACATCTTGGAATAATGTGCTGGCTGCACCGATGAAGAGAAATCAGAATTAACATTTCAGGCCAAGTGAACCTTCCTCAGACCCAAAATGTTAACTCTGACTTCTCTCCACAGATGCTGCCAAACCTGCTGAGCTTTTCCAGCAATTTCCCTTTTTGTTTCACATTTATGCAGCATGTTTCAAATCCTCAGGACAACTCAAAACACCTTGTCACCGTTGAATTATTTTTGAAACTCAATTAATGAATTATATTAATCATGGTATTATTACATTAGGCAACCCTTAACATCCAGTAATATGACAGAACCACCAATTATATAAAGGACCAGTTCATCTGTTTCCATAGTCTTAGTGGATCGATGAGTGTTGGTCATGAAGACAAAAGTGGGGCAAGAGAAAATGTTGGTGGATTCTCCTTTTCTTTGATGAGCAATACTTGAGATCTTCCAGATATGCCTGCACAGATAGATCAGATCTCAGTTTTATGAGTTGTTCTAAATATGGTACCTTCGACATTGCATCTCTTTCTCTGTTACAGCACTAGGAATGTCAATTTGGATTATGGGCTGGAGTGTCTGGAACGCAATCATCAAGTCATGGATATCCAGCTGTGTGTGAGAGTGAGTGTGTGAGAGTGAGTGTGTGAGAGTGAGTGTGTGAGAGTGAGTGTGTGAGAGAGTGAGAATGAGTGAGAGAGTGAGTGAGAGTGTGTGAGAGTAAGAGTGAGTGTGGGAACAAGAGGCTGAGTGAGTGAGAATGAGAATGAGTGTTAGTGTGTGTGAGGTAGGGTGAGAGTGGCAGACAGAGAGGACAAGAGAGGGGTCAGACGGAAGAAGAAAGGGATGGGGGGAGGGGAAAGAGGATGAAAAGAAAGATTTATATCTAAAGATGTAAAAAGCCAGCAGTGGTAACCTCATATTAGATGAGTAAAAACCAAACCTGAAGGAGTCAGTGTATCCCTGCATGATCAATAGATTACATAAACCTGGGTAATAATCTCAGTTTTTCTAAAGAAAAGAGAGAAACAAAAAAGGTGCTTTGAATTTCAAAACATTTGGTTTGCCCCTATTTTAATAACATGTACAAAGACATAAAGGACCTCTACATCAGTGAGCTATCTATAAAACAAACTGGATAAAAAGTTCCAGTAGCAAGTAGCTTGGCACACACAAGGTTATTTTACATTCCTGAGAAAACACTTGCAGTTTTACTAGATTAAAAGATCCACTAGTTCCTTTCAAAATCTTATTTTAAAATATATTTTTACTCTCAACATGAGCAAGTAAAACTTTGGACACAATACAGTATTAATCAACAAGTATAAAACAAGTGGAAGCAGAACTGAGAGATACATCAACATACAGTTCACATTAGCAAATTGCAGTATAATAATGTTAGATTTAGATCATATACAACACTTGTTTGGATATCACAAAGATAGTGGTAAGAGCCAAAACAAAGTAACCCTGTAGAGCACTTATTAAAGACAATAGTTATCATTGCACCTGAATAAATAGCATCTAAAACTCATCCTGTCAAATCTTGTTATTTACAGCAATAACCAATAACATTTTGCTATGTCATTTTTCAACAAAGGGAGAGAAGGATGAAATTTAAGCACATGAGAAAAGAGAATAACCTGTAAAAGAACAAGCTGCATTCAAACGGGTCAAGATAAGAAGAAGCAGATTTCCTTCCTGAAGAAGGGCCTATGCCCAAAACGTCGATTCTCCTGTTCCTTTGATGCTGCCTGACCTGCTGCGCTTTTCCAGCAACACATTTTTAAGCTCTGATCTCCAGCATCTGCAGTCCTCACTTTTTCCTAATATAGGGAATGTCACATTAACAAGCTCCTTCACATATTGTGTCCATCATTCAAAGGTTAAAAAAATCCAGCCCAACATAATGTGCTTCAACACAGGTAGAAGTGAAATGATTTCCGCTATATAGAGCATTTACTAAAACAAAGTCTTGAAAACAATGATATGCAGGCGAACTCAATGTGAATAATTTACACAGTTGGAATTCAGTTATTTCTTGCATAATGGATGAGCAGGAAGGTGAGGAGAGGGGAGGTTGGAATAGAGGAGGTAACTGTTACCTCAAGGAACCTCTAGATGCTTCAGCTCTTGGCTTATTGAGTAGCTCTTTTTGAAGCCAACAATCAACCCTATCAATTGAAGATGTATTTTTCACAAGACACAGGATAATAAGGTGGACAATTTCACAACTGGAATCTCAATGTAACAAGCCACGAAAACAGAATATCTTAGATTGCTAATCTGCTGCACTGTGGTGCTTACATTTTCATGCCATGGGCCTGATATTTAAGTCAAAGTCTATGTTTAAAAGAAACAGATAGACAAAAATCAGTCATCTTTTGGTAAAATGTAAACCTGCAACCATGCAGCTTATATTGGTGAACACATTTGATGACTGGAGGAGTGGAGGGGATTGGTTAAAAAGGACATGGAAATTAGAATCCTCAGAACATTCACCGATCTTTGCCTCTTCCATTGGCACTCAAATCAAAGCTGGTATGTATCCTGCTAATATGATACATTACATTACTGGCAAAAAGCTTTGGTAGCTTTCACTGCTCAAGTTCCAAGTGATATCAAGTACTTTGGTGTACTGACTGGGGCCTCACTTCAGTAAAATACTGTTGTTTCACCATAAGTCAACATGTGGGAGAGAGAAAGTTGTACCTCTGGGCGTCAAGAATGTGTGTAGACTTAAGGAAAGTTCTAGCACAATCATTCAAAGGAACAATTGCAACTGACCTTTGTTGGTTAGATGCTTTGTTTGCCGATTGGTAGGTGAGAATTGCTACTCACTGTTACAAATTTCAGTATCAGGAACTCACTAACATTGAAACTTTACAACATTAGTTCTTTTTTTAATTATAGACACTGCTAGCAAGGACAATTAATTGCTTGGAGGGCAGTTAAAAGTCATCCACATTGTTGTGGGTCTGGAGTTACACAAATAAGGATGGCAAATTTCTTTCCTGAAGAGGCATTACTGAACCAGATGATTTAGAAGAAAACAACTAGCAGTAACTACATGGCTACCATTAGGTCAACCTTTTATTCCAGATTATATTGAATCGCAATTTCACCATCTCCCATGTCTCAGAGTATGAGTCTGTGTTCTGGATAACTAGTATAGTGTCAATACTACTATTCCTCCGTCACCCCCTTATCATCAGCTGCATCAATTGAAGTTAAATATATACAGTTGATTGGATGTTTATGTGTATATATAAAGAGACAATTGATGACACTACATGATCAACAAACAAAACTTGCAGATCTGCCAAAATATTCCCTCCTGCATTAAAAAATAACCAGTTTAAGAGATAGTTTTACCTAGACAAACCATGTCAAATTCTAATTACAGTAACAGTCTCTTAACCAAACTTGCAACATTTCAACTTCTGTTGCAATTTAAGGTGTAGGTCTTAATATCATGGAATAAAATTTCACATGTTTGCTCAAGCCTTACAACACATTCCTGTATTTTCCATCATTTCTTATCTTTTTCTCATGCACTTTGACACCAGCAATGCGAACATTTGCTTCTTGGCATCTCTACAGTGTGGAAGCAGGCCATTTGGCCCATCGAATCAACACCGACACTCCAAACAGCATCTCACCCAGATGTGCCCCATCCCCATAACCCTGCATTTCCCATGACTAATCCACTGAACATGAATACCCTTGCACTGTGGGAGGAAACCAGAGCATCTGGAGGAAACGCACATAGACACGGGCCAATGTACAAACTCCATATGGACAGTCACCTGAGGGTGGAATCAAACCTGGGCCCCAGCACTGAGGCAGCAGTGTTAACCACTGAACCACTGTGCCACCCTATTTCTCAATGGAGGATGTCAGATTTTCAAATATTTGCCCAAAACTAATGTTGCCTGCACTGTCATCACTATTCTTTAATATTTGACCTCCAATTTGCAGGAAGCCCACCGGTGGGTCTACTTTTGCATCTCATGTGTTTTACAGCACCTGACGACAGATGACTTTTGCATATGTATTTGTCTTTCTTTTACGTTAAAAAAAGCAAACCCCGAAATCTAAAAAGTTGCAAGAAGCCTGCAGCATAAAACATTTACAAATAAATTGTATGAGAAAGAAAACTAATAAAATGATAATTTCCCAATATAACTTAACATGGCAACCTTTCTGTCTTGACATGGTTGTGGTAAAATTTCCTCTTCCCTTTTCCATGTGTGTTTTACAGAATTCACTCTATACCATGTATTTTAGTGGAGATGTATTAATTTTCCCCTCTACTGTCCAGGATTGGCATTAATTATAAAGTTTGGTTTTGTGCCTGTATATGAAATGCAAATTCTGGAGGCGTGCGACATGGCCAGAAGATGCTCAGCTCTCTAATTAAAGGCTTTATGCAATTGCTGGTGAAGCAAGGGACTGCAATGCTTAAAACTGTGTTTCTTCTTGTTCCAAAGAATGAGGAGGAATGTGACAAGAGACTGGGAGAGATCCGAGTTTCTGGAGAACTGGATAACGCAAAGGCTTGGGCCGGTGAAACGATCGCCGATTCTGCACTCGCTTGGCTGCTGCAGAGTGCATCTTACTGTCCTTAATTATCAGTGGCTTCTGCTCTTGTAGTGCAGGGTCTTTTGAACAGTTGTCCTCCAGCTCATCATTCAGTGTTTCAGCACATTGTACTTTCACATCGAGCGCTTCTCTGTCAAGCTGAGTAGGATGGTCTTCTTCATTAAGCTTTGCTTCTTCAGTTTTGTCAACTGTTGCTTTCAAAACTATTTCAGTGGAGCTCTCCTCTTGTGCTGCTACATGCTCTGAAACAGTGGACACTTGGGATTCTACATTTTCTAGTGAGGTGTAGCTCTGCATCCAGGTTTTCTGGAGGTAAGATGGGAAGATCCTCGAGGGTTTCTCAGAGCTAGGATCTTCTTGGCTTACGTGGTCATCTTTCCTGGAAATTGGTTTCTCATCCAACGTGGTAGGGCTAGGCAATGGAGGGGGACTTGGGATTGATTTAGAGTTACCTATGTAATAAAAAAAGTGTGTCAGTGTATAAGCACAAGACATAATATATACCTGTGCAAAACTTGAGAAAATCACATTACTGTATTTAAGAAGTTGTCACCTGGACATGAATGACAATACACTTAATAAGGAACTACCTCAGCAACATAGAAAATGGTTGCTTTGAAAGACTCTTTTATGGTCTAGCTCTATAAGAAAGTTTAATAAAAACAAAATATCTGAAAGTACAATTCTGTATTATTCATTTGAATCTGAAACTAACAGTTATTAATGCCTGATGATATTCCATTTATGAACAAGAAGTGGTAAATAATAAATTAACTCAATAAGCTTTCAAATGTATATGCTATCAGGTAATCATCTGAGAGAAAAGCTTTTAACTCGAGACTCAGGAATTCTTCATGTCTCTAAAAAAATATACAATATTCTCAAGATAGAATTGCATTAAATGTGAAAAGACAGTAGCGTGAACTTGAAATCCAGCACACACCTTCTAAAATTATTACTTTCTAAGAAAATATTAAATTATTGGAGGAAAGGCACCTAAAGTAATCTTCTGGTGAAGTGAAAACCATAGTGGCAGAGGACCTCAGGCTGTCTCTCATTACAGAGAGAAAGAGAGAGAGAGAGAGAAACTGGTGATCAATTTAACTTGAGGGTCACCACACCTCAGGCAAGGCGGGAGACAAGGTCTACACAGAGACCTCAGACAGTGTAAGAATGGAACCCATGCTATCTGCATCACTCCGAATTGCAAAATAGTTGTGGATCCAATTGAGCTAACTGACAGACAGCAACAAAATAAAAACTTTGCTCTGAGCTTTTAATTCACTTTACTGTCAATGCTGTCTGAGATCAGTTTAACGGAACAGCAATGTGTACCACCTGCAGGTGTAAAAAGATCATAGAATTACTACAGTGTGGAAACAGGCCCTTCGGCCCAACAAGTCGGCACGGTGGCACAGTGGTTAGCACTGCTGCCTCACAGCGCTGGAGACCCAGGTTCAATTCCCGCCTCAGGTGACTGACTGTGTGGAGTTTGCACGTTCTCCCAGTGTCTGCGTGGGTTTCCTCCGGGTGCTCTGGTTTCCTCCCACCATCCAAAGATGTGCAGGTCAGGTGAATTGGCCATGCTAAATTGCCCGTAGTGTTAGGTAAGGGGTAAATGTAGGGGTATGGGTGGGTTGCACTTCGGCGGGGCGGTGTGGACTTGTTGGGCCGAAGGGCCTGTTTCCACACTGTAATCTAATCTAATCTAATCTAATCTAAAAAAGTCCACAACGACCCTCCGAAGAGTATTCCATCAAGACCCATTCCCCTACTCTACTACTCTACATGTCCCCATGCCTTCCTTGAAGAAGCTCTCTTCCCCTGCTGGACAAACTTTCCTCATTCCTGAAGAAGGGTTTATGCCCGAAACGTCGATTCTCCTGTTCCCTGGATGCTGCCTGACCTGCTGCGCTTTTCCAGCAACACATTTTCAGCCCTGACTAACGTACACATCCCTGAACACTATGGGCAATTTAGCATGGCCAATTACCTAACCTGCACATCTTTGGATTGTTGGGGGAAGCCAGAGCATCCGGACGAAGCCCATGCAGACTATGGAACAATGTGCAAACTCCACACAGACAGTCACCCAAGGCTGGAATTGCATCCTGGTCCCTGTTGCTGTGAGGCAGCAGTGTTAACCACTGAGCCATTGTGCTGCCCGTAACTGTAGTACTAAATCATATTTAACAAACCATTTATAAAAATGGAAATAAAAGGAGCTTCATTATGTGTGTTGAGTAAGGTATTGAAACATATTTGACAATCATTTTATTTAGTTCTGAGACCTTTGACTGCACTATTGTTCTTTGGCTTTCCTCCTTATCAGCAATGTTCAGTTCACACCAGGGGTAAATAGTAAGAAAGACAACAAACAGAAGGGAAACTGTTCATTAGTGAGAACTAAATGATAACAAAAGATCAATAGAGAAAACAAATCAGTTAATAAGAATTTCAGTGAATGGAAACAAGGGTTAATGAACAGGCAACTTAATCTACAATGTTCAACAATAGAGCACAGAAATTCAAGATAGCAGAGTTAGTGATGTGAGAAAAGAGAAAGATGCAATTCCCACAATCCAAAGAATGTGGATGGATATCAAAGTCATATGTAAACAGCCTAAGTTTCAATATCTTCATAGTCTATACACTCAAGATGAAATATAAATGAGCCAAATTACTTATTTGTTCTATTGAACCTCATCAAGTCGTGCTGGTTGCCTTTCAATTTTCCAATACTTAAACCTGGTGTATGAGAATTTAAGTTAGTTTATGAATATCAGTACTAGGCAAAAGATGGGTTTTCAAGTCAATTTCAGGTAGTCAGTGTCAGCATTGCATATTCCACTACCAGATATTGAATGCACCAGCTGCAGCGTAAGACTCCTTCAAATGCATTCTAATAATTTGACCATTATTCCAATCACTGTGGCATCCATTCACACCATTGCAATACTTCTATTCCTTGAAGCCATTCCTCATACTTCTGTAATGGAGTCACGTCTAAATTATATATAAATATTGTTCTGACTTTAACAGAAATCAAACTAAGACTGCCTGAACGCAGCTCCTAAAAATGATCACTGAAGTCAAAACAGTAACTTTGCTTTCTCCCCACAGGTGCTGCCATGGGGTTGGGTTTTTCCAGAAATTTCTGTTTTTGTTCCTAAAATTTGATTATCATTAGCTAGGGAACCGGCCTTTGCTTATATTGTCATGAGCAGGATGCAACTCAATGTTCTGACTCAACAGCACATTGAGGACTATCTGTGATGTGTGAATCATTTGTGCTATTGTTTGGCAAGAGAATGAGAAAATGCAAAAAAATTTGCAAATTATAGACCTGCACAAAAATTTACAAGATGTCCTTTGTATTCTATTAATCACTGCCTAAATTAATTTGAAACCCATTCAAAAACAACCACAAACTGTTGACAGAAATTCTGAAAGAGAAAGAGAAATGGGAAAGGTGAAAGAGGGAAAATAGCATGTTATATTTAACACAGACGGAAAGCTGATATGAGGTTGCATTTGAGAACCTGTTCAGTAGTTTCAGGAGCGATGGCAACATTAAACTAAATGATGAGAATTACTAAAAATAAATGATTTATAACTTGAGTACCATCAATACAAATACAACAACCTTGCATTAAAATTGATTTTTCTAATGTTGCTACCCTTTGCATCATAAAAAAGTTTTTCTGCTTTCTGAATGATATACCTTCCATTTGATATCTATCTTTTTTTAGAACAATCACCAACAATATTTCTACCAATTTTATCCCATTCTTCAGAACATTAAACAATGGTCAAATCACTTCTCTGGTAAAAAGGATATTATTATTTCCACTGTTTCTTCAAATATACATTTTATCATAACAGTATGCATCTGAGTAAATATATTTTTGTTATCTCAACTTACTACTTATCATGGGAACGTCAGCCTAGCACACAATAATTCAATTTGTATGATCATATTTATATAATTATTCACTTACATCTCCAAGCATTCACTGGTTTGAAGGGCCTTTCCTGTACTGTATGATTGTACGACTCTATAGTTCTATGAAATCCACTTTTACATTCTATACTTCTCACCATGTAACCCATTAGTTTCATCCACAGGTGATGCTGCTATCAAAGTCTTGTCAAGTTGAACCTAAATTTTCCTGCCTGTCAAAATCACCCAACCTTTCTGCAAGGTTCTATTTTAAAATCAAACCATAGCACTTCATATCTACTGACATTGAACTGCAAATTCTTTTTCTTTTAACCCATTCCACCACTTTATTAATAGCCGCTTGCAGTTTGCAACAAACTCAGAATTATTTATTCATTTAGTAGCATTGCACTTGAGTATTCTTGAAAAGAGGCACATTTTATTGAAGCTTTTCATCTTGCAAGTCCCAAAAAATAACAAAGTTAAGGGAAAAGCATATTTGTAATACATAAAAGGAGAATGCTCTTTGGTTGGCAAGTGAACTGTGACAGGTGAATGCATTGCCATAGGGAATGCACAAGTTAGAGTATAACTTATGGTTAACTGCCAAGCTTCAATTAAATTTGGAACCAGGTTGGTTGACTCTGGCTGGACATGGCGTTGACATGAGAAATGAATCAGAGAATGTCACCTATTTTCTTGAGTTGAAACAGGCAAAGTATATGTACATGTACTTTATGTCTGCAAAACAAAACTGTATTTACCAACATAGGTAGCTTCCAGTTACACTGGTGACCATGCTGTAAGTCCAACTGACAATCTAAAATGAGATGTCAATGTAATTCATCACACACTTTGGGCTATGGTGTCTAATCACAGAATCACAACTAATGTTGGAAACTGTGTTGGATGTTTAGAAAGCACGAGCTGGTTAGATATGATCAGTACCTTGCCTATTGTAAACAGCCAAAGGGATATGCCATTTAATAGAATCCATCAATCTTTGGGAGGTAGGCAACATACTTGCACTAAAATTCATATAGCACGTTAATAATTCTGTATTAGGAAGAATGTCTTTTTGGCCTGACTGCTACAGCCTGTTAGTAGCAAACATCATTCCTGTTCCTATAGCAAAGTAGCAGCATGAAATACATAGTTTCACCTGTTTTTCAAACTTTGAGATATCAAGCTCCCCCAGCATAATCTGAGATTGACTGGATACTGTTTAGGATTAAAACATGATGGCCTTACCATTATCCCACAGGGTGGCTTTGATACATGGTATTTCAACATCAAGCTTCTGGGATTCCAAGTGACCTACCTGATTTCCACATACAACCCAAATGCCTGGCAATGTTGTGAGGGCTCAAGGCTGACATGGACATACATATCTGTAAGCCCAACAAAGGGAGAAGAGTAGGCATGCTTAAAAAGTCTGACTATCAACAAAATGCATGCAATTCTTAATAACAAATCCAAATCAGTACCTATCAGACTTATTGTTAAACATGACCAGAAAGTAGGACTCACTGCATCTGTGTAATTATGGGTTGCATAAGGTATTAAAGTGATGTCCATTTAAACACTCATATCGAAGACTGGTTCTGCAAAACATAAATGACCAAATCATTGATAATATTACCAATTTTCCCACATCCACCGTGAAGGATTCTTTCATATTTGTGAAGACCATACAGGTCTTGCATATTGATAGTGTCCATATTCTCACTTGACATTGCTAGCTTATTCAACTGTTGATGGAACCTATAAATATGTGCTCTGCAGCATTATATCATGATGATCTAGACTCACCACATTGCCTGAAACTGTAATAATTGAACATATGAACTCAGCAACTTCTAAGTCTACCTTCACTGATGAATGTAAGTGTTGGGATACCTACAGTTCCGTGTACTATAAGGTTAGCGTTATCAGTAAGTCTTAAATAGGGCAAGAGTCATTTGTTCACCATGTATGCTTGATGTTGAAATAAGGTGCACCAAAGTCACTCAGCTGGATAATGGCTAAGCTGGTTGGATGACTTACTGTGATATCATGAATAGTCCAAAGGGTCTCATTTTGGTCCTACAAAACAACCGGCCTACCTCAGATTATCCCAAAATTAATGTGGTGCCACTATTTAAGAAAGGTGGTAAGGACAAGCCAGGGAACAATAGACCAGTGAGCTTGATGTCAGTGGTGGACAAGTTGTTGGAGAGAATCCTGAGGATCAGGATGTACATGTATTTGGAAAGGCAAGGATTGATTAGGGATAGTCAACATGACTTTGTGAGAGGTTAGGTTGGGATATCTGGTCAGCATGGGCAGGTTGGACCGAAAGATCTGTTTCCGTGCTGTACATCTCTATGACTCTGAGTATTACAAACGTTTGAGCAAACATCAGCAAGCTGGTTTATGTTGTTACAATGGAGGAGAAACCCAAGTTGGTTCCACTACTACCAGAATGCTGCTGCTAAATGAAGGAGATGTTCTGACTATCACACAAATGTGTATGGTGCTATATGAATTTCAATGTCAGGTATGTAGGTTTTCCATCCTAAAAGCATATCCTTTTGGTTCTAATCCAATGAAGGGCCACTGGGCCCAAAATGTTGCTTCTGCTTTCTCTATACAGATGCTGCAAGGCCTGCTGAGTTTTTCTACCAATTTCTGGGCTTTTTCCATCCCTCAGGTTGTTTATAGCAGGCCAAGTGCAGACCATACCCTATCTCATGCTTGGATAATCTGGCTCAAAGGTAGAAGACAGAGGGTGGTGGTGGAGGGTTGTTTTTCAGACTGGAGGCCTGTGACCAGTGGAGTGCCACAAGGATCGGTACTGGACCCTCTGCTTTTTGTCATTTACATAAATGATTTGGATGCGAGCATAAGAGGTACAGTTAGTAAGTTTGCAGATGACACAAAAATTGGAGGTGTAATGGACAGTGAAGAGGGTTACCTCAGATTACAACAGGATCTGGACCAGATGGGCCAATGGGCTGAGAAGTGGCAGACGGAGTTTAATTCAGATAAATGTGAGGTGCTGCATTTTGGGAAAGCAAATCTTAGCAGGACTTATACACTTAATGGTAAGATCCTAGGGAGTGTTGCTGAACAAAGAGAACTTGGAGTGCAGGTTCATAGCTCCTTGAAAGTGGAGTCGCTGGTAGATAGGATAGTGAAGAAGGCGTTTGGTATGCTTTCCTTTATTGGTCAGAGTATTGAGTACAGAAGTTGGGAGGTCATGTTGCGGCTGTACAGGACATTGGTTAGGCCACTGTTGGAATATTGCATGCAATCCTGGTCTCCTTCCTTTCGGAAAGATGTTGTGAAACTTGAAAGGGTTCAGAAAAGATTTACAAGGATGTTGCCAGGGTTGGAGAATCTGAGCTACAGGGAGAGGCTGAACAGACTGGGGCTGTTTTCCCCAGAGCGTCAGAGGCTGAGGGGTGACCTTATAGAGGTTTACAAAATTATGAGGGGCATTGATAGGATAAATAGGCAAAGTCTTTTCCCTGGGGTTGGAGAGTCCAGAACTAGAGGGCATAGGTTTAGGGTGAGAGGAGAAAGATATAAAAGAGACCTAAGGGGCAACCTTTTCATGCAGAGGGTGGTACGTGTATGGAATGAGCTGCCAGAGGATGTGGTGGAGACTGGTATAATTGCAATATTTAAGAGGCATTTGGATGGGTATATGAAGAGGGAGGGTTTAGAGGGATATGGGCTGGGTGCTGGCAGATGGGACTAGATTGGGTTGGGATATCTGGTTGGCATGGATGGGTTAGACCGAAGGGTCTGTTTCCATGCTGTACATCTCTATGACTCTAAGTGACCAACACTGGATGTGATTCTATGATTAGGCAATATTTACTATATAATCCTCAGATTCTCAGAATTATGTTGATAACTAATGGAGGATTGTCAGTCAAGCTCACATTGTAGTGCATAGAATGTACAAATGGAAGCTACACATACCACTCCACAGGGCCCTTTGCTCTGTAGACAGAAAGAATAAGGACACAAGTTGTTCCTATTTCAACTCAACCAAACAGGTGACAGTGATTGTATGATTCAATTCTTGTGCAGAACAATGCCTTGACCAATCAAATTCAATCTGCCTGGTTTCGAATTTAAACAAAGCTTGGCAGTTAACTGTCATCACCTTATTGGTGCATTCTCCATGGCAATGGTTCCAATTAGGGTCTTCTCATACTGTATAAGTCTTGTTTTCCCTTTAATCCAAGTATGCTATCATTCCTCTAGTTCTCAATCACCTAAGCATTTTCAATTGTCTCCTTCATGCATACTTTTTCTGAGCGACCATGTGCACTACCCTAATTGTATTTCATCTAGTCACCTCCTGAGTGAATATGATAAGGTTCATCAAACACAATCTTCCTTGCAAGAATAGGATGAGCTGTTTTTAACCTCTTTTGTCTTCTTGGTGTTTAGTAAATTTGCCTTTAAAGACATGCACACATATCCTTTACACAAACATGAATACTGATATGTCTAAAAATTCAATGGTTGAAGCAGACCAAGTTTTTAGATTGCTTTAAACATAACAGGCTGTACTTAGCAAAGATGGCTGATGTAATTACACTGATGATTCAGACAATGGATGCTCCTCAGAAGTGTCTGCTGGCAAAAGTGAATCAAAGGATCTGCTACAGTGCTGCAAAAATGTGGGTCGTCTGAAGTTATTAGGACTCCCTGGAATCTGTGAACGTGTCCTTTGGGATAGAACGACAGTGTCTTCATTAGGCATCGATGGTGGAATCCTTCGAAAATCCAGCTGATCCTCCTTAGTGAAAAAACTCAGGTTATCGATTCCTGCAGAAATTATTTAGTATTATAAAGTAAGTCATAGAGACCTAAGTGCATGAGAGGATTCAGTCTAAACATCATACAGTCAATGACAAACACTGTTAGATTGTGAGAGAGGACACAATACACTCATAATAATTAATAAAGGCTATAATGCATCGATGGCATCTCTGTAGAGAAAACATCACTAGGAAGTGGGGTTAAGGAAATAATGTTCCAAAACCATAATTTCTGGATGCAACTTTAACAGGATCAACAGGACAACATCTGTTGGAACCTCTTTCAATTATACAAAGGCAACGTGTGTGATTGCTCAAGTTAAAGTAGAAGCATGCAACTCCTACCATATCACAGGAGAATTTGAAAAATATGTTGCACTTGCAGTAGAAAGGACATTAATCTTGACCGCTGATCTCTGTGGAGGCTATTTGACCTGCTGAGAAATTGCAGCATTTTTGGAGTGTCAAGTAAATATTGGTAGGCTGGGTGGCCCTTGGAAAAATCACATGAGCTGGTACTGGATTAAACCAACATCTACTTTCTAATGTAAACATTAGCTTGCAGGACAGGGATATACACCAGCTTTGTCCTCCCTTAACTATACACTGGGGAGTGAAACTGTGTGCTGACAGCCAAGATAATTTAGCTTTGAATCATAGAATAACTGTAACACAAAGGAAGTGCATTCAGTCCTATGCATCATTGCTAGCTCTCTGCAAAATAAATCTGTCTCGTCCCTTCTCCCATTGCCCCTTTCTCCCTCGTGCTGTAAATTTTCCCTTCAAATATTTATCATATTTCCCTTTTGAAAGCACAACTGAATTTACTTCCACCACCCTTCCATGGACTATATTCCAGTTTGCAAACCTGGTGGAGATGGTTTCTCCACATCTCAGCATTACCAATCACTTGCAATAGGTACTTCAGGGTTCTAGACCTTCCAATCAATAGATAGTATGGTGGCTCAGTGGTTAGGACTACTGCTTCATAATGCCAAGAACCCAGTTCGATTTCAGCCTTGGTGACAGTCTGTGTGGAGTTTACACATTCTCTCTGTGTCTTGGTGGATTTTCTCCCACATTGTAAAATGTGTAGCTTAGGTGTGGATTGGCTGTGCTATAGTATACAGGGATGCGCAGGCTAGGTGGATAAGCCATGGAAAATGAAGGGTTACAGGGATTGGGAGGGGTGGTGTGGATTCAATGTGCTGAATAGCTGCCTACTTTGGTACTGTAGGGATTCTATTCTATGAAACAGTTTTGCTTTACTTTTTCCATATAGATGGTTTTAAATCCCTTTGAGATATAAATTAGATTATTTGTAGAGGTTCATCAAGCTTTTACATTCTAGCCTCTATTTATAAGTCCAGAGTCCTTTTATTTTGTTAAACAACTTTCTCAGTCTGCCCTCTTATTTTCAATTAATTTTTCATATTTGTCACCCCAGGTCTCTCTCTTTCAACTTAGTGCAGATCAAAGGCTTAGTCCAGGTTCTTAAACAACCTAAAGGAAAGCGGTTCACCCTTTAGCTACCATCTAATATTTTGGCAACCATCACCAACATGGTTAAAATGTATGGAACATTGTGTTGCTACAATGTTGGTGTGCATCAACACAAATGTATCACAACTTTAACAAGTGCATTAAGGGGCTGTTCACATAAACTGAACTTTCCAAATCCAACTTTTAGACTCCAATATATTACAGACAGAGAAACATCCCAAGAAGTATTCATCTCTTCTTATTTACCTGTTCTTGTTTCATCTGATTCATTGTTTGCAGGGGTAATTAGGAAACTAATTCCTCCATCTGATGGATCATAGTGGTCCTCTACATCAGAGTCTGGAAGGAATAAAGAGGAAGTCAGCTCTGAAATACAACAACAAATGAAGACAAGTGTAGATAGCATTACAGTTACTCTATAAGTAATGTCCCACTTTTGTTCCAGAGATACAGATAAACTTTTTAAAAATGTTCTCAAGTGAAATATATTCTTGTGATAATTCAATCCAGCTCGAACATTGAGCATGTACCAAATAGTTAAGTAGAAAATAACATTGTTACATTCTTCCTTACACTGACTAAAACTGAATGGAAGCAGGAAATGCCAATGCCCTGATAGGAATGCCCTTCTTAACTTGAGGGAGTTGGGATTTACACATCCATGAGCTGAATGAGAATAAGTAGATACCTCTATGGTGATCTGCTGGAGAACAAAAGACTATGCTTTCGTTTCATTAACAGTTCTGGAATTTTACTCTGTCTTCAGGCAATCAAAGTGTTAGCCAACTTCTTACCCCCTACAATCATGCTTAGATCAGCCAACTTAGTAAAAACACAGTAGTCTCGGACATTATTGTCTGTAGGTTTCAGCACTCAATCCAAATCAAGGAAGCACAATTTCCTTTCAACGTAAAGGAACCGTCTAATAGAGTACAGCTTAACCTTGGTTTGTAACCTGTTACCACATGTGAAACTCCAGTTCGAAGGTCTAGTGGAGATCACACACTTCTCTGGGAAAGAAGGCAAACATCAGGATAGAACCTGGTAGCTGGGTGGTGCAATGCATATCGAATGTATTACTGAGTTCCTCTCACCATTAACAGTCTAATATTGATATCTGTGCAATGTAACTCTAAAATAAGAGAAAGAACGTGTATTCATGTAGCACCTTTCATAACCTCAGGACATCACAAAATGCTTTATAGCTAATGAAGCACTGATATAATGCATAAATTACAGAGACCAATGAACACACAGCAAGATCCCAGATGCAGCAATATGATAATGACCAGATAATCTGCTTGAATGAAGTTGATTGATGAATATGGGACACTGGAGAAATCTCATGCTCTTCTTTGAACCTGAAATGACACCCACAATAGAGGCCAATGGGGCCTTGGACTAATGATTCCTCTGAAACTTAGCAGCTATCTCAATACCCCACATGGTTGCAGCTGAGACTTCGTGCTCATTTCTCCGAAATGGGACTGGAATCCATGAATTCCAGGCTAAGAGGCAACCACACTAGCATTGAGCCAAGACAGATATAGGAGATGAGGAAGTGGGTTCATGGTACCCATATTTTGGAAGCTTTGAGTGTCTTTATAGCTCCAAAATATCATCTGGAGGATGCATTGCCAGGTGATTCCTGCCAGGTACTACATTGATGCATCAGTGTGCCATTTTGAAACTCAACATTTCAACCAATATTCTGAATTTTACAAACTGGATCAACTATTGGAAAGATTTCTTGAAACAAAGGCATTATCCAATACCTATAGGTTAGTTGTTGAAAAATATGTTGCACTTCTTCAGAAAGGACATTGATCTTGTCCTCTTATCTCCGTAAATGCTGCCTAACCTACTGAAGAACTGCAGTATTTCCTGTAACATTAAGTTTTTGGTTTTCTTAACTAACAATAAGCTGTTGACATAGGTCTACACATTTATGTTATTTTATATAATTGCTTAAGGTTGCAACTGTTTACAGCAAGTTGTGATTTCAAGATTCTGTGCAAATCAATTGCTCTAAGACATGGATATACTCATGGGTACCCACTCTGAACACAGTGTTACTTGGAGAATAAACTGACAATGCAAAGCAGGACTGGCTGCTGGAAGAAGGAGAAGAAGGAGAGGTTAAAGGGCTTTCACCGTGAAACACAGGGTATTCAAGCTGCATTGTTTCTTGCTCAGGGTCAAGCAGTGTCTGCATTCCACAATGGACTTTCTGATAGAAATCTGTCCTCTGTTTTTACTGCAACCTCAGAGTGGACAGGACCATTTAGCAGCATTTGTGAACAAGATTATGAGGATGAATTTAAGTCTGCATCTGAATTCTTGCAGGGTGGACTATCCAGCATTGAATGAGGGAGGGAGGTCATCGATGCATTGACAGCATTCCATTCTCTCTTTACAGAGCAAAAAAGGCAGAAAGAGCATACAGCTTCACTAGCATTGCAAGTTTGTGTGGAGTGAAAGGGGCCATTAACTGCATGGAAATTGTTTCCTGTGACAACTTAATGTTCACCTCATGGGACAGAGAGAATCCTGAAGTTCAATGCTTGACATTCTGACAATAATAATTTATTCTGTAGCAGCTCACTGTGTCAGCTGTAACTGAGACACCAAAAGGTGATGACCATGTGATCCTCTGCTCATTACATCATTGATATCTCTGCACACACGAAGCATACTCAACCATTCGGACTGTAATACAGCTGACCCTTGTTGTGCTTCGAATTAATGCGTCTGATTCTCGCATCACTCTGCAGGAACCTTGTAGTACTTAGCCCCTGTGGCAGCAGCTCAGCAATCCAAGCAATCTGGAGGAAAACCTGTTGCTGGACTGCTGTAAGAGCCTGTTGGCTCCTGTACACTGTAATGCACAGTTCACAATGGTAGCAAATGGAGCTGGCATGGCAGCAGTCTGAGCCTCCACAGCAGCTATTGGGAAGAACATGCTCCAAGCTCTGCACAATACCCTCTGCCAAGTTAGTTCTGGGAATTTGTGGGATGATGGCATTGCCTTATGGGGAAATGTTGAGCCAGTTGGGACTATATTCATTACATTTTAGAATTATGAGAGGTGACCTTAATGAAACACATAGATTATAAAGATATCTTACCAGGGTTGCTGCTGACAGGATGATTCCCTTTATGGGAGAGTCAAGAACTAATGGGTAGACTTTCAAAATAAGGGTAATCTCCCATTTAAGATGGAGATGAGGTGTAAGTCCTTCTCACAGAGGATGATTAGTTTTGGGAATTCTCTCTGCCAGAAGTTAATGGGGGTTGGGTTATTGAATACATTCAAGGCAGAGATAGACAAAGGAGTCAAGGGTTATCTAGTGGCAAGTAAGGAAGTAGAGTTAAGCCTGTGATCTTGCTGATTGGAAGAGCAGGGTGATGGCCAAATGAGCTTCTCCTGCTCCTATTTCTTATGTACTTCATGTTCCTTGAGATTGATGGCAGGCTTACTGCCAAATTCCCCAATGTTGCAAGCATTTTGTTGGGAACACCTATCAGCATTGTTCTGCTGTCTGCCTTTTGATGGTGGTCCTGTGTACCCTTGGCAGGAAAACAAGCACATGTGACCACCTTCTCTGTGAGCTGCCACTGTCATGATTCTTGCACATATCCCACCTTTAATCCATTTGTAACCAATTCATCATGATGTGTCAGCCCTCCCTCCTCTAAGGAAGGATCTATCTTCTAAAATATGCGCACAGCCAGCATCTGAACCAGTGCCTGTCACTGTGAAGTCAAATTGCATTAAAGCCAAATACTGAAAGTGCCGGAAATCTGAAATTAAAACTGAAAATGCAGGAGATGTTCAACAGATCTGGTAGCATCTGAGAGAGAGACAGAGAGACAGAAACAGATTTGACATTTCAGGTCAATGAGCTTGCATCAGACCTGTAAAGTGAGCTTGGATTATCTCAGCACAGAGTGAATCCCAACAGTATCAGTCTTCCGAGACAATAAAGAGGTTCTTGCTGAGCTCAACATCCAAATAAAGATGGTGGGTCAGCTCTCCACCTTGCTGGACCAGTCACAAAACAGCAATTCAACAGCCTGGTGACTACTGCTGATGCTGACAGAAATACTTGATGGAAGGCTAAAAGCAAACATGTTTCTGCTTTACTGTTAGGTGGTGAGAATAGCCTTTGTGACTAGAGGGTCGCTCTTAGCGCCAATAAGGCTCGAGGTATGATGGTCCCCAGTTCTCCTTCCCACCCAGCCATGGAAAATCCCTGCTTCCACACAACTGATGGTTATCCCTTGAAGCATAGGAGGGAGAAGGCCAGTTTGACACCAGTATTCCAGGATGCTCCCACTCAGTTGGGCCTTTTAGCCCACTTCCAGTTGGCATGTGACCAGGCTGCTACCTTCCCACACTGATAAAGTAGCTTGGTATCAACAAAGTTTGCAGAATCCTGGCACTCAGGCACCCTTGAATTTTATCACCCCTATGCCTGCCAGCCAGGGGTTGATAAAATCATGTCCATTAACACAGTCTCTCTCCCTCACAGATTACCAGGTCCACTGAAAATTCCCAGCATTCTCTGTTTTTATTTGAAATCACCTGATTTCTCATTACTCTCTCCTTGCTTTTCCTGTATGAGCTGGTCAGGTTGCACGTCTTGAGTATCTGAAAGGGAAAAAGAGCCACGGATGGATTCTGGTACATGGGAAGGGAAAGGTAAAATGGTGCTCACATCACCTGTGGTCTGTAACTCTGAAAGGATGGTATAACGAGGGAGATTTGAGAAAGAGGAGTTGGCACGAGGATACCTTTATCATCAATGATGCAGCCCTTCCATTGGTCTTGGCTTCAGCTATAACTATCCAAAAACAACCAACATTATTTGTCACATGAGGATTAGGACACAGAGGCACAGTTGTTCCCCAGCAGGTTGGCCAGATATGGCATTCACTGGCTTTGATTATTCATGTAAGGTCATTGAACTTTTTGAATCACTGCATCAGGCTCTTGGGGCTTGGTTGTTGCATTAAGCAACTCACTCCCATGGTCTTCTACCATGCATCTGCCCTCCCATCTGCTGTTACACGGTATCCTTCTTCCACCAAGACATCCAGTTTGGTGTCTAAAACCTTGGAGCTCAATCTCTCCCCTGGCTGCAGCATCTGTTCAAACAACGACGCATCTCCCTCTTAAGCAGTCCATGCTAGCTTTAAGCTGTACTAACCACTCACAATATTGCCACCTACAGAGAATGGAGCTGGGAAACAGTGTAGTTGATGCTGGCTGAATATAGAGATCAGGCAGATGTGTTACCCACATTGAAACCAACACATGCAGGCTAAATGTGTTTTTGGGGGTCATCCGATTTAGTTACACTATGTAGGCAGAAGTGGCATTATGATTCTTCAAAATTAGGGCTGAGGGTCAAAAATAAACAGAAGAAGTGAAGTTAGTCATCCCTGTGCTTTCTTGTTTACCGTCTACAGTCACTACAGAGCACTGGGAAAAACCACAAAGTGGCTTGGGCCACTTCATAAAGGGAGTGGTAAGAAAGACATCTCTGGGGAAAAAAAAGGATTTCTTGGCAAATTTGGTCAGAAATAAATTTGAATAGTTCCATGTCATCCTTAGATTACAAACCCGTAAGTTCTTTGAGTGTTTAATTAGTGAGTAGCATTGCTGAATTAGACAGAAATATTTTGGGTTTGAGGCCATATGTTCGACCTCCAGCCAACAGTATGGATGTTATAATGAATTCTAGAAGTGGAAAGGTTGGGAAATAAGCAAGTTTCTTTCTCCTGATTATTTTCAGCAATCCCCATATCCAGCAGTATTGGAGTGTCAGAACCATTGCTTCCAATGGCAAATGACTTCCCGGCATATTACTGAGCCCAAGTTTAACTCTGCATGAGTAAGTGTGCTTTGAATGGATTCACATCAGTTTCAATCCAATATTTGAGATCACTCATGACGAGTTACTTGGTTAAAATTGTGAAGGTGGCCAGGCATCAGTGGGCTGAGTCAGCATCCGAGAGGTTGGGAAGGGAGGTGGTAAAAAGGTAAAATCAGTAAGGAAAAAAACATGCTGAGGAGTACCTTTATCAGCGTGGAAAGCAAGGGACTGCGTCGGGAGGTTTCTAATCGGCACTGCATCACTGTGTTTCTGAAACAAAATTTGGACATGTTTAACAACAACAACTTGCATTTACATAGCACCTTTAACGTGATTAAACGAGCTTTTTCACAGGTGTATGAGAAAATGTACGACCCAAGCCACGTAAGGAGATATTAGTTAGATGAACAAAAGCTTGCCCGGTGGGTTTTAGTGTCTTGAAAAGGAGGAGAGCGAGGTAGAAAGATGGTGAGGTGTAAGGAGGGAATTCCAGAGCATGGGACCTTGGCAATTGAAAGAATAGCCACCAATGGGGCAACAGTTACAACTTGGAATGCATAAGAGGTCAGAATGAGAGCTTGGAGACTTTAGCTGATTATGGAATTGGAAGAAGTTGCAACGATACAGGTGGAGCAGGTCACTGGAGTAATTTGAAAACACAGAAGAGAATTTTAATTTCAAGATGCTGCAGGCCTGAGAGCCAATAGAAGTCAATGAGCATGGGGGTGAAACATGAAGGTGACCTGCTGCCAGTTAAGACATGACCAGCAACGTTTTAGCCACCTAAAATATACAGAGGGTACAATTTGGGATGTAATCAATTAGGAGTGCACAGCAAAATTTTAGTCCAAGGGTAACAAAGGTCAACGAACTGAGACAGGTGTGGAAATTGAGTGACAAATTATGGATTAAATATGACACCAAGATATGGATGTTAAAGGGGCATTAGCTTTGTAATTCAATTTTGTTGTCGCTGATTTGCAAAAGCAATCTTGGCAAATGCAGTATAAATCGTAACCAAAATTATAACTTAAATGCAAAAGATGATCTTTATTCCCTGCTTTTATAAAACTGTGCATAGAGTACAGTAATGGGGAGCTGTACAGGACATTGGTTAGGCCACTTTTGGAATACTGCATTCAATTCTGGTCTCCCTGCTATAGGAAGGATGTTGTGAAACTTGAAAAGTTTCAGAAAAGATTTTCAAGGATGTTGCCAGGGTTGGAGGATTTGAGCTATAGGGAGAGGCTGTTTTCCCTCATGATTCGGAGGCTGAGGAGTGACCTTATAGAAATTTATAAAATCATGAGGGGCTTGGATAGGGTGAATAGACAAGGGTATGAGAGTCCAGAACTGGAGGGCATAGGCGTAAGATGAGTGGAGAAAGATTTAAAAGGGACCTAAAAGGCAATTCTTTCATGTAGAGGGTGGTGCATGTATGGAATGAACTGCCAGAGGAAGTGGTGGAGGCTGGTGCAACATTTAAAAGGCATTTAAAAGGCATCTGGATGTAAGAATAGGAAGGGTTTAGAGGGATCTGGGCCAAGTGCTGGTAAATGGAACTAGCTTAATTTAGAATAGCTGGTCAGCATGGACAAGTTGGACTGAAGGGTCTGTTTCCATGCTGTACAACCCTATGACTCCATGGCTCAATATAAATGTAACACTGAGAAAATGTGCCTTCTTTAAAAAAGACAGTCTTTATTATAGTGATACAACCATTTCCCACCAGATATCAACATTTCTGAACCTATTCTGAACTGGGAACCATTCAACTATTACAGGAAGAGGAAAAGAAGACCAAAAGGAGATGGTGTCCGGTAAAAATGATCCAAGATACCTCTTGACATCAAACCAAAAGGAGATTTGAGACCAAAAGCAGTATGTTTGGTCAAAAGCAGAGCTAGGAACAGAAATCACGGACCTCACCCACACCACCTCCTCCCCACCCCCACTCTCCAGCCCGACACTGGAACGATCCCTGGCCTCTCCCCCAAACCAAGCTCAAAGGCACCACAATGTCATTCCCAACCAGAGCACACCGGTCGCCAGCTCCCTCACACACACATGACCCCACCCCGACCCCTTGACACCAGTCCTGAGACTCTGTTTATGGAATTCCGGAACTTAGGACCAAGTCAGTTGCCTACCGTGCAGAGATTTAGATCAAAAGTCCTCAAAAGGTCAGAATTAAAGCAGCACAGAGATCTCAGTGTTATGGGCATGGAGACAGTCCACAGAGATAATGAGGGCTGAGTCTATTTGAGGGATGTGAAAATAAAGACAAAAATGTTTTAAATGAGGCATTGCTCAGCTTGAAGCCAATGGAGGTCAGTCAGCAGATGGGTGACAACTGAACAGAACTTGTAAAGATATGGTGAAATGTTTTGGAGGAGTTTAATTTTATGGGGTTGGAAAATAGGAGGTTGGCCAGGAATGTGTCAGGAATTGAAATAACAGGGACATGAATAAGGATTTCAATCACAGATGTACTGAGGCAGGGTTTGAACCAGTAAATGTTGCAGAGGTGAAAGTAGGCTGTTTTAGTTATAATATGATATCAGAAGCACATCTCGGGATCAAAGATAACACTGAGAGTGGAACACAGTCAGATCTGGCTCAAACCAGCAAGACTGAGGAATGGAATCAGTGACTTGGGAGTGTAATGCTCTGAATATGGCAGGAGCTGACATTAATGGCTTTGCTCATCCAAATTCAGCATTTATTCAATTACCGTTTGAAAGTAACTTTTCAATCGTCTTTCATTCCCCATTCAGGCCGTGTTTTGCAGATCATTGCAACTTTACAAAAAACGTCAGTGTCCCTCCTTCCCTCCATAGATTTGAAAGGAACATGGCCCAACTTTAAAGTGGAATTCACAAAGAGCAAAGCAGCTGCGTAAAAACAAACTTTTCTTCTCATTAAAAATAAGAATGTCACAATTAATTCAGCTTACCTTTTTAGCTCCTTTCTCTTTATTGGTGTTTTTAAATGCAATGTTGTGGTTGGCTCCGAGCTTGCTGGATTTCAAATTTTCCAGTCTCTTTTTCATGGTTTGCTGAAAAATCTCTTTATCTTGTTTCGCGCTCTCATTATGCACCAGCTTATGGCGGCTGTAATTGAGCTTGTACTTTAAAAAGAAAGCAATGAGCTAGTGACTATAGTGAGGGAGCTGGTTACTAGAATAGTAATCCAGAGACCTGGACTAATGGTCTGGAGAGAGGAGCTCAAATCGCACCACTGTAGATGGGGGGCTTTGAATTCGTAAATCTGGCATAAAATTCAAGTCTCATTAACAATGTTTATGTAACTTCTAGATTATCATTAAAATCCCATCTGATTCTCCTTAGGGGAATAAATCCCTCACCCTTACCTAGTCTAGCCTGCATTTGACTCACAGCAATGTGATTGGCTCTTGACTCTTAAAATGCTTCTGAAATGGGCTAGTGAATCAACGTATTGTTGCAAATTGATACAGAAACTTAGCATGAAGGAGGAAATCCGCATTGACCCAGACACTGGAAATGACAAAGTTGCCAACTACCCAGTCAACCCTTCTGTGTCAACCTTGCAAAGTCATCCTCAGTAATGGTGGGGAGTTGGGAGAGTTGTCTCACAGACTGGTCAAAAAAATGGAGCCTGGCATTGTCATATTCAGGAAGTACTTGTTCAATCTTGAGACTCCTCTATTCCTGTACATGCCCTGCCTCAGTGGTGGAATCATTGTGGTGTACAGTCAGGCAGTGTTGTGTTTAAAGACCTCAATAGTGACTCCAGCTCCTTTGGAGTCTCATGCTATCAGGTAAAACATGAACAAAGGGATCTGTTACTAATTACTATGATCACTCCATTCAACACTGACCCCCATCCCCCACCCCTGCAACTCCTCCTTTCTCAGCTAATCAATCAGTACTCCTCTATATTAACCATCAGGAAGGAAGTATTAAGGCAAGTATCTTGGATATGCCTAAGTCTATCCCTAAGAGCACAACCGTTGTCTGAACTTGTCATTGAGTCCTGAAGGGCACATCTGCTTGAGTGGACTTGGTGAGCAGGTGGAAAGAAAATCAATAATTACTTGACTCCATTCTCACCAATCCACCTCTTGCACAAGCAACTTCCCCTCATGGTATTGGTGGGAGTGTATTGAGAAGGATTGTTTAGATGTCAAAATTGCAACTTCATACTGATGGCACACTCTGTGTTGTGTGGTAGTATCACTATGATCAATGGGAGAAATTCAGAACAGGCTCAGCAGATGAAAATTGGTCATCCATGAGGCACTTTCGGACAGTAGTAGCAGAAATGTATTCAAACATAGTTAGTAAACTCAGGGGGAGCTGATGGCCTAGTGGCTTTATCATTGGACTGTTAATCCGGAGACTCAAAGAATGTACTGGAGACCTGACTTTGAATCCCACCATGGCAGATGGTGAAATTTGACTTCAATCATAAAATTAATGAATTAATAGCCTAATGGTGACCATGAGTTGATTGTCGGAAAAACCCATCTGGTTCTCTAATGTCCTTCAGGCAAGAAACTGCCAACTGTATGTGTTCTGGTCTACATGTGACTTCAGCAATGTGGTTGACTCTTAACTGTTCTTTTGGCTATAAGTGCTGGCTTATCCAGCAATGCCCTCATTCTGTGAATAAATTAAAAAGAAAAGTCTAGCACATCTCTCACTACCATCAACAACAGGGTTAAAAATCACTCAACACCAGGTTATAGTCCAACAGGTTTATTTGGAAGCATTAGCTTTTGGAGCGCTGCTCCTTCATCCACCTGATGAAGAGGCATCGTTTTGAAAGCTAGTGCTTCCAAATAAACCTGTTGGACTATAATCTGGTGTTGTGCGATTTTTAACATTGTCCACCCCAGTCTAACACCGGCACCTCCAAATCAACAACAAGGCAAGAGATTAATCCTGAGTCAGTGAATGTAGGACTACATAACACAAGCAGCGCCAGATATACATAAAATGAGATTCCAACCAGTTGAAGCTACAACATAGGCTACATGCATTTTAGAAAAATGGAAGCAGCATGCTGTAGACAGAGCCAAGTGATCCCACAACTAATGGATTTGATCAATGTTCTGCAGTCGTGCTACATCCACTCATGAATGGACAATCAAAGTGAACTGGACAAAGAGGCTGCACTAGGATAAATGATGGGAGAGCCCAGCCCATGAACGCAAAAGAGTCTGAAAGCTGAAACATTTGCAACAATCTTCAGCCAGAAATACCAAGTGGTTGATCCATTTTAACTTCGCTGGAGGTTCTTAGCATCACAGATGTCAGTCTTCAGCTAATTGGATTTATTCCATGTGCTATCAAGAAATGGATGAAAGCACTGTATACAGCAAAAACTAAGCTTCATGACAACATCCTGGCTCTCATACTGAAGATTTGTCCTCCAGAACTAGCTATGTCCTCAGCCAAGATGTTCCCAGTACAATGAGAAACTGTCATCTACTTGACAGTGTTGAAAATTCTCCAGGTATTCAGTCCAAAAGAAAATTAGGAAAAATCCAAACTACTTAATCACTGTCCTATTTGCTTGTGTGTCTGGAATCAAAGGATAGAAGGTTTCATTGACACTTTTATAAAACTGTACTTAACAACAAACTGCTTCACAACATAATTTGAGTTCTGCAGATCCACTCAGTTCCTGATCTCACTACAACCTTTGTCCAAACATGGACTAAACAGCTGATTTGCAGAAATCTGATGAAAGTGATTAACCTCAACATCAAGATAGCCTTAAAACAAATGTGGTGTCAAGCAGTCTGAGCAAAACAGAATCAGGGAGAACTCTTTGCTGGCTGAAGTCATGTTGAGCACAAAAGGAATATGGCTTTGATTGTTGGAAACCAATCATTTCAGGCCTGGGTCCAACTCAAACTAACTGCCTTTGGCTACTTCATCAATGATCTTCCCTCCAAGATGAAGTCAGAGGATTGATTTTATAGTGTTCAGCAACACTTTAGATACTAAAGAAGTATGTACCTGCATTCAGCAAGAAGAACATTTAGCCTTGGATAGCTAAATGGAAAGTAACACCTATGTCTCACAAGTGTCAGCATTTCCAACAAGCAAGATCTTAATTATTTCCCCTTGGTGTTCAATAACACTGTCATCACTGAATGCCCCACCAACAACATCCTGCATCTTAGCAATGACCAGCAATTTACTGAACTAGCCAAATAAATGGAATGGCTAAAAGAGCATGCCAGAGGGTGGGAATTCTACAGAAACTAACCAATTTCCAATCTGCCAAAACCTTGTCCACGATCTCCAAGGAAAAATAAAAACTGTGATAGAATTGTCCTCCACTGGATATGTTCAGTTCCAACAACATTCAAGAAGCTCAACATTATGCAGGTCAAATTAAACTACTTGACTGGTACCTCATCCACCATTTGAAATTTCTCTCCTCCAATGCTGGAGCACAGTGGCATCCAAGTGTACCAACAACAAAATGTACTTCAGCAACTCACCCAGCCTCTTTCAACAACACATTCCAAACCCATGACCTCTACCACTATTGACAGCAAAAGCATGGGAACATCTCCCAAGCTCTCCACCAAACCTTGTTTCATCCTGACTTGAAAATATATCCCTACATCAGAAGAGTCTTCTGACGGGTGACTGGACTCAAACTGTTAATTTTTTCTCTCCACAGATGCTGCAGGACCTGCTGAGTTTCTCCAGTAGTTTCGGTCTTTGCTTCAGATTTCCAGCATCTTCAATTCTTGGTTTTAAGCTAGGCCCCATCCTTGGTCTGGATTGAACCAGAAAAGAGTTTTGGTGCTAATTTTGGTGGACAACAAATCTTGGCTGGGATTTGTCCCAGTCCCTTCACATTCAGTCGATTCTAGACACTTGCTCATTGACAAACTGCTCTGAATAGTGCTCAGGCCAACTTACCTGCAACAAGCAAATCAGCAACTGCATGTGTGGATGATGGTGTCCAAGGAAGAGAAAGAGTGTGATTTACACTCAGGGTCCAACAAGACTTAGCAAAAATATCAAATGATGATATCAGACCACAAAAGAAAGACTGTCTATTTGAACCTTACCTACAGCTAACCTTTCCTCAAACTCACCACTAATCACAGGACCATAATCTTTCCTAAACCATCATGTTCTTTCCTGTGTTAGGTCAGAGAGTTGGGATGGAGTCCATTGGCTTTTTTTATTCCATTCAAGTGAACCAGCATAGTCCTCTTCAGCGAGCTGGCATATATGGGCAAATGCTAATTAAATAATTGCAAGGTACTCAAAACTAACACTCAAAATTACAAAATTCACTTACAAAGCATTCAAATTCTTGTTTACTTGTCCCAGCTTTGTCTCTCAGATCTCATGAGTCCATGTCCTCCCTGTTAGTTTGCAGGAGTGCAGAGGGTTCAAGTAATGGAGGAGGAATGTCTTGCTACAATTATGCAGGGCCTCGATGAGAACACACCAAGATTAGTGTGTACAGTTTGATCTTCTTATCTGAGGAAAGATGTTCTAGCTATGGAAGAGGTGCAAAAGAAATGTTTGCCAGATTGATTCCTAGTATGGCAGGACTGACAAATGAAGAAAGATTGATTGGTCCAAGTTCACTGGAGTTTAGAAAAGCTAGGAGGGGGATCCCAAAGGAACTTATAAAGCTCTAAAAGTACTAGGTAGTGTAAATACAGAAACAATGTTTCCAATTTCCAGTGAGTTCAGACTCGGGATCACAGTCTAAGGATATGAGGCAGACCATTTTGGAATGAGATGAAGGGAAATGTTTTCTCCCAGACAGTGGTAACGCAGTGGAATTCTCTTCAATGGAAAGGGGTTGAGGCCAAAATATTGAATGTTCTCAAGGTGTTAGATATAGTTCTTGGGACTAAAGAGAATTAAAGGAGATGAAGAGAAATAGGTTACTGAGTTGGATGATTACAATGTTCATGTTGAGTGGTGGATCTGGCTCAAAGGGCTGATTGGCCTATTCTTGTTCCTATTTTCTTTATTTGTTTTTTCAAGAACCCTGGCATAACATGGAAACAGACCGATTAAAATTTGTACAGGGATATGAGGAAGTAGTTTGCAAAGCTTTTATATAGCAACAACTTGCAAGAAATATGGACACCAAATGTGGCGCTGTGGTTATATTGTTTGCTTAGGCCTTGGTCAGATCAGTGCAAATGTTTTAAAACAAAATCAGAAAGAAATAGCACAGACAGCGATATCTGCCAAAACCCGTGAACACGCTCTGTAAGCTACCTTACCCGCTTCCTAGGTTTGTACAGAAGTTGTTGCAATGTGTGATGGGTGACTATTTCCTCTTGATCCTTCAGGCTCTTTACTCTATTTTCAAGTGCGTTCATGTCCAGACATACATCACTGGCACTCTCCCCCCTGGGGGAAAAGGAACAAATTTTATCGCAATGCATTTTACAACGTATGATACCAGCCTCAGGCTACTGTCTGTGCAGTGTTTGTACATTCTCCCCATGGGGGTCTGTGTGGGCTTCCTCTAGGTGATCCAATTTCCTCCCACAGTCCAAAGATGCCAGGTGGTTTGGCCCTGGCAAAATTGCCCCATAGCATCCAGGGATATGTAGAAAAGGTGGAATAGCGATGGGAAGTGGATAGAGTACATGAATAGGGTAGGGGAATAGATACTGTTTGGACAGTCGGTATGGAAGCGATGGGCTAAATGGACTGCTTCTATACTGTAAGGATGCTATGACTGTAAGATTAGCCTTGGCAGGGTTGGTAGCAACATCAGCCCTGGAGTTAAATGATTGTGGGTTCAAGTCCCATTCTAGTGGCTTAAATGTATAATCCAGGCAGTCATTCCCTATACTATACTGCAGGGGAGGGATGAGGTACTACAACAAGGACCTGGCTGTTCTCACTGTGCTTTGTAAAGAATAACTCTCATCGAGTGTGACAGATATTTGAACACAATGAGATTGTCTCACTTACAGCACTGCAGAGATGGACGAGTCGATAACAGAATAACGAGGGCCAGTGAAATCGATGTTAACGTCATTGCTGGAATGCATAAACATTAAAGATCCTTGCCGTTCTCCCTAGAAAATTGAAAAGAATCAGGCTAACTGCAAAAGAACTGTTCAATTAACTTCAACCGTAGATAACAAGAGATGTGAATTATGTAATGATAATTCACCACATATCCAATAAATTAAAGCAGATGGCAAAGAATATGTTATTCAAAGGACCTGCTACTTTTGTTACATATTAGTTGAAATATCTGCATGTTCTACAACAGCTTCAGCTCAGTGGTAGCGCCTCACCTGAATAAAATGTCTTGAGTTCAAAGTGCCATTCCAGATGATTATAGTTTTAATTCTCGTTCTGACCAGGACTGATTAATAGTACAATCAATTATCCTAATACATGCCAAGTTATTCTAACAATCCCACACTCAACCAGCAGCTAACTTGCCACAAATATTATACTTAACTGCTTCCACATGCTAGAGTGCAATCACTAACATGTTTTATTTGACAGCAGTACATTTTCTAGTCATGCACTATTTATCCATTAATTTAAGTCAGTATGATTTATAATTTTATTGATCGCATAGTACGTACTCAGGAGGATGAATCTATCTAGTAGGAGAATCGAGATAATTACACAGGGTTGATTAAAGGTGTATTTAACTCAACTGGTACCATCCAATATTGCATTTTATTGTTGTTATTCAAGGGAAGTAGGGTTAAGGATTACTTGAACAATGCTATTTTGGTGCAGAATATGGACTAATTGAGATAACTGAGACCATAGAAGAGGGGACAAGGAGTAAAGTCCCTCTGAAAGAGGGCACGCCAAAATGATGGCAGTGTGGAAAATTCCAAAAGGCACCAAAAAAGGGCAAAAAGTCATCATTGTCACACACTAAGTACAAAATCTCAATCAAGACCAAAATCAAAATACAATTTCATAGGAAATGTGATTGTTACATTCTTTTTCTTTTAACAGAAATGTATTAATCATACGCAAGGATCGGTGTAATAATAAAATGGACAAGAGTGGTGATTCCGATGGACAGGAAGGACACAAACACAAGACAAATTGCAGGGTAAGAGACACTCATTCTTCAATATCTTAAATACAAGGTTCTTCTGCACACAGTAGGCAGTGGCTAAGTAAGACAGCTTCATGGTCTTAAGTAATAAAATCATAGCATATTTTAGCTATTCCATCGATCTCCTCATTCCTCAGTTAGCCCCATCGGTCTGTTTTTTGAGTAGGTATCCAGTTTTCTTTTGAAACGCTTTCTCAAATTTACTTACACCTTTTACTATTCTATGTTTCTATTCTATGCAGCACAACATAACATTACAATTTACATTTTAATCTCCCTCCCCCCCAATTCTCTTGCCAATTATTTTGAATCTATGTCATTACATTATTGACCATTCTTCCAAGCCAAGAGTCTTCACTTGTGTTTATTTCAGCAAAACTCTTCATAATTTTATGAATGCCTTTA
Organism: Chiloscyllium plagiosum; assembly: GCF_037043375.1. Lineage (NCBI taxonomy): Eukaryota > Metazoa > Chordata > Chondrichthyes > Orectolobiformes > Hemiscylliidae > Chiloscyllium > Chiloscyllium plagiosum. The sequence goes on from NW_028270172.1 coordinate 24,347,131, forward strand.
GTAAACCATTCCGGTCTAAGGGGAACTATCCCAATATCTCGAGTCTCCCCACATAACTGAAACACCTCATGCTGAGTATTACAAACCCATTTTCAAAGCTTTAACATGTTGCCTATATTGTGATGTACACAATAACAATATTTTAACTGAGATCACATGTAATGACTATGTTTTTTCTTAGACCTCTCCATTTCTATCTCGGGCGACCAAATCAACACGGACATTTACTATAAACCGACCGACTCCCACTGCTACCTAGATTACACCTCCTCCCACTCTGCCCCCTGTAAAAATGCCATCCCATATTCCCAATTCCTTCGCCTCCGCCGCATCTGCTCCCAGGAGGACCATTTCCAATACCGAACAACCCAGATGGCCTCCTTCTTCAAAGACCGCAATTTCCCCTCAGACGTGGTTGACGATGCTCTCCACCGCATCTCCTCCATTTCCCGCTCCTCCTCCCTTGAACCCTGCACCTCCAATCGCCACCAGGACAGAACCCCACTGGTCCTCACCTACCACCCCACCAACCTCCAGATACATCATATCATCCTTCATCATTTCCACCACCTCCAAACAGGCCCCACCACCAAGGATATATTTCCCTCCCCTCCCCTATCAGCGTTCCAGAAAGACCACTCCCTCCGTGACTCCCTCGTCAGGTCCACACCCCCCACCAACCCAACCTCCACTCCCGGCACCTTCCCCTGCAACCGCAAGAAATGCAAAACTTGCGCCCACACCTCCCCGCTCACTTCCCTCCAAGGCCCCAAGGGATCCTTCCATATCCATCACAAATTCACCTGCACCTCCACACACATCATTTACTGCATCTGCTGCACCCGATGTGGCCTCCTCTACATTAGGGAGACAGGACGCCTACTTGCGGAACGTTTTAGAGAACACCTCTGGGACACCCGCACCAACCAACCCAACCGCCCTGTGGCTGAACACTTTAACTCCCCCTCCCACTCCACCAAGGACATGCAGGTCATTGGCCTCCTCCATCGCCAGACCGTGGCAACATGACACCTGGAGGAAGTGCGCCTCATCTTCCGCCTAGGAACCCTCCAACCACAAGGGATGAATGTAGATTTCTCCAGCTTCCTCATTTCCCCTCCCCCCACCTTATATCAGTCCCAACCCTCGGACTCAGCACCGTCTTCTTGACCTGCAATCTTCTTCACGACCTCTCCGCCTCCACCCCCTCTCCGGCCTATCGCCCTCACCTTAACCTCCTTCCACCTATCGCATTCCCAACACCCCTCCCTCAAGTCCCTCCTCCCTACCTTTTATCTTAGCCTGCTTGGCACACCCTCCTCATTCCTGAAGAAGGGCTTATGCCCGAAACATCGACTCTCCTGCTCCTTGGATGCTGCCTGACCTCTGCGCTTTTCCAGCAACACATTTTTCAGCTGTTTTAAAGCCAGCATTTTAAAGAATTGCTGCAGGTTTTAAAAAGTCAGAAATTATCTCAGCGTACAATGAGACCTTGATCAGATGGGCTGATGAGCCGAGGAGTGGCAGATGGAGTTTAATTGAGATAAATGGAGGGTTTTGCATTTTGGTAAGGCAAATCAGGGCAGGACTTAAACACTTAATGGTAGGGCATGGAGATTGTTGCAAAGCAAAGAGACCTTGAGGTGCAGATTTATACATTCTTGGAGGTGGAGTCTTAGGTATACAGGATAGTGAAGAAGGTGTTTTGTTTGCTTGTCTTTATTGGTCAGTGCATTAAGTATTCAAGTTGGGAGGTCATGTTGTGGCTGTACAGGACATTGGTTAGGCCATTTTTGAATACTACTTTCAATTCTGGTCTCCCTGCTACAGGAAAGATGTTTTAAACTTGAGAGGATTTAGAGGGATGTTAACCGGGTTTGGAGGGGTTGAGCTATGGGGAGAGGCTGAATAAGCTGGGGCTTTATTCCCTGGAGCATCACAGTCTGAGGCATGACTTTTAGAGGCTTATAAAACCATGAGGGGCATAGATAGAATGAATAGGCAAGATATTTTCCCAGGGTATGGGATTCCAAAACTCGAGGGCATAGGTTTAAGTTGAGGGTGGAAAGTTTAAAAGGGACCTAAGGGACAATGTTTTCATGCAAAGGGCGGTGTGTTTATGGAATGAACTGATAGAGGAAATGGTGGTATTTAAAAGGTGTCTAGATGGGTACATGAAGGGGAAGGGTTTAGAGGGATTTGGGCTAAATACTTGCAAATGGGGATAAATCAGTTTAGGATATCTGGTCAGCATGGACGAATTGGACCAAAGGCTCTGTTTCCGTGCTGTACATCTCTACGCCTCTAAGTAACCTGACAATCATGGGAATTGTGTAAACAGCTGTTTGAACAAGGAGAAAGTGAGGTCTGCAGATGCTGGAGATCAAAGTTGAAACTTTATTGCTGAAACTTTATTGAAACTTTAAAACCTATCACATTTCCAACGCCCCTCCTCCCTACCTTTTATCTTCTCCTGCTGAACACTCTCTGCTCATTCCTGAAGAAGGGCCTGTGCCCGAAACATCGAATCTCCTGTTCCCTGGATGCTGCCTGACCTGCTGTGCTGTTCCAGCAATAACGTTTCAGCTGTTTGAACAAGCATTAATTGAAGTAGTTGCAAATTAATTGGAACTGAGGACTTCTGTGTGCAGTTGGAATTGGTTAGCATCAAAAACTTAGTCTATGGACTAGTGACCAGTTCTCAGCGGCAAAAACCTTTTGCCTCAAACAACCATATGATTTGTTCTCAGGTAACTGAACAGCTTGGGATCGGGAACCACACAGATCTCCACCGGCTCAGAAGTGGTCTCTGTTCTCTGCTGTGAAAAGCCATTTAAAACCTGAAGGTAACCAGGTCATCTTTCTTTCAACAATTTTTTTCAGCTGTGACTTTTAACTGGTAGGTCAGGGACCTCATGTAAATGAATCTGAGACTTTATATCTCCTTCAAATTACTGGATGTATCTGGAGAAAGACCGAAAAGCAACGTTCTGACAAATATAAGGATTATCTCGGCAACACATGATTAGAAATCACTGAACTGCCACCTAGGTTTCCTCTACCCATAACCTATTTTTCCTGTGTGTTTGCTTGTCTGTGTGTATGTAGGGGGGAGTTTTAAAAGACAATTAGTTTTAATCTGCGGCATTATATGCCAATAGTTTATAAATGTGAATAAAGGTTTACCTGGAGCTGGAGCTGAACTATTTGAATTAAATAGTCATTCTTATTAAGTACAGAATCCTGGTTCATGCTTTCTATCAGCCTGGGTCAGAAAATCAGGTACGTTGGTGAATTTTGTGCAGTTATTTTAAATTCTTTAACTTTTATAACAACACTAAGAAAGGCATTTGATTGATTGCTAGCACATTACTTCAGTGAGTTACATGTAAGTACAGCTCTTGTCCGACTCATTTTCACCTAACGTACTGTCAGATGTAAAAACTAAGAGACACAAAGCCTGTCTCTTCTGCCTCCTATATAACCACAGGCCCAATGAGCAATTACCTCAGACAAGTAACTGATGGCATCCTTCAGATTCAGCTCTCGGAAAATGCTAAGGAGATTATCCTGGCTAATCAGTGCCGATTTCCTCATCATTACTTTGCTCAGATACTTTCTGTCAAACCGACTCCACCTGCAATAGAACAAAGCATTAGTAAGGGGCTCACAGCTTTTGTAGATCAACCAAATTGAGAAGCGAGGAAAGGACTGCAAAGTGGCAAAAGTTAAAATAAAATCATTTGGAGGGTAGGGAATTGCAAATTGTGTTTTTACAAATGGGAATTAAGACTTTAGTAGTATTTATAAGTTACAAAATTGTGGGCATTATAAATTGCGCTCAAAATTTACAGAACCTAGAGAAATCGATCAGGAAAGTTACATACTTATCTCGAAGATAATTGTGTCCAATTTGGCCTGAAATATCTTCTATTGCAGACACAATGTGATCAAATGCCTTAAAAACAAACACAATTGTTCACTTCAGGAAATGAAAATGATTATACTTGCAAAGCTATGGTACAAGAATAGTACTCAAACATCACCTTAATGAAATATTTGTTTCCATCCAACAGAAAGATTTGTGGGCGGCACGGTGGCACAGTGGTTAGCACTGTTGCCTCACAGCGCCAGAGACCCGGGTTCAATTCTCGCCTCAGGCGACTCTCTGTGTGGAGTTTGCACATTCTCCCCGTGTCTGCGTGGGTTTCCTCTGGGTGCTCCGGTTTCCTCCCACAAATGTGCAGGTTAGGTGAATTGACCGTGCTAAATTGTCTGTAGTGTTAGGTGAAGGGGTAAATGTAGGAGTATGGGTCTGGGTGGTATACGCTTCGGCTGGTCGGTGTGGACGTGTTGGGCCGAAGGGCCTGTTTCCACACTGAAAGTAATCGAATCTCATCTAAAAAATCTCACATTTGGAAAGAACTGTGAAGCAAACACTATTTTTTCGTTCAAGACTATGGGAGGTAGAATCACAGAAGTTTCAGACATCAGGAACATTTCCATGTCCCAGTGCTAACAGTAACAGAGGTCTGCTGATGATTGGAATCTTTTGGACAAATGAGCAGTCACCTCCAGTTAACCACACTCAGAGAGCTTTAGGAGATACGAGGCACAAAATCAGAGGGCCAGCAGCATTTGGCAGACTAGTAGCTCTACTGACAAACACATTCCCTCAGAAGTCTGACAAATATTTGAAAGCAAAAGACTCAACGCTCATCACTCTGGCAGGGAAGGGTATGACTGAGTCGGTAGCCTCTGTGTTTCTATGGTGTATCCAGTGGCAGGATGACCAGATGACTTTTCTGCCTCCTGCTGGAAGGACCCTACAAGCTGCCTCTCCATACCAATCCTATCAAGACCCTTCAGGATTTAATTGTTCTTTTTGTTCTAAATGCCACAAATACAATCCCAGCCTGTCCAATCCTTCCTCGTAAGACGTCCTGCCCATTTCAGGATTTTTTAAAAATTCACTCGTTGGACCTGGGCATCACTGGCTCCACTGGTATTTATTGTCCATCCCTAGTGCCCTTGAGAAGTGAAGGTGAGCTCCTACTTAAACTGCTGCAGTCCACGTGCTGTAGGTAGATGCACAATGTCACAGCATGCATTAGCTCCTGGGGGGAAGAAAACCCTCCAATTGCTTGGTCAAACATGATTTTCCTTTTGCAAAACCATGCGGACTCTTCCTGATTACCTTGAATTTTAATAGTTTCCAACATTTTCCTCATGTTGTTAAATCAACTGGCCTGCAGTTTCCTGCTTTCTGTTTCCTTCTCTTTTTGAATGAAAGAGTTACACTCACTATCTTCCAAAATAATGGGGTTGTCCACAAATCAAGAATGTTTTAGAAAAGTAAAGGCAATGTATCAACTGTCTCACTAGCCTCTCTTGTCTTATGTTCCCTCTAGGTTGAAGTCCACCATGTCCCAGAATGTGAGTATGATGTCAGTGATGAGTAAGTTGTTAGATGGGATTCTGAGAGACAGGGATTTACATGCGTGTGGGCAAAAGTGAGGACTCCAGATGCTGGAAACCAGAGTTTAGATCAGAGTGATGCTGGAAAAGCACAGCAGGTGAGGCAGCATCCGAGGAGCAGGAAAATCAACGTTTCAGACAAAAGCCCTTCATCAGGAATGTGGTGCATGTGGTTTACATGCACGTGGTGAGGCAGGGACTGTTTAGGGATAGTCAGCATAGCTTTGGGTGTAGGAAATCGTGTCTCACTCATCTGATTAAAAGTTTTGAGGATGTAACCAAGGTGAGGGCAGAGCAGTACACATTGCCTATATGGACTTTAGCAAGGCCTACGACAAAGTTCTGTATGGTAGACTGGTTAGAAAAGTTAGATTGCATGGGATCCAGAGAGAGCTTGCCAATTGGATATAAAATTGGCTTGACATAGATGGCAGAGGGTGGTGATGAGAGTTGTTAATGAACTGGAAGACTGTGACCAGCAGTGTTCATCAGGGATCAGTGCTGGGTACACTATTGTTGACTCCTAGATTCACATTCTCAACTCATTTCCCCTCCCCCCCACATTACTCCAGTTTCAACCTGCCAGCTCTGCACCATCCTCATGACCTGTCCTACCTGCTGATCTTCCTTCCCACCGATCCATTCCTCCCTCCTCTCCGACCTATCACCTTCATCTCACCTCCATCCACCTATTGTACTGTTGGCTACCTTCTCCCTAGCCCCACACCTCTCCCATTTATCTCTCCACCCCGGAGGCTCTCTGCCTCATTCCTGATGTAGGGCTTTTGCCCGAAACATCGATTTTCCTGCTCCTCAGATGCTGCTATTCCAGCACCACTCTAATCTAGACTCTGATCTCCAGCATCTGCAGTCCTTACTTTCGCCTCACTCTTGCCACGTTTAGTTATCATTTCCTATATTAATTCCCATCTCTTTAACCTGGGCTGTACTTTTCAAGTTATCAAAAATTCACAAATTTTCCCTTGCCAACACTCATTAGTTTAAAACCCACTCTACTTCAGTGGTTTAGCAGTTGGTAGGAATACCAACCCCAGCACAGTTTAGTTTGAGACCATCCCATGGCTACAAATCTCACTCTTTCAGTACCAGTGCTATTGACCAACGAACCAGACCCCACTTCTTCCATACCAGTGTTTGAGCCACGCATTTCTCAATAATCTGATCTTCCCTATACCTTTGCATGTGTCTCAGATGATAATGCTATAACATTCGAGTTTCTGCTTCCTAATTTAGAATCTAGCTCCTCAAACATCCACTTACACTTCCTTCCCTGACCATTTGAATGGCTTCCTGTACTGTGGTGCCATGGGTTAGTTAGCTTACCCACACCAAAGCCCTCACTTTCATCCGAACAAGCTGAAAGAACTTCAAATCTTGTTGATCAATTGCAAAGTCTGAGACTCCTTACTCTTGGGTCATCTTACCTGCCTCACTTTCTTAACCAAGAACTGCACGTACCCATTCATAGCAACACAGACATCATCACAACAGTGTGCAAACTCAGAACTCAAACAAGTGCACTCAATTTGCAACATCAGAGTGCTCCTTTAGGAAAGAAATCTCCTCCAACACATTCATTGAATGCTGAGTGACTGAAACTTACTCTTTCATGAAGTTTCTCATTGAGTGAAGGCTCCTTCTGCTGACTCCTCTTTACTTTCAACCATTTAACCAAAGGTTTGATTGTCAGACCCTGAAAGACATCACAATGCAGTCAGCATTATCACTCAACAGAATCCAGCACTTCTGATATGAATTCAGTGCAGTAAGTTCTTCAGATCAGTGCATGCAAGTTTAAAATAGATGTTGTCAATTCATTCATACATTTTCTGTGTCACAACAGTGAGTGCACTTCAGAAATATTTAACAGTTAGCTCCCTATTAGGTAACATCATCAGAGAGAGTCTCTGGTGAAGCGCTGGTGGTATGCCCCGTCTCTCTATTTATAGGTCTTGGTTTTTTAAGGTGGGTGATGTCATTTCCAGTTAATTTTTATCAAGGGAAGGTAGATAGGGTCTAAATCAATGTGTTTATTGATGGAGTTCTGGTTAGAATGCCATGCCTCTAAGAATTCTCGTGCATGTCTTTGTTTCGTCTGTCCTATGATATGTGTGTTGTCCCGGTCAAAGTGGTTTCCTTCTTTGTCTGTATGTATAGAAACTAGTGCTAGTGGGTCACGTCTTCTGGTGGCCATGTTTGGTGTTCATGTATCCTGGTGACAAGTTTCCTACTAGCTTGTCCGATTTAGTGTTTTTTACAGTTCTTGCATGGTATCTTGTAAAAGACGTTAGTTTTGCTGGTGGTATCCATTGGATCCTTTATGTTCATTAGTCATTGTTTAAGTGTGTTCGTAGGTTTGTGGGCTACCAGAATGCCAAGGGGTCTGAGTAGTCTGGATGTCATTTCTGAAACATCTTTGCTGTAAGGTAATGTGGTTATAGTATTTGGTTGCGTTGTGTCTGCTTGTTTGGGTTTATTTCTGAGGAATTGAAGGATTGTGTTTATCGGGTACCCGTTTTTTTGAAAATGTTGTTTAGATATTTTTCTTCTGCTTTTTGTAGTTCTTGGGTAGCTGTAGCTCATTGAAATAATGTCTTGATGCAGCTCCCTTTGTTGGCGTTGGAATGATTGTTTCTGAAGTTAAGTATTTGGTCTGTGCTTGTTGTTTTTCTGTAGACGCTGGTTTGAAGCTCTCCATTAACTGTCACGTCTAGAAATGGGAATCTGTTGTCGTTGTCCTCCTCTTTTGTGAATTTTATTCCTGTCAGGATTTTGTTGATGGTGTTGTATGTTTCCTCTAAGTTTTCCGTTTTGTGATGAAAAAAGTGTCATCTACGTGGTGGACCCAAAGTTTAGGTTGGCTATAGATGGGAGGGCAGCTTGTTCAAGTCTCTGCATTATGAGCTCTTATATTTGCAATTCCATACGTGTTCTGTTGACTTGTTTGGAGGTTTTGTTATTGAATGTGAAGTGGGTGGTGAGGCACACAAGGGGACTAAGCTTTTCAGTATGGATAGAGAGGAAGTGGGATGCTTTATCTTCTTGAGAGTGCCCCAGTTGAAAAAGGCACACTCGAGAAGTTAGTAATCAAACCACCTTTCCTTCCTTCTGTTTTAAAAACTTCAATTAAAGAAAAAGCTCACACAGTCCTCTCCAACTGTCCAGATGAATTGTATTGTGGCATGGGCATGAGATTCTGGGGCCAATTCAGTTTTTAACAAATTTAATTGAGTCTTACTTAATTATTTGCATATTGCTGGTGGGTTGCTGAGTTCAGTCCTCTGCAACTCTCTGTATATTTCGGGGATGAGCTTGGAGTTGGGTGTGAGGATAGTGGGACAGGCACCTTCCCTATTTCACATACTCAAATTAAGGAACAAGGAGACATAAGCCACACACCTGAACGGTATCAGTTGTTATTGGGAATCTGTTGTTAAACATATTGAATGGTGTTGAAGTGTATGAGATCCTGATGGGCCTAACAAGGTGGATGTGGAAATGATGTTTTCCCTTGAGCCTGAATCCAGAACTGGGGAGTTGGCACAGTTTAAAGACTAAGGCAGAGAGGAGAAAATTTTCTTTTCCTCTGAGGATAGTGTGACTTTGAAACTTGTTGTCTCAGAAGGCAGGAAATGGGATCATTGAATGTTTTTAAGCAAAGTTAGATTGCTTCCCTTGCCTTATAACAAGGTTATTGGGGGTAGATGAGAATGTGCAATTCGAAACACAAACAGATCCACCACAATCTTATTAAATGTCTTGAGGGGCTGAATGGCCTACTTCTGTTTCTAATTCGTATGTATACATTCATACCTATAAATGTTGGCTAAAATACACTTTTCCTTTAAATCTCACCAGACCTAGTTTAGAGAGCATCACCAACTGTGATACACATTCATTAAGCAGACCAAGCTTTATTACAGGCCAATTAGAATTCTTGCAACTGGAGTCTACTTTAAGACATAACAATGTCCCATCTTGTGGTCCATTTTTATCCTAATGAGAGGTTTAGTTCTTTTTTAGATTAAATTCTCTACAGTGTGGAAACAGGCCATTCAACCCAACAAGTCCACATCAACGCCAAAGAGTAACCCACCCAGACCCATTTCCCTCTGACTAATGCACCTAACATTATGGGCAACTTAGCATGGCCAATCCACCTGACCTGCACATCTTTGGATTGTGGGAGGAAACCAGAGCATCCGTGGGAAACCCACACAGACACAAGGAGAATGTGCAAACTCCACACAGACAGTCACCCAAGGCTGGAATCGACCCCAGGTCCCTGGCACTGCGAGGCTGTAGTGCTAACCATTGAGCCACCATGTTGCTCTGTATAATGTCAAAGGGAATAGAACAGAGTCTGTTTACAACATTGTCTGTGCTATTGCATAATATCCCTTGGGTTTCTGTAATTAAAAAAAAAATTATATAATGGCTTTTCCACAGTCAGAAAATTACGTTTTGGAGTGTGGTTACTGTTGTTGTATAGAAAACACAGCAGCCAATTGGTCACATCTAAAGCCCAGGAACAGCAAACTGTTAATGGCTAGAACCACTGATTAATATTGGTCAGGCAACAGGCCTCACAGCTCTTCTTCAAAATGGTGTCAGGGGATCTTTCAAGTCCACACAAGACCTCAGTTTAACAACATCATTGAAAGATAAAGTAACTGTTTGACTGAAGTACTGTATAAGCTTTGGACGGTACAATATTGATGGTTACCTGAAAGATGATTGTGAAGTACACCACAATGATGGTTGTACTGACAAATAGTCGCTTCTCATGGACATGCTTCAGATCCAACAACACCACCAGAGCAAAGGCCATCGACCCACGCAGGCCTCCATATGACATTACCATCTGATCTATCATCTCCAGCTGCACCACACGGTAGTGATTGAGAATCCAGGTCTGAGCTACAACACCTAAAATATTTAAAGAGTAGGAATATTTTAGTTGGAACTCAAATCTGCTAGCATAACACCTTTAAGTCAAGGTCACAGCATATTCAAACCAATGAATTCCTTGAACCATGTGATGTTTGCTAAGATCGATATCCAGATGGTGCATATGAATATATGAGGAGGAATAAGCTTCTCAGCCCTTCGCGCCTCCTCCATCATCCAATAAGATCATGACTGGCCTGATTTTAACATCAAATCCATATTCCTGCCTACACACATAAGCAAAGGGTAACAATGTTATCAGGCATCTGTCTACCTCTACATTAAAAATACACAAAGATACTGCCTCTGCTGCTTTTTGAGGATATATTCCAAAGATTCTCAATCATTTAAAAAACAAATTCCTTAACTGTGTCTTAAATGACCAACTTTCATTTATATTTAAACAGTGACTCCTACTTCTAGATTCTCCCATCAGAAGAAACATCCTTTACTTATTCATTCTGTCAAATGTCTTTCCCAATCCAATGGATTCAAACCTCGTGTATCCAACTAGGATTGGACAATTGGACAATCTGCCCATTTCAGGTCTTAATTTAGTAAACCTTCCCTGAAATGTTTCCAACGTATTTACATCCTTCCTTAAATAAGGAGACAAATACTGTACACATTACCCCTGATGTGTTCTTATCAATACCTTGTGTAGCTGAATCATAATGCCCCTTTATGTGTATTCAATTTCTCTGGTAATGAACAATAACATTCAATCTACTTTCCTAATAATTTGTGGTACTTACATACCAACCCTTTACAATTCATAAACCTGGATGCATGCACTCAGATCCATTTGTACCTAAAAGCTTGGCAATCTCACATTATTGAAATAATAAGTTTCAACTTCAGCCTTTCTGTTGAAATAGACCATTTCACCTATTCCCACATTATACTCTATTTCTGCCCACTCACATATCCTGTCATTTGGAAGTCTTCTTGTCTCCTCTTCAATACTTAGCTTTGTACCTATCTTTGCGTCATCGGCAAATTTAGCCACCTTACTTTCATTCAAGTTATTTATATAAATTATAGTCAGTTGAGGCCCCAACACTGATAACTGAGATGAACCATTCATTACATCTTGCTCTCTGGAAATGATTCATTATGTCTATTCTCTGCTTCCTGTTAGCTAGTCAACCTCAAGCCAACAGGTTACTCCATACACCATGAATTTTATTTTGCAAAAATCTTTGATGGAGGACCTTATCAAATGCCATCTGGAAATCCACCTACAGTGTATCCATTCATTCCCCTTTATTCACAGTATATGCTACTTATTCAAAGAATGCCAATAAATTATTTAAACATAATGGCCCTTTCACAAAGCCATGTTGACTCTGCCAGATTATTTTGAGTGTATTTAAGTGCCCTGTTATGTCTTGAATGATAACATCTAACTTTTCTTTCTCTGTTTGCCTGCAACAACTAGCCACTTCTTGAAGAACATCGAATAAAGTTCATGAGAACCTGAGGAATTGTCAACCCACTACTCCAACAATTTGCTATTCCCTGGTGATTATAAATTTCATGAGTTCCTCCTTCCCTTTCTATTCCTGATTGACAGCTATTTCTGGGATGTTACTTGTATATATCCTGTAGTGAAGTCCAAAAAAATTCCAATTAAATTCATCTGCCCCCTCCTTACTTTCTATTATAAATCCCCGGATGCATTTTCTATAGGAACAATGCAAATTTTGTTAGCTCTTTTCTTTTTTTTTAAACTATAGCAACTATTATTAACTGCCTTTATATTTTTAGCCAGCTTTCTGTCATACACAAATGTTTTCTCTTCTTAATCTTTATCGTCATTCTTGGTGTTTTTATAGTCTGTGAAATCTTCTAAACTGCCATTTATCTTTGGGCAATTATATACTTTTTAATTAAGTTTAATACAATGGTCAACTTTTCTTAGTTATTGTGGACTCGCCTTTTGCAATTTTCTTTCTTGGAACATACCTAACCTATGCATTCTGAAATATCCACCATGTCTTTATTGACATATCCCTCATCACAAATTGCCAGTTCACTTTCACTTGCTCTGCTGTCATCCACTAATAAATGTTTTTAGATCCACTCTTCTCTCCCTCAAAAGTTAGGTAAAATCCAAATATATTACAGTCTCTGCTACCTACAGGCACCTTCCCCATGAGGTCATGAATTAATCCTCTCTCATGGATCAATATCAATTGTAAATAAATTAATAGATTGTGATTCAAAAACATTGCATGTAATCTACTCAGATCCTGAATGACACAGGATTAGAGTGGTGCTGGAAAAGCACAGCAGGTCAGGCAGCATCCAAGGAGCAGGAAAATTCAGACAAGAGCCCTTAACCAGGAATGATCCTGAATGACACAGCCTATGATACGATATTTGGGGGGGATCACATGAAAAGTCAGGCTACAATAAACAATTACAAGAAAGGCTTGGTGACCATTGTTGAGTGATACAAGTTCTTCAAGGATGACAACACAAATCTTTGTGGCCTAGAGAGTCACAGTCTCCTGCAGCAACAGATTTTGGTTTGCTGCAGCTATTGCCATCTTTTGCAGTAAAGCTTGCACTGGTGGTATGTCCTCTGTCTCCTTCCTGCTCTTCTTTCTTCCCCTGTTCCCTTCTGCTGCTCAGGGTTCTACCTTTCCTGCAGAGCATGGTCTCCCTCATCGCCACTGGATCAAAACTCCATCACTCTTACTGTCATTGCCAGCTGGAACCGTCCTTCTGGCAAAGTGACTACTCCTAGGAGACGCAAACCTAATTCAGAGCTCTGACCCTGGGTTTCCATTCTCCTTGGTAATTACGTAACACCAATGACATTCCTGTATTGAGTGTCCTTTTGTCCTGCTGGCTATTTTGTGGGGCTGGATGACGAACTGGAGGAGTCAGGACTGCACCCTCACTATGCAGCTGCCTCCATCCAGCTGATCAGTTTCAGAATAGAATAGTCCATGCACTGCTTTAAGTAATAGGCTTTCCACCATTTACAAGCTTAAGAGTTTAAGTTATTTTAACTGGCCTTCATGAGGAAGAGAGCAGGATTCTTGTTGCACCCCATCCCAACCTGGCAATTATTGCAGGAGTTATGATTAGTTCCTTAAAATTAACATGTCACCTGATGCCAGTGTATTTTGACCTAATGCATTGCCATCTTTAGGGTGCCCCTAATATTCAGATCTTTATATTTATCTGTTTTTTTCCAGTTAAAGACACAAAAATAACACTAAAAGTCTTCAAAAGGATATAGATAGGTCATGTGAGTGAGCAAGAAGACAGTATAATTTGAGGGACTGTTAGTCTTCACTTTGGTAAGCCAATGAAATATATTCTTAAATCATGAGAAACTGTCACATGTTCGTATTCAGACAGATGTGCAGCCTCGCACCAGGAACTCAAAACGCTCACACATAGGCATGGGATGCATTTATAAATGCAAATGATATGGCAATCTTTATTGCAGGTGAGTTGGAGCACAACAGTAAGAACGGCTTGCCTCAAATGCTCTGGACTTTGGTGAGATCACATCAGGGGTATTGTGTGCACGTTTGGCGTCAGAACGTAAGGAAGGGTAGACTTGCTTTATAGAGGATGCAACAAAGATTCATTAGATTAGTCCTTGGGTTGTGAGGGCTGTCTTTTGAGAACAGTTTAAGCAATAAGAGGCCTATACTCTCCATAGTTTGGAAAAATTATCTTATTGAATCATAAGAGTCTGAGAAGGGATAGGGTCCAGTTGGGTAGGATCTGGTGAGGTGAACATGGTGACAGGTTAGGGCTGACAGGATTGTCTGTGTCAGGTAAAGTTCATCAGTAGGGTTAGTGGGGATTGGATCGCGGGTAGTGTGGGAGAGAGCATCAGGTCAGGGTCTGGGTAATATATGCATATGATGGTAGGCATGGGATCAGTTAATATAGTTCCCTATATTCAGTTACACTATATATTTAACTTTTTTAGAGTAAATACGTTCTTAACCTCATGAGAAGCCAACTTAAATGGAGATGTTCGGGGGTTTTGGGAAGTGCCTAAAGAAAATAATCAGTGTTCTCTAAAATTCAGAGTGTGCAATGATGGAAATTCTGTGGAGTCATCTTGCTCAATTCCCATCTACTCTGGCATAATGACTGTCTGGCTAATGGAAAATGAAGGCCATTGTGTTCCTTCTGTGGGTATGCTTGGCAGGATCACCTACATGATTATCCCAAGCCCACAATTTTCATCTCATTCATTTTGATGAGTGGAAAATCTCCTCATCATGAATTTGACCCATTTTAAACTTCAGGGGGATAGATACACAGTCAAATTATCAAATATATCTCTATAATTCATCCTTGCCCATTTCCTCCAGGTGAACACCTCAGTTAAAACATGCACACATTTATCCCCCAATGGGTAAATAACATATGATTAGCCTCTCCAAACAGAGAGATGAAAGCTCAATGCTGGGAATCTGAAACAAAAACAGAAAATGTGAGAAACATTCAGGAAGTTGTATAGCATCTGTAGAGAAAGAAACAGAGTTAATGTTGATGATCTTCCAAAAGGAATAGAAGATATGAGAGATTAACAATCTTAGGTGAGTACAGTGCCTGTGAAAGAGGGCAGGGAAAGGATTAAAGGGATTTGCCTGGCTTATCACAATCCCAAGATCAAGGAATTGAAATATTAACTGTCTCTGTCTCCACAGATTATGCCTAATCTGCTGAGTATTTCCTTTAAAAAGGAGTTAGTTAGTTGCCAAATTTGGTAAGGTTCTGATCCACAACAGAGAAGGAAAGTTAGGGCAATCAATTTATTTTAACAAAAGAGGTTGTGACTCTCATTATTAAACTAGAACTACTTTTTCTTATGGGGAGAAGTGAGCACTCCAGACACTGGAAATCAGAGTGTGGTACTGGAAAAGCACAGCCAGTCAGGCAGCATCCGAGGAGCAGGAGAATATTCTCGAAATGTCGATTCTCCTGCTCCTCGGATTCTGCCTGACTGGCTGTGCTTTTTCAGCACCACACTCTTTGACTACCTTTTCTTATGTTCATCAATTTCTCCCTATGCTTGTGTGGCTGCAACACCAGCATTAAACACCAATCATATAAGCTTGAAGCACTCACCAATGACTCTGTAGACAGAGATGAAAACCAATGTGAAAAGGATAAAAGGTGTATTCCATGTCCATATCGTCGTATCCACTGCAGATACTCCCAAAAACATGAAGATAATGGTTTCCGCTCCACTTGCCAGCATTTTCATTGTGTACCTGACGGTGATAATAGACTGCTCGCAGAGGTTGGCCTGCACATATTTCTGACAGCAGATACCACAGAATGCGATACTGGTGGAAAAGAACCCAAAGATATGTTAAGGATGGAAGAACTGAAAATTCAACAATGTTGCACCCACCTCTCCCCCCCCCCCCCCCCCCCCCCCCACTCCGCTCCCAAGTCAGGCTAGAATATTGAGGTCACATATTCCCTTTGCATTCCTATCTCATCTGGTCAACCTTAGCCAGATGCCTGTTTAAGTGAGGTCCAATTGGGTAAACGAATAAAAACTGAAAGAACTACACATGCTGTAAATCAAAAACAGAAACAGCTGGAAAGCTCAGAAGGTCTAGCAGCATCTGTGGACACAAATCAGAGTTAACATTTCACGTCAGTTCTGAGGAAGGGCCACTTGACCTGAAACATTAACTCTGATTTTTCTCCACAGATGCTGCCTGACCCGCAGAGCTTTTCCAGCAATTTCTGTTTTGGTTGTCAGTAATCTTGAACATGTGCTGAGTCTGGATGGTCTGCTCCTAAGCTTTCTGCAATTATTATTTCATAATGCTATTCCTAGGAAGCTTTGGAGAAACCAGTGTTTCAGGAGCAAGGAAGAATGCAGATCTTCACCCCGTTTCTCCTAATGGAAGAACTGAACTGACTGCAGAAACACATTAGCTCTCCCACATACCATTGTATTCCTGTTGACAAAAGAAGAAGATCTGTGGACAATTAATGTGTGAAATCAATGAAATTTCCTCCAATTTCACAAAAGGAAACTGAACCTCATCTAAGACTCCATTTGTCACTACAGAAGAGAAGTCTGTCTGTGGATCACCAGAATTAATCCATTGACAGTTAAACCATAAACAGTACAAGTTTGTGAATTCCCATCATTTTGTTAACTTTCTTGAATTGAGTGGGTGGGGTGGAGTATTTGCAATACTCACCCAAGTTCCAATCTTTACATGCAAATGTAATTTTCTGGGCAACAGGAAAAGTCCAACCTGATCCAGTGCTCAACCAACATCCAGATCACCTCCAATCCCAAAAAGAATCATTTGGTAACAATCAGACACTGTCTACTCTTGCCACAGAAGCCTAGAGACACCATGGTTCATTAAACCAGCCATGCTGTGATCTTGATTGAAAACTAGGATTAAGTGGGAGTTAAACCTCGCACCTTCTAGCTGCAGTTTAGTCAATGAAGCTGGGAGAATAGTTCCTCCTTCCCCTTTATGTTGGATTTCTCTGCCTGGACCTGGCAATGATCTTTCTAATGCTAAATACATGGAGCTGAAGGAATGTTATAGTCAAAGTTGATTAGTTTTTTCAAAAAAATACTTACGCTAATATAGCAGAAAGGGAAAGCATATCTGAAGTGAGGTAGGACAAGTAAGAAATGACAAAGACAAATCCAGGTTCGATCACCCTCACGTGCTTGGTAAATCTGGTTACCAGGGACAATAGGAATCCAAAGATGATACCAATGGCAATTCCACCCAAACTTACAACAAAGAAAGAAACTAGGAAGAAACAAATAATCCCATTTAACACTTCAGTCTCTTGTAAAACATGACAATATGTGAACAAAGGACATTAATTGATCAACATGTTATTGTACATTGTCAGGCAATGTTGGATATTGATATTCAGAGAACATCTTTAGTGCAGTAACACACAGCGAGACTCTTCACATGCAAGTTACCAAACAATAATTTACCACCAAGCCACCTGAGATGATCTTAGGACAGATCATCAAACTGAAGCATCTTACAGGAGAAAAGAGAGGTACACAGGCAGAGAGGTTCAAGGAGAGAATTCCTTGGCCTTTAGGGTTTTGCTAACTGAATGCACAACCACCAATGTTGGAGCAATTGTAAACAGGAGTCTGCAGGGGACCAGGATTAGATAGATCTTAGAGGGATGGACGACTGGAACAAGCTTTTAAGATGGCCATGGAGGGTTTTGAAAACAAGAATGAAGATTTAAAAATCAATCACTAGTATAACTGGTAACTGATGTAGGTCAATGATCACATGGATGATAATGGATGGGACCTGGTGTTACGCAAACACAGCAGCAGAGTTTTGGATGAATTTAAGCTTATAGTACATGGGAGATTGATTGGGAGTGCAATGCTACAGGCATGTTCAGAGGGAGCAAAGACTTCAACAGATTAGCTGAGGCAGGGGAGAGAGTTGAATGATTTTGCAGAGTGATTGTAATAGAGTCACAGAGATGTATAGCACTGAAACAGACTCTGCGGTCCAACTCATTCATGCCAAACAGATATCCCAACTAATCTCGTCCCATTTGCCAGCGCTTGGCCCATATCTCTCTAAACCCTTCCTATTTGCAGATCATCCAGATGCCTTTTAAATGTTGTAATTGTACCAGCCTCCTCCACATCCTCTGGCAGCTCATTCCATACATGCACCACCCACTGTGTGAAAAGGTTGACCCTTAGGTCTCTTTTATATCTTTCCCCTCTCACCCTAAACCTGTGCCCTCTAGTTCTGGACTACCCCACCCCAGGGAAAAGGCCTTGTCTCTTAGTTAAGAGATTGTAGTTCAAGTTCCACTTCAGAGATTTATGCAGACATTCCAGGATGACTCTTCAATGCAGTCCTGAGAGAATGCTGCACTATCAGAGGTGTTTGCATTTATTCTCATTGTTAAATTGATAACAATAGTAGCTTGCTGGGCCAGAACAGGGGGATGTTTAACTTTGCATGCATTGGGGTGGGAATGGAATCACATATAGTTTGAATCAGATAAGCCTGGCTGGTTTCTTTCTCCTAAAGGACATTAAGCAAACAAGTTAGGTTTTATTGTGTTTGTCTTCCTTATGCTCGTTATGGTCTGGTCCATGGCAGATGCCATCTTCCTGGCTCTACACGCATCCCTGCAACATCTGGAAAACAGTGATACCTATATCAGACTCCTGCTTATTGACTTTAGCTCTGCCTTCAACACCATAACTGCAACCAAACTCTCTGCAAGTGGATCCTCGACTTCTTGACCCATAGACTGCAATCTGTACCAAAAGGCAAGAACATCTCCCCATAATAATCCTCAACACCACAATTCTGTGTTATACTCTCTTCCAACCCCCTCCAATGGGCAACAGGTACAAAAGTTTGAAAATACGTACTAACAAATTCAAGAACAGGTTCTTCCCTGCTGTTATCAGACTTATGAATGGACCTCTCATATCGAAGATGGCATTTACTATGCTTTCCTTTATTGGTCACAGCATTGAACACAGGAGTTGGGAGATCATGCTGTGGCTGTTCAGGACATTGGTTTTGCCAATTTTGGAATATTGTGCGCAATTCTAGTCTCCCTCCTATAGAAAGGATGTCATGAAACTTGAAAGGGCTCAGAAAACATTTACAAGAATGCTGCCAGGGTTGGAAGGTTTGAGCTATAGGGAGAGGTTGAACAAGCTGGGGCTGTTTTCCCTGGAGCGTCGGAGGCTGAGGGGTGACCTAATGGAGGTCTATAAGACCATGAGGGGCATGGATAAGGTGAATAGACAAAGTCTTCTAATTGGATTGGGGGAGTCCAGAACTTGAGCGCATATGTTTCGAGAGAGAGGGGAAAAATTTAAAAGGGACCTAAGGGGCAACTTTTTCATTCAGGGGGGTGGTGCATTTATGGAATGAGCTGCCAGAGGAAATGGTAGAAGCTGGTACAATTACAACATTTAAAAGGCATCTGGATGATTATATGAATAGGAATGGTTTAGAGGGACCGGCCAAGTACTGAAAAATGGAACTAGATTAATTTAGGATATCTGGTCAGTATGGATGAGTTGGACCGAATGCTCTGTTTCAGTGCTGTACGTTTCTATGACTCTGTTAGAGTTGATCTTTCTCTGCAGCTTTTCTATAGCTGTAATACTATATTTTGAACCCTGATGTATGTATGTAAAGTATGATTTGTCTGGCTAGCACACAAAACAATACTTTTCATTGTATCTCGGTATATATGATAATAATAAATCAAATCAGTCGAACTCTCGTACCTATGCCTTTGAAGTAGTCCAGGCCTTGAATATTCCCTGCTCCAACTGCAACAAGTGAGTTAAAGACATTGTACAGCACCTAAAAAGGGAGAATAAAAATACACTCGAGATCAACTCAAGTTACAGGAAAGACATTTTATAGAAGTTAATGCAAATTGAAATACTACAGATGCTAGAAATCCTAAATAAAAACAGAAAACACATGAAGTACTCAGTAGCACTGGGAGTATCTGTGCAGAGATTCAGAGCTAACAAGCTGAATTTTTATGATGGTTATCAGTGCCCTAACATCAGTTAGTATTGAGCTAGTGCATGCCAGCTGCAAAACCTGCTCAGCAACCTGACCACAGACTGTCCCCAAATTGGCATGCTGTTGGTCCACTCTCCAAATAAGAATGATGTGTAGGCTCCTGATGCTCCCCAGTAACAGGGCCAGAAATCCTGGCACCTCACCAACACCACTGGGAGGGGTAGTCATTGTAAAGAACACAGGAGATGTGAAACCTTCCAGTCCTAGGTTTAAGTACATTAAGAAATTCACAAAGCCAAGGACTTTGGTTAGCTCAGTTAGCTTGGTTAGTTTGGTTTGTGATGCAGAGTGATGCCAACAGTGTGGAACCAATTCCTGCACCAGCTGAGGTTACCAGGAGGACTCTCCTTCCCAACCTCTTCACTTGCCTGAGGTTGTGACTCTCAGTTTAAACTGCCACCAGTCATCTCTGTCTGGTGAAAGGGACAGCCCTGTAGTCTGTTAGGACTATGGAGACTAATTGATCTGATTGTGGCTTCAACTCCACTTTTCCACCCATTCCTCCTACCCTTAAATTCTTAATTAAGAACCTACTTCCAACTTTAAAGTTTTCCTTGCACTTCACCACATTCTGGGGAAGGGAATTCCTAAGACTTACAACCCTGTAAGGGGTTTAAAAAAAGTCTGCTCATCTCGGTCGAAAATGGGAAACCATTTGATACCAAGGAGCCTTCTCTATTGGACTGCTGGCAGAGAGGCCACCTCCATTTGGCTAGCAGTTTCTCCACATGGCAAACGTGACCCTACCATCAGGAAAGAGCCAAAGGCAGCATAAAAAGGCCCCTTCTTTGTCCTTTAATCATATAAATCAGCTGCGTGCCCACCCCACCCCCACCATGAGGTGGGCAGCCTCTCTGCATCTGATTCTACTGTTGATAAAATGGCTAAAGGTGGGACCACAACAGGGAGAATCCCAATGGTCAGCAAAATCCAAGTCAATGTTCCAAATCAATTACTTTTCATCAGAACAGTTATAATGAAAGCTCACCAACTTGAAAGGCTAACTCTGATTTCTTCTTTGTAGATGTTGTCAGATTTGTTGAGTATTTCTAATATTTTCTGTCTTTATTTTATAGAAACCTCCTGAGATGAAAAGCTCCTTGATTTATACATCTTAATTTCCAGTAATGGATTTCACAACACCTTAAATAATCAAACAGTCACTTGGTAGCACAGAGTCTAGATTAGAGTGGTGCTGGAAAAGCACAGCAGGTCAGGCAGCACTCTAATCTAGACTCCAGCACCACTCTAATCTAGACTCTGAGCTCCATCATCTACAGTCCTCACTTTCGGCTACTTGGTAGCACAGAATTTGAATACCGATGAAAAACATATTACCAAAGCTTTTAGTCTTAATTTCATCAGGACAAACGTAAAAATACCATATTTAAAATGATCATAATAATTTATAAGTCCAGAGAAAAGGTGCTGCCTGGTTGCTAAGTCATTGATTGGCCAAGGTATTCTCACAGAGTAAGCAATGTGGGAACTAAATGTTCAAAGATTCAAGGTAAGTCAGAAAATAAACAAGGCTTGAACGTATTCCTTTGCAGAGAACTGATTTGTGCATACAAATCTATATCACTTCTATTGAGCATAAATAAGCCACATTATGAGTTTAACGGATTATCTTAAATTGGTTATTTCTGTATTTTTAGCACATTCAGGGTTGTTCAGCAGGTGTTGCTGAATTGCAAAATGACATCTAACAATAGACCCAATGTTTTAAGTTTTCCAAACACTGGCCGGTTGAGTATAAGTTGTAGTCCGGCTACTATGAACAATAGGAGGAACATATCACAATCAGCCAGTTGTTGGGATGTAGAGCCTCTGTACTTGACATTGAACTAACACAGAAATGTGTATGCGACATTGCTCAATTGTGTGGCAGGCAGATTGTTGCAGCAGTGTCATTGGTTTAGCAGCACTTGAAGCACCAGGATGGAGGAGCCCGGATCCAGACACATGGATGAGCTAGAATCAAGAGCTTTTCCAAAGACCACCTAACTTTATTAAGATAAGACTATAAGATGAACCCTTTTTTTTGGCTTTATATTCTGTCTTTTAGTTTATTCTTTGTGTTTTAAGATGGAGCTTGAGATTGATGACATGAAACAACACTTTTCACTGTATTTGTAACATATACAAATGATGATAAGTAATTCAAATCAAATCAACTACAGGTTATACATGTTATTACTATGCAGTGGCTGCAGAGTTAATAGTTTCATTAAAAAGATGCAGTCATCAGTCGAATAAAGCCCGAGTTCAGCTTAAGTGAGTTGAAGTGCTTAATCTAGGCATTTCATGGCACTACTACAAGAGTACTGCATTGTCAGAGATATTACTGTCTGGATGAATGTTAAAACTCAGATCCTTCTGCCAATTTTATTAGATCAGAGGGACACAATTGACCAGATGGCTCTGTAAAGAAATAGCAAATTAAAACTACATCCTGGTAAACAGTCTCAGCCATTAACATTTTTTCTACTTTATATGTTTCTTATATTCTACCATAGAAACACTTCAAAAGTAGTTCATTGGCTGTGAAGGACTTTGGAATCCTTTGCTGCCCTGAAAAGTGCTATAAAAATAGAAGGTTAATTGGGATTTTGATATGCACTAATTGGCTGCTGTATTTACCTACACAACAGGGGGCCCATGTTACAAAAGTAATTGAAGATTTGGAAGAATTTTAGAATATGATAATAAATCCAAGCCATCTCTTCTAATCTGAATAATTTTCAAGGTTGGATTGATCAATAGCGGGTGTATCCAAATTTGTGTAAGTATGAAAAATGTACAGGGCAAATGTAGTTTGTCAATATATAACCTAAGAAAAGCTACTGCTGCACTTAAAAATTATTGTACTCGTGCTTTGTCTATAAACCACTAGGGGGAGCCAATCTTACATATTTCAATCAATCATGTTTGACTGGACAAATTATGGAGAAAGTGAGGACTGCAGATGCTGGAGATCAGAGCTGAAAAATGTGTTGCTGGTAAAGCGCAGCAGGTCAGGCAACATCCAAGGAGCAGGAGAATCGACGTTTCAGACATAAGCCCTTCTTCAGGAATTCCTTGGATGCTGCCTGGACAAATTATGGTCATCTTCACTGAAATGTCCTGGATTATTTTCTCAAGTCACCCACAATCCTTTGACCTAGAGGCAAGAGAATGCCAGAAACTCTGACAACATTAATACCATGTGACTGCAAGTTATTCCCTGCACATAACCCATCAGTGTTCTCCCCCACAGCAATCACACAGGGCATGTTTGGGTGGAGGTGGTGGTAAAACTGTAATATTACTGAATTAGTAATCCAGAACCACAGGCTAATGATCTGGGGATATGGGTTTGGTTTCCGTCATGGCAGATGGTAAAATTCAAACTCAATAGAATCGAAAATATAAAGCCAACCCAAAGGTAATCAGGCTGATTGATGTAAAAACTTATTTAGTTCACTAATGTCCTTTAGCACAAGAAATCTGCCATCTTTACCTGTTCTGGCTTACAAGAGACCGAAGACCCACAGCAATGCAGTTGACTCTTACCTACCCTCAGAAATGGCCTGGTAAACAACATAGTTCAAGGTCATTTTTGGAATGGAACAGCTGCTGGCCTTACCAGTGATGCCCATGTCCCAAAAACAAAAAGAGATCTCTCCACTTTTAAGGCTATAACTAACTTTGGTCAGTGTTGACTCAGTGATAGCTCTCATGTGAATGACACAAGAAAACATAGGTATGAGTCCAACCTGAAAGATTGCAGCAGAATCAAGGCTGAGATTTCATAAAATCATAGAAGCCCTACAGTGTGAAAACAGGCTCTTCAGTCCAACAAGTCCACACCTACCCTCTGAAGAGTAGCCCACCCAGACCCAATTCCCTACATTTACCCCTGCTACTGCACCTATTCTACACATCCCTGAAAAATATGGGTATTTTGGCATGGTCAATTCACCTGACCTGCACACCTTTGAACTGTGGAGGAAACCCACGCAGACATGGGGAGAAAGTGCAAACTCCACACAGACAGTCACCTGAGGCTGGAATCGAACCTGGGTCCCTGGCGCTGTGAGGCAGCAGTGCTAACCACTGAGCCACCGTGCTGTCCTAAACTAAATCAAAATACTGCAGATGCTGGAAATCTGAAATAAAGACAAAGAGTCATAGAGTCACACAGCATGGAAACAGACCCTTCGGTCCAATTCATCCACGCCAACAAGTTTACCAAACTAGACTAATCCTGTGCTTGAGTTTGGCTCATATCCCTCCAAACCTTTCCTATTCATGTACCTGTCCAAATGTTTTTTGAATCTTCTAATTGTACCTGCTCGGTCTTTGGAGATCTCTCCAGCACTTTGGTTTTATTTCAGGCTGACATTCCACAGCAGTTCCAAAAGAATGCCGCACGGTCAGAGGCACTATTTCAGGACCCTCAATAATTATTTCAAGAGCGGGACCTTGTTCCGGTCTTCTGGTGAATATTTATCCATCAATCGGCATCATTAAAAGTTTGTTTATCTGTTTGTTTACTTCAATGCTGTGTTCAAATTAATTGACTCACAACCCTACAATAGTAGCTACACATCAAGAGTACTTAACCATGTAGCATTTTGAGACATCCAGAGTTAGTGAATGATACAATGGGAATGAGAGTTCTTTATTCAGTGTCTATGCTAGCAGTGGGTCAGAGGACCCTGAAATCCTATTGTTAGAAACACTGGGCAGAATCTTACTCATTTTAGGCTAAGTGTGAGTTATGACGAGTTTTTTTGTCTCGTGAAGCCCAATGATATTTCTCACTGTATCTTGCTAAACTCTCCTCATTAACTATCTACCCCCACCACCATGGTGTCCGATTCTACACCCATCTTACCACCCTTTCTTCCAGGACATCTCACCACTCACACTACATCCACTAAATAACCAGCAGCTTGCGCCATCTTTAAAAGGACACAGTGTACCCAGGCAGGCACTGGTAATCCACCATTGTGCCTCACCGGCAGCCACAGGACCATGCTGTGTACAAACAGCACTAAGCCAGCACGGCTGTTGCTCACTCAGACATAAAGCCCCATTTTCTCGGCCTCTTCACCATTTTACCACCAGGGCACGCACTTGCCCTGTCCGTCACTACATCCCTTCCAAACACTCTATCTAAAAGCTACCACCATTGTTTCTTCAATGTCCACTCATAGTGCATCAGGGGAACATCACATCTGGATAAGCCCAAACATTAGTTTTTTTTATTGACAGGCGGCAAAAGAGGAAAGAACACTGAGCTACACTCACCCCCACAATGCAAACCAAGTACTGGAATCTTGCCCTTCGCAGTCTATGATGGTCCTCTGAACCCAGCTCCCATCTACTGGAACCGGGCATCAGTCAGGTCCTGTCTGCCCTGTAACACCCAGTTGCAGCTGAGCTCTGTCATCCACAAGGAGAACTTCCTCCAGACCAATGTCCTCCTCCTTCTCCTCTGATAACTGCCCTCAATCCCCCTAATTCCTCTGAATCCATCACATAATTACTTTGTTTGCTCCAGTTGTTCAGAGCAGATAGCACACTCTTGTCCAAACTATACTGGCGAGGGCCTCCCCAGACTGCTCCAAGCCAGTGGAACTGCACTTTTAGGCAGTCTTACCACCAGTACTACCAAGATCCTGGTCATAGCATGTGCACCAACTTGGTAAAAGTGCCAATCTGGCTGAGAGACCAGCACATTACATCAAAAAGGGAGTGCCTGCTGTAGTGAGACCACTTTCCTATCCTAGACCCTTCTTAAGCTATCCAGCTTCCATTGCATTTATTCAAGTCCATCCGTTGTCATGCTTACATGGCGCAACCCACAGCACCCTTGGAAGTTCCACTCGGCTTTTCCATCCTTTCATGTTATTGGCATTAATGTCTGAGAGCTGAAAATGTGTTGCTGGAACAGCGCAGCAGGTCAGACAGCATCCAGGGAACAGGAGAATCGACGTTTCGGGCATAAGCCCTTCTTCTTTCCTGAAGAAGGGCTTATGCCCGAAACGTCGATTCTCCTGTTCCCTGGATGCTGTCTGACCTGCTGCGCTGTCCCAGCAACACATTTTCAGCTCTGATCTCCAGCATCTGCAGACCTCACTTTCTCCTCAAAGATTAATGTCTGAGATCCCAGCGTTAGGTTTTCAAGCACAATGGCATGGCGCAATTTGCCTTTGACCAACATTCAATGCATAATAGCCATTGCTCTGCATGCATTGTCTATGTAAGAGGAAACATTTGCAAACAAAATATAGCTGGAGTTGCAAAAGGATACTGCATATATTTGATCCTCCAGTGCCCTAACATCCTGTGGTTGTGGATCCTGTGCTTTCACCCATTAAACTGACATTGACTCCGCCCATGATGGGAGTTGTCCCAGCCATTTTCCATTTGGATTGTGTGTGTACAGAATGGCAAGCAAAGGCAGGGAACATAACTCCTGGAGCCAACTGTCAACATCAGGCTTTGTCGAGTTGTCAACTACCCTCGAGAGAACCTCCATGTCCCTTTTTACCTTACATTAGCCAGACAGGCCACTTCCACTCATCCCTCATGTGGACACCCACCACATCAAACTTCACCTCCAACTGTTCTTATTGCCCCTTGAGCTCCAACATTATATCATAATGTTGCCCAGCGTCTATGCTTTCTTCTGGAAGCTGTGATGGTCATCATGTAGCCCCAATACCCAACACCCCTCCAGTAGCCATGTCTTCAGATGCTGTTCAACATATCCACCTCCTCCATACATTTTGAGATTCCCCTGTCGCTGTCCTTGTTCCCACTTCCGCTGCCTACCTCCTTGCCCCCTGCCTTGATCCCCCAACTCCTTTTACTCCCCAACAGTTGCCCCTGCAAGGCCCACTGCACACTCCTTAGAGTCATAGAGTCATAGAGATGCACAGCATGGAAACAGACCCTTCGTCCAACCTGTCCCCGCCGACCAGATATCCCAACCCAATCTAGTCCCACCTGCCAGCACCCGGCCCATATCCCTCCAAACCCTTCCTATTCATATACCCATCCAAATGCCTCTTAAATGTCGCAATTGTACCAGCCTCCACCACATCCTCTGGCAGCTCATTCCATACACGCACCACCCTCTGCATGAAAAAGTTGCCCCTTAGGTCTCTTTTATATCTTTCCCCTCTCACCCTAAATCTATGCCCTCTAGCTCTGGACTCCCCAACCCCAGGGAAAAGACTTTGTCTATTTTTCCTATCAATACCCCTCATAATTTTGTAAACCTCTATAAGGTCACCCCTCAGCCTCTGATGCTCCAGGGAAAACAGCCCCAGCCTGTACCGCCTCTCCCTATAGCTCAAATCCTCCAACCCTGGCAACATTCTTGTAAATCTTTTCTGAACACTTTCAAGTTTCACAACATCTTTCCGATAGGAAGGAGACCAGAATTGCACGCAATATTCCAACAGTGGCCTAACCAATGTCCTGTACAGACGCAACATGACCTCCCAACTCCTGTACTCAATACTCTAACCAATAAAGGAAACATACCAAGCACCTTCTTCACTATCCTATCTACCTGCGACTCCACTATCAAGGAGCTATGAACTTGCACTCCAAGGTCTCTTTGTTCAGCAACATTCCCTACGACCTTACCATTAAGTTTAAAGGTCCTGCTAAGATTTGCTTTCCCAAAATGCATCACCTCGCATTTATCTGAATTAAACTCCATCTGCCACTTCTAAGCCCATTGGCCCATCTGGTCAAGATCCTGTTGTAATCTGAGGTAACCCTCTTCACTGTCCACTACACCTCCAATTTTGGTGTCATCTGCAAACTTACTAACTGTACCTCTTATGCTCGCTCCAAATCATTTATGTAAATGACAAAAAGTAGAGGACCCAGCACCAATCCTTCTGGCACTCCACTGGTCACAGGCCTCCAGTCTGAAAAACAACCCTCCAAAACCACCCTCGGTCTTCTACCTTTGAGCTAGTTCTGTATCCAAATGGCTAGTTCTCCCTGTATTCCATGAGATCTAACCTTGCTAATCAGTCTCCAATGGGGAACCTTGTTGAACGCCTTACTGAAGTCCATATAGATTACATCTACTGCTCTGTCCTCATCAATCTTTTTTGTTACTTCTTCAAAAAACTCCATCAAGTTTATGAGACATGATTTCCCAAGCACAAAGCCATGTTGACTATCCCTAATCAGTCCTTGCCTTTCCAAATACATGTACATCCTGTCCCTCAGGATTCCTCCAACAACATTCCCACCACTGAGGTCAGACTCAGCGGTCTATAGTTCCCTGGCTTGTCTTTACTGCCCTTCTTAAACAGTGGCACCACGTTTGCCAACCTCCAGTCTTCCAGGACCGCACCTGTGATTAGCGATGATACAAATATCTCAGCAAGAGGCCCAGCAATCACTTTCCTAGCTTCCCACAGAGTTCTCGGGTACACCTGATCAGGTCCTGGGGATTTATCCACCATTAACCGTTTCAAGACATCCAGCACTTCCTCTTCTGTAATCTGGACATTTTGCAAGATGTCACCATCTATTTCCCTACAGTCTATATCTTCCATATCCTTTTCCACAGTAAATACTGATGCAAAATATTCATTTAACATTTCCCCCATTTTCTGTGGCTCCATACAAAGGCCGCCTTGCTGATCTTTGAGGGGCCCTACTCTCTCCCTAGTTACCCTTTTGTCCTTAACATATTTGTAAAAACCCTTAGGATTCTCCTTAATTCTATTTGCCAACGCTATCTCATGTCCCCATTTTGCCCTCCTGATATCCCTCTTAAGTCTACTCCAACTTCCTTTGTACTCTTCGAAGGATTCACTCGATCTATCCTGTCTATACCTGACATATGCTTCCTTCTTTTTCTTAACCAAACCCTCAATTTCTTTAGTCATCCAGCATTTCCTATACCTACCAGCCTTCTCTTTCACCCTGACAGGAATATACTTTCTCTGGATTCTTGTTATCTCATTTCTGAAGGCTTCCCATTTTCCAGCCATCCCTTTACCTGCGAACATCTGCCTCCAATCAGCTTTTGAAAGTTCTTGCCTAATACCGTCAAAATTGGTCTTTCTCCAATTTAGAACTTCAACTTTTAGATCTATTCTATCCTTTTCCATCATTATTTTAAATCGAATAGAATTATATTCGCTGGCCCCAAAGTGCTCCTCCACTGACACCTCAGTCACCTGCCCTGCCTTATTTCCCAAGAGTAGGTCATGTTTTGCACCTTCTCTAGTAGGTACATTGACATACTGAATCAGAAAATTGTCTTGTACGCACTTAAGAAATTCCTCTCCATCTAAACCTTTAACACTATGGCAGTCCCAGTCGATGTTTGGAAAGTTAAAATCCCCTACCATAACCACCCTATTATTCTTACAGATAGCTGAGATCTCCTTACAAGTTTCTTTCTCAACTTCCCTCTGACTATAAGGGGGTCTATAATACAATCCCAATAAGGTAATCATCCCTTTCTTATTTCTCAGTTCCACCCAAATAACTTCCCTGGATGTATTTCCAGGAATGACCTCCCTCAGCACAGCTGTAATGCTATCCCTTATCAAAAATGCCACTCCCCCTCCTCTCTTGCCTCCCTTTCTATCCTTCCTGTAGCATTTGTATCCTGGAACATTCAGCTGCCAGTCCTGCCCATCCCTGAGCCATGTTTCTGTAATCGCTGTGATATCCCAGTCCCATGTTCCTAACCATGCCCTGAGTTCATCTGCCTTCCCTGTTAGACCTCTTACATTGAAATAAATGCAGTTTAATTTATTAGTCCTACCTTGTCCCTGCCTGCCCTGACTGTTTGACTCACGTCTGTTCTCAGCTGTACCATTCTCAGATCGATCTCTTTCCTCACTATCTCCCTGGATCCCCTCCCCCACCCCCCCCAGCCCCCCCCCCCCGCCACGTTACTAGTTTAAATCCTCCCAAGCAGTTCCAATAAATTTCCCTGCCAGTATATTAGTCCCCTTCCAATTTAGGTGCAATCCGTTCTTCTTGTACAGGTCACTTCTACCCCAAAAGAGATTCCAATGATCCAAAAATGTGAATCCTTCTCCCATACATCAGCCCCTCTGCCATGCATTCATCTGCTCTATCCTCCTATTCCTTCCTTCACTAGCTCACTGGGAGTAATCCAGTTATTACTACTCTCGACGACCTCCTTTTTAAATTTCTGCTTAACTCTCTGTAATCTCCCTTCAGAATCTCAACCTTTACCCTTCCTATATCATTGGTTCCAATGTGGACAATGACCTCTTGCTGGTCTCTCTCCCCCGTGAGAACATTCTGCACCCTCCCTGAGACATCCTTGATTCTGGCACCAGGGAAACAACACACCATTCTACTTTTTCTCTGCTGGACACAGAAATGTCTGTCTGTACCTCGGACTACAGAATCCCCTAAAACAATTGATCTCTTGGAAGCCGAAGTATGTGTCATTGCATTACAGCCAGTCTCAATACCAGAAACTTTGCTACGTTCCCCTGAGAATCCATCACCCCCTACATTTTCCAAAACAGCATACCTCTTTGAAATGGGTATATCCACAAAAGACTCCTGCCCTAGGTGCCGACTTCTCTTACCCTTCCTGGAGTTAACCCATCTATGTGACTGTATCTGAGACATTCCCCCCTTCCTATAACTGCCATCCATCACATACTGTTGCTGTTGCAAATTCCTCATCGCTTCTATCTGTCTCTCCAATCAATCCACTCAATCTGATAAGATTTGCATCCAACAGCATTTATGGCAGATATAATCCACAGTAACCCTTAAACTCTCTTTAAACTCCCACGGTGGGCGGCACGGTGGCACAGTGGTTAGCACTGCTGCCTCACAGCGCCAGAGACCCGGGTTCAATTCCCGCCTCAGGTGACTGACTGTGTGGAGTTTGCACATTCTCCCCGTGTCTGCGTGGGTTTCCTCCGGGTGCTCCGGTTTCCTCCCACAGTCCAAAGATGTGCAGGCCAGGTGAATTGGCCATGCTAAATTGCCCATAGTGTTAGGTAAGGGGTAAAGGTGGGTTGCGCTTCGGCGGGGCGGTGTGGACTTGTTGGGCCGAAGGGCCTGTTTCCACACTGTAAGTAATCTAATCTAATCTGACAAGAAGTACATACCACTGCAAAGGCCATTTTTGCTGCTTCACAATCTACAGACCCAGAAAATAACACCGTCTTATTCCTCTACAAACACTGTCCCAGGTTAAATTAATAGCTATGACTTATATTTTAAGTTTAATCAAGAGACTTATCTCCAAAACATATAATCAAGAAAGAACCCACTGTACTCACTAATACAGCCTTTCTCTTGGACAGACTTAAAACAACATTAACTTATCTGATTCTGTGCTGTGAACTTCACCCAAACCGGTTCCTCCAAGATTTGTTGTGAAATTCACTGTTTGTTAAGTTTCCCAGCAAAGGCAGTAACTATGCATGTTCTCTCTCTCTCTCTCTCTCTCTCTCCTGCACTGCCCTCACCACGTTAAATGACTGACAGATGCACACCTAGGTCTGTATTCACTCCAGACCTCTGACTGATTTCAAACGCCCAACTCAGATAGATCCTGAAAGATAAGTATGATAAGCAAGCTTTCTGTGTATCTGTGCAAAAGAGCATGGCAATAAAGGCAGTGCATCATCAGTTTGGTTCAATCAGAAACTCCAATACCAATGTGCTAACAGACAGGGCATGGCATGGCAAGGCAAGACAAGGGAAGGCATGGATGGAGCAAGGCTGCAGGGAGGCATCGAGTGAATATGCAGTAAAAGAGCAAGTGAGCAGTCTTGAGATGCAACCTGGTCCAATGTGCAAGCTGATGCCCACCTGTGCTTGCAAAGTGTCCCTGCTGCAGCCTTTCACTGTCAGTTGCCAGTGGTACCCGACAATACAATTCTGTGCTTCCTCAGTAGCCTGCAAGTGGATCAAAGAAGTGCCATGATAGTCATGGGAGAGTTGGCAAATGTCAGATGTCAATGTCTTTTGAGGGGTGCATTGTCCTCTGTATCAGTGCCCTGAGGTATTATTTGTTCCTGAGCAACCTGGAAGCTCAACATAGTCAGTGGCAAGCTGAATTCCCCAGATACCCACTCTGATTCGCCTGTCAAGATTTCTTGATATCTGGCTTGTCTGGTAAGATAGAACGCTGAATATTCAATGATGCAACTTGTGCATCAACAATTGGTGCATTTAACAATTTGTGGTATTAATAGAGATGTATAACATCTCCTTAAGTGGCAACTTGCTGCTTGTGGTGATTTTAATTAGGTCAGACAGCTGGACCTTATGGAATATGAGTATCCTGATTGGGCTGTTAATCTGGCCCAATTAGGGAGCCTTGGCTGACATATGAAAAGGGTGGGAGTCAGAGATGCTGACACTCTGGTATCTGACTCTGAATGAGGCAGTACTAAAATCAAACACTGTAAATAAAAGGAGACTTGGGGACAAGATACCTGCCTCTGTTGATCTATTTCACTGCTGCCTAGTGAAAAGCTCACCTTGCTGCTCAGCAAAATTATAAAGACTGCAGTGAGATGCTCTGAACATGAAGACAGACCTCTCCAATCTAGTCCAATACTACCTCAGTATGCCTTTGTTGCTCAGACCCGTACCAGATTCCACCCATAACCCATTCTTCCTCCGGCACAGGCAATTTGTTACACTAATTCCTTGTAATTTTAAAGAGGAACTTCATTCACTTAACAATGACATCTATTAAACTTGAACTCATTAAACACTACACCACTATCAAGTGTAGAAGAAGGATTTATACACAAAAATCCATTATGTTGTAAACTATATTCCACCCAATTCTTCTGAAAGTCTGGTTTAATTATTAAATCCAAATATTATGTGTCTCACCACTACTGAGAGGTTATTGAAATCACTTCAGTTTGTATATTTGAACTGGGAACATGGCAATGTGTAAATACAATACCATACTAAACCCCTCATTGGTTGGCCAGCTCATTTCCACAACTTACTGGAACCCATTCTGATACCATGGTAACCAGATTCCTGAGATAAATTACTACTTTTGCACCACCTCGTATATCTGTGCTGATTTGTGTGCTCCCCATAGGTTGCAAACAATGCTATTTTTAGTTTTCCAAGTCCTGAATGTTGTCAGTAAAGATAAATTAGCTGGTCTATAGTATTCAGAACGTAATGGTGTAAGTAAAACAAATGTTAAGTCAATTTTGTGCTTGCACTGCAAAGGCCTGTAAGATCATCCTGAAGTGTCCAAGAATTAAAGATCCAGACTCTCAGTAAACCCAAGAGGAAGAAACATAGGTGGTGTCAACTAAAATTGTATGTTTCTCCCCACCCAATTTTATTTGAATACCTTTAGTTGTTAGTCATAAAAATGTTGGCAGTAAACAAAAAGAGGCCATATGACAGACACTTAAGAGTCAAATATTTTTTCTCTCAGAGTGTTGAGTGCCTTTGGAACTCCTTGCCGCAGAGACCTGTGTGAGACAAACAAACTGCAGATGCTGGAATCCAAGGTAGACAAGCAGGAGGCTGGAAGAACACAGCAATCCAGGCAGCATCAGGAGGTGGAGAGATCAACATTTCAGGTGAGGAAGGGTTACACCTGAAACGTTGACTTCTCGAGCTCCTGAAGCTGCCTGGCTTGCTATGTTCTTCCAGCCTCCTGTGTGAGCAGAGTCATATAAACTTAAGGCTGATTAAGGTAGATTTTTGATCAGGAAATGACATCACCACAAACCCCAGGAACCCCATCCAGGACAAAGATATAGATAGAAAGCAGAAGACAACAGCTTCGCTTCACTTGGAGGTCGCCACTAATGATGTTACCTAGCCAGGTAATGAAACGTCTGGATATCAAACCTACAGCTCAGCGAGCAAATCTATACCCTTTATTGATCAGTGTCATGAGTATAGGAGTTGGGAGGTCTTGTTGTGACTGTACAGGACATTGGTTAGGCCACTTTTGGAATACTACATTCAATTCTGGTCTCTCTGCTAAGGAAGAATGTTGTGAAAATTAAAAGCATTTAGAAAAGATTTATAAGGATGTTTCCAGGGTTAGAGGGTCAGAGCAATAGGAAGGGGCGGAATAGGCTGGGGCTATTTTCCCTGGAGAATCGGAG
This sequence comes from Chiloscyllium plagiosum, assembly GCF_037043375.1. Taxonomy (NCBI): domain Eukaryota; kingdom Metazoa; phylum Chordata; class Chondrichthyes; order Orectolobiformes; family Hemiscylliidae; genus Chiloscyllium; species Chiloscyllium plagiosum. The sequence goes on from NW_028270172.1 coordinate 24,381,338, forward strand.
GCTGAGGGGTGACATTATAGAAATTTATAAAATCATGACAGGCACGGGTAGAGTAAATAGCCAAGGTCTTTTTCCTAGGGGAGGGGAATTAAAAACTAGTGAGCATAGGTTTAAGGTGAGAGGGATATGATATGAAAGAGACTTAAGGGTCAACGTTTTCAATCTTTTGCAGAGGGTGGTGAGTGTATGGAAAGAGCTGCCTGGGGAAGTAATAGAGGTTGGTACAATTACAACATTTAAATGGCATCTGGATGGGTACATGAATAGGAAGGGTTTAAAGGATATGGGCCAAGTGCTGATAAATGGGACTAGATTAATTTAGGATATCCGATCGGTGTGGATGAGTTGGACCGAAGGGTCTGTTTTCATGCTGTACATCTCTATGACTCTATGACTCTATAACAATGATCTTAATGAATGGCAGAACACAATTTTGGGGTGACTAGCCTACTTTGTTCCTATTTCTTGTTGCCTTATATCAGCTGATTTAGTGTGTGGTGAGAATTGACAACTCAGGCACTCAGTGGAGGCTGGAGATCACGTGCTGAAAGTTCCAGGCATATGCTCAGATGCAGCAACCCTTATTTCTAATTAGTTAAGGTCACAGAAAGATTATCAACTCTTTTCACTATTTTTTGACAATAGGTTCTACAGGACTCCTGCACTTTGAGGGGAGATGTGGTTCATGTAGCACACTTGGGAGCAATAAGTAACTTGTATTCCACATTCCCCACAACTGTCAGCTTCAGACAGTTTTTCTTTTGTAAACTAACTGTTAGTGATTAATTTTTGGTCAGTCAATAACTCCACTATCATTCTAACTCCGGTGGCAACAGACAAATTAAGTGACCTTAGGAATGACTGGACAAAAAAGGACTTTGTAATTATGATTTGTGCTAAAAGATTGATCTGACACAAAACTGCTCACAATTTAACAGAAGCTAGCATTGATCTCACTTAGAGATCGTGAGATAGTCAATAGGTGGGCATTCAATACTTAGTAGTTTTGATGCAAGTCTATGTAAAGTACCAATAATCTTTATACAGCAACCAGCTGTTGATACATTTCCCTTGGAACTGTGAGCAAATTTGAAGTTTTTTATTCCATAACATCAACACAATTTATTGGGAAAATCACATCTATAATTGATAGAAAAAGCAAATCCACTTGTGAAATGTACCATACCAGAAAATTTTAAGACATGAGAAAATCTGTTCATGGGATGAGCGCATTGTTGACTAGGCCAAGATTTTTTGCCCATCCTTAATTGCCCAGAGGGTAGGATGTGGAGGTGCCAGTGTTGGACTGGCCTGGACAAAATCAGAAGTCACACGACGCCAGGTTATAGTCTAACAAAGGATCATTGCTCCGAAAACATTTGCTTTCAAATAAAGCTTTTCGACTATAACTTGGTGCATGTGACTTGTGACTTTAGTAAGAGTTGATCACATTGCTGTGGGTCTGGAGTCACACAAAGGCCAGACCATGTAAGGATGGCAGGTCCCTAAAGGACATTAGCAAACCAGATGGGTCTTTCTTGACAATGGATACTTGGACATCAGTAGACTCTTTCATTCCAGATATTTATTGAAGTCAAATTCCACCATCTGCCATGGCAGAATTTGAACCCAGCTGTCCAGAACATAACCTGGGTCTCTGGATTAACAGTCCAGCTATAATACCATAAGGCCATTGCCTCCTCACATTAACTCCCAGATATGGCTATGTAGTAGTTATGGTACTGCACTTATAACTCAGAGAATGAAAACTCAAATCAGTTTAAATTCAGTTTTACAAAATTCTGGAAACTATCTAGCTTCTATCTGTAAAATCTGCCATGATGTTGTTGGAATGTCTAAAAACAGGAACAACTGGGTTACTTAGGCTACAAGGCATGTCATTCTTACTTGATCTGGCCTATATGTTACTGCAGTCCCACACCTATGTGACTGAAATTAATATGGCCTGGTATCAGACCACTCAGTTGTATCAAACTGTTACAAAAAATGCCACAGGGATTGGAACAGTTTGAAGAGAAGGCCACCATCTTCTAAAGATGAACGGTAAATGCCATTCCTGCCAGCAATGACCAAGAATGAATTTTTAAATAATGACTTTTGATCTAATCTCACACATCTGTGACAATATATCTATATCCAAACTGAAAAATGTGTTTGCGCAAATCAAAACACTTCCCTTCATTACCAAACTAAACAGGATAAGCAATGAAGAAAGTTAAATGCCAGTGTGAACGTACCACAGTGACTCCATCATTAAGCAGAGATTCTCCAAAGACAATGATAAACAATGCTTCATTCACGTGAATCTCTTCAAACACAGTCAACACAGCGACTGTGTCAACTGCAGCAATCACACTTCCAAACAGGAGGAATTCCAGGAGGCCAGCATCAAGATTTCCTGCAAACCAAATGGAAACCACAAAGAATGTCAGCTCTCAGCCATTCCTAGGATAAGAAACAATATGAATTTATATAGCACCTTGATGCAGTAAAACTTTCCATAACACCTCACTCGAGCCACTGAGCCACATAAACCAACAGTCGGAGAAATGGCCAAATGGTTGGTCAAAACATTACATTCTAAAGAGTGACTTAAAAGGAGTTTGGAGTGGGATGGTAAAGTCTAGAGAGGGAATTCCAGAATCAACTGGGGGCAGCAGAAGACCTGGCCAGCTTTAGTGAAGGAGATCAGGAATTGTGCAAAGGGACAGAATTGGAGACCTCCAGAGATTTTGGAAGGTTGAGTCATTTAGGGACACAGAGAGGCCATGGAGGAACTATGGAAACGACATTCATTGTGCAGAGAAGACAGTTAGTGCCTGAAAACAGGAAACTGCTGAAGTGATGTCAGACATTGGAAAAGTCGATTATGTAGTTAGGAAGGTAGGTAAAATAAAATTGGGTGGCACATTGGCAAAGTGGTTAGCACTGCTGCCTCACAGTGAACCCAGATTCAATTCCTGCCTCGGGCAACTGTCTGTGTGGAGTTTGCACATTCTCCCCGTGTGTGCTTGGGTTTCCTCCGGGTACTCCGGTTTCCTCTCACAGTCCAAAGATGTGCAGGTTAAGTGAACTGGCCATGTTAAATTGCCCGTAGTGTTAGGTGCATTAGTCAGGGATGAATGTAGGGGAATGGGTCTGGGTGGGTTGCTCTTCGGAGGGTCAGTGTGGACTTGTTGGGCCGAAGGGTGGGTTGCTCTTTGGAGGGTCAGTGTGGACTTGTAGGGAATCTAATCTAATCAGAATCAAGATAGATAAACACCAGCTTAGCAGAGTAGGAACAAGCTGATCAAAAGGTCAATTTACATATGGATTTTGAGATGGACGTGTTCAGGATTGGTGGTCTATTACATCAGAAGATGTAGAAGGAAGGTACCCGAGATGGTGATATCAGTGACAGGTGTGGGGATGTTCTGTGGTGGGGTCATATTGCAAGAGAGGTAGGATGAAGTGCTGGAGAGTTGGCATTGGGCCTTTGCATGGTAGAGTATAATATACCAGACAAACATGGCATTACACTTGCAGTGAGTTTGACACCAACATTAATGTCAGGATTGGATCTGAGAAATTGCAAGTTCAGAGCAAGACAGGTCAGAACTCAATCACTTCTGAAAGGAAGTTAGAGGATTTTTGTTAAAGCAGCAGATGAGATAAAGGGAAAAAATAAAACTGTGAACAAAACAACTCTGGGATAGAGTTGGTGTTGCTTGAGAGGGTGGGGCCAAGAGTCTATATATGGATGTGTATTCTGAAATGAAATTCACTGACCTGAAGTGTCAACTTTCTGATTGTCTCCACACATGCCACCTGACCTGCTGAATACTTCCAGTTTATTTTTGGTTTTGGTTGAAATTTCCAGCAACTGCTGTTGGGTCTTAACTACTGTCAGCCTTGGCTCAGTTGTGCCAGTCTTGTTAAGTAATGCTGGTTTCAGGCTTTGTTTAAGAGAATTGATAACAGAACCATGGAGGATTTGTCTGTGCAATCCTAATGAAACGCTATGCTGTCAGACCTGTGTGCCTTGTCTCAGGTGAGGCATTAAATCCAAGGCCCTGTCTGTCTTCTCAGGTGCACATAAACAATCCCACGGTAATGATTGGCAGAAACACAAGAGAGTTATTCCCAATTTCCCAGCCTATATAATATTCTATTATCAACATTATGAAAAAAAGATCATCTGATCATTGTCAGATTGCTAAATTGGCTGCAGCATTTCCTTTACTACAATACATTCCATACATATTCCATTGGTTATAAAGCAACTTGGGATATCCTGTTCTTATCAGAGGTGCTATGTATATTGGGTCTCTCACCTGAGAAGTTAAATCAATGCCCTCTTGAATGGAAATAAGAAAATCTGGTGATAATTCTGCCTTTCATGTTTACACTGATCTTGACACATCTTTCATTTCTTAACTTGTCCCATTACCAACTCCTATTGCTCTGCATCATAATTCCTTTCGTGATTTAATCTCTTCTATCTTCTACCATATCACACATGTTCCCCATGACCTTGCTCTCATCCCCTCCCCAATCCTTTGTACCTGCTTAAAATCGGTTGCACCCCTTTTTCCAGTTCAGCTAAAAGATCAATGGCCTGAAACATTAGGCTGTTCTCCAAAGTCAGGCCCAAATGGGAGGTCTAATCCCGCACTAGAAAGAAGTGCAAAGAAGTGTCACAATCTTCCAGGAGGTGGTCTCCTATATTCCAAGCTTCTATATTGCCACCTTATATATGATCTAGGCACCCAAACAGAAGGCCTACAGCTCTGGAACCGTGGCAGCGTCGCTGGGGGAGGTCGATGCTGCTCAGGTAGGTTAGGGACCAGGAGAGTGCCTCATCTTGGAGGTATCCTTGCTCTCCTGCTCAGAATACAGGAAATAAAGACAGCAGGGCCATCAGAATGTTGAGGAAATGCCTCTCCAGAGTCTGATGCAACTATAGTAGTTTCACGTGATAGAACCCTGCTAATGTACAGAACTTGTGGCAAGACACAAACAAGAATAAAAACTAAAACTCCGTTTTATGCTTCAGTTAGCCACAATTGCTATCTATATTTAACCCTGGTCTCAATTCAGTTGTAGATGAAAAACTGCAGTTTGGATCTCTGCCCTTACCCATAATACCAGTCCGGTAGACACCGTAGAGGGAGAGACCAGTTGTTACAGTATTCCAAACCGTTCCAATGATGGCGTACATTAGAATTGATCCAATGTTCCTGAAGAATTGTTGGTTGGGCATGAAATATCCAGCATCCAGTATGATTGGTGGCAGGAGGTAGAAGAAGAAGACATTTGGTGTTAAAGTGAAGGAGGCAGTGTGATCAGCGGCCCAGACAATTCCTCCCAGGATGAGGCCCAGTACAATCAGCAGAATGCTTTCTGGTACCACCAAGGTGACTTTCTCAGACAGATGAAAAACTAAAGGAGAGAATAAGTCAATAATTTGGATTACACAAGCATTTACAAGGTGGATTGAATTAAGATTTAGTGTTGTGTGATGAAATTAAATGGAATCATTGCATTTATCCAACACTACAAGGATGGAGTTTTCACTTCTACATTCATCGCTCTCTCTGATTCTCTAATTTATTTTAACGCACAGTAGGTTTCCGAGATGGCAATCACAGAAACAGAAAACCTTGGCTAAATTATATTTTATTACAACACATAATATTCTATATAAAGCATGTAAATTAAAAACACATAGTTTCATTGCATTGGGACTTCCACAATCTTCAAGCCCTGTTGTCATAACACAAAAAAATGTAAAGGTTGTATTAATATGAGTAAGAAATCCATATTAGGACTTGATCTGATTTCATAGCATTGTGCTCATACCGTACAACCATCAGTCATTACATTTGTAATAATAGTACAAGTAGATACACAATTGTAACATACCTCAATAAATTCCAAAGTTGTCGTTTTTATTTTGGTGAACAATTTTTTTATACTTCTGCACTGATGCTAAATTTATATCCTTTAATTAAATCACAAGGCAAGAAAGAACTAGAGAAATTAGATTGAGAGCGGCTCTTTGAGAGTAAATCCACATCAGACATGAGGGAATCTTTGAAAGGACACTTGGTCAGAGTTCAGGACCAGCACATTCCTACGAGGGTGAAAGGTTAAGAATGACAAGATTTCAGAACGTTGAATGACAAGAGATATTGAAAGTTTAGTCAAAAGGAGAAAGGAAGCATATCTAAAGGAAACTGAAACCAAACAAGACTCTTGAGGAATCTAAAGGAAGCAGAAAAGAACTTTAACAAGAAGTTAGGAGGATTAAAAGGGACCATGAAATGTTCTTGGCAAGTAGAATTAAGGAGAATCCCAAGGCATTTAATACATATATAAGGAGCAAGGGGGTAGCTAGAGAAAGGATAGGTCCACTCAAGGATAAAGGAGGGAATTTGTGTGAAGCCAGAGGAAATGGGGTTGTCGTTAATGAGTATTTTGCTTTGGTAGTCACCAAGGAGAAGTACATGAATGATGGTAAGATTAGGGAGGAGTATTTTTATAGTCCAGGGCATGTTGATATTAAGAAGAAGGAAGGGGATTCAGGATGCAATGGCCTAGTGGTATTATCTCTGTTAATCCGGAGACCCAGGTAATGTTCTGGAAGCCTGGGTTCAAATACTGCCATGGCAGACAGTGGAATTTGAACATTAAAAAACACTATCTGGAATTAAGAACCTAATAATGACCAGGAAACCATTGTCAACTGTTGGGAAAACCCATCTGGTTCAGTAATGTGCTTTATGGAAGGAAATTCCCAACCTTATCTGATCTGGGCTGCATGTGACTCCAGATTCACAGCAATGTGGTTGACTCTTAACTGCCCTCTGGGCAATTAAGGATGGGCAATAAATGGCCTAGACAGAGGCACCCACATTCCATGAATGAATTGGGAAAAAAAGATACTGAATGTCTTGAAAAACATTAATGTAGGTAAGTCCCCAGGCTCTGGTGGGATCTACTCCAGGTTATTAGGAGAGGAAGGGAAGAGATTGCTGCGGGCTTGAGAGGTATCTCTGTATCCTCTTTAGCTGCATGTGAGATCGCAAAATGTTGCAGAATAACCAATGTCGTCCCTTTGTTTAAGAAAAGTTTCAGAGATAATCCAGGAAATTATAGGTTACTCAGCCTTATATCAGTAGTAGGGAAATTATTGGAGAATACTCTAGGGACAAGATTTATTCACCTTTGGGAAGAATTAGGGATAGTCAGCATGGCTTTTATCAGGGGAAGTCTTGTCTCACAAATTTAATTGAGTTTTTTTGAGGCAGTGATAAAGGTGATTTGTGAGAGTAGTGCAGTGGATGCTGTCTACATGGACTCTACTAAAGCATTTGACAAGATCCCTCATGGTAGGCTGGTCCAGAAAATTAGATCACATAGGATCCATGGTAAGTTGGCAAATTTAACACAAAGTTAGCTTGGTCATACATGATGGTAGCTGTGGAGGGTTTTTATTTTCTGACTGGAGGCCCATGACTAGTGATGTGCCACAAGGATCAGTGCTGGGACCTCTATTGCTTGTAATATATAGAAATACCTTAGATGAAATGTAAGTGATCTGATTGGTAAATTTCCAGACAACACGAAAATTGAGTGAATTGTCAATAGTGAGGAAGGTTGTCAAAGGATACAGCTGGATATAGATCAGCTGGAAATTTGAGTGGAGAAGTGGCAGGTGGAATTTAATCTGTGAGGTGATGCATTTTGGCGAAGTCAAATGTAAGAGAAAAGTATACAGTTAATGACAAGGACCTTAGGAGCATTAACATACAGAGGGAACTTGGGATTCAAGACCATAGCTCTTAAAAGCCAGAACACAAGTGGATAAGATGTTGGAGAAGGTGCATGGCATGCTTTTCTTCATCGGTGGAAGCATGGAGTATAAAGGTTTCCAAGTCATGTTGCAGCTGTGCAAGAGTTTAGTTAGGCCATATTTTAAGTACTGTGTGTGCAGTTCTGGTCTCCACACTATAGGAAGGATGTGGAGGCTATGGAAAGGGTGCAAAAGAACTTGGATTATTTCCACTAGAGCACTGGAGACTGAGGGGGGGGGGGGGGGGGGGGGGGGGTGACCCAATAGAAATATACAAAATTATGAGAGGAATGGAATGGATGGATAGTAGGAATACTTTTCCTGGGGTGGAAGGTGAACATCCAGCGGATGTGGTACACATTGGTACCAAAAACATAGGTTTAAAAAGTGATGAGGTCCTAAAAGCAGAGTATAGGAAGTTAGGAAGTAAGCTGAACAGTAGAAACTCCAAAGGTAGCAATCTCAGGATTATTATCAGTGCCATGGCTAGTCAGTGTAGAAATAGCAGGAAACATGGTATGAACTCATAGATTGATCAATTAGGTCAATGGGCTGAGGAGTGGCAGATGGAGATTAATTTGGATAAATACGAGGCATTGTATTTTGGTGAAATAAACAAGGGCACGAGTTATACAGTTATACAGGGCCCTGGGTAGGTTGTAGAACAGACAGTCCTGGGGATTCAGGTATATAGTTTCTTGAAATTTGCATCACACGTAGGCAGGGTAGTGATGGAGGCTTGCCTTCATTGCTTAGACCTTTGAGTATAGAAGTTGGGCTGCCATGTTGAGATTGAACAGAATATTGGTGAGGCCACTTCTAGAGTACTGTGTGCAGTTTTGATTGCCCTGCTATAGGAAGGATATTGTTAAATTGGAGACGGTTCAGAACAGATTTACCTGATGGTTTGGGGAATGGAGGGTTTGAATTATAAGGAGAGGCTGGATAGGCTGGGACTTTTTTCACTGGAGCATAAGGGCTTGATGGGTGATCGTATGGAGGCTTATACAATCATGAAGGTCACAGATAGGGTGAATATCAAGGGTCTTTTCCTTATCCAAGGGGTATATTTTTAAAGTGATAGGAGAAATATTTAAAACGGACAAGAGGGGCAACTTTTCTTTCCACAGAGATTGGTTCATGTGTGTAATGAACCTCCACAGGACGTGGTGAATGCAGTTTCAGATGCAACATTTAAAAGACATTTAGATAAGTTCATGAATAGAAAAGGTTTGGAGGGATATGGGCCAAGTACAGGAAGGTGGGACTAGTTTAGTTTGGGAACATAGTTGGTGTGGACTGGTTGGACCAAAGGGTCTGTTTCTATGCTGTGACTCTATGACTTTGTAAAGAAATGGTATGAGAAGGACAGTTTCAGGTTCCTGGGCCATTGGGACTGGTGCTGGTGGAGGTGGGACGAGCACAAACTGGATAGGTTACACCTGGGCAGGACTGGGACTGATGCCCTAGGGGGAGTATTTGCTAGAGTGGATGGAGAGGGTTTAAGCTAAATTGGCTGGGGGTTAGGAACCTATCCAAGGAGTCAGAGGAATAGAAATCTAGGGTAACAACAAAACGACAGAAAGGGGATCAAGGGAAATGATAGGCAGCAGAATCAAAGGCCAGAATAAAACAAGGCTACAGTAAAAATGGACGGAATGGGACAAGGAACATTAAAAAGACGAGTCTTAAGGCTTTGTGCCTTAAGACTTGCGCAGAAAAATTAAAGTAAAGTCAATAAATTAATCATGCAAATAGATGTAAGTGTGTATGATATAATTGGGATTACAGAGACATGGCAACAGAGTGACCAGGTATGGAACTGAACACCCAGGGATATTCGGTATTTAGGAAGGTCAGATTAAAAAAGAAAAGGCAGTAGAGTTGCATTACTGGTTAAAGAGGGTATAAACACAATATTAAGAAAGGTATTTGCTCACACAGACAATGTAGAATCTATATAGTTAGAATTGAGAAACAATTAGTAGGGGGTTTGGACCACCGAACTACAATGGTGACATTTTGAATTGTGTTAAGTAGGAAAACAGAGATGCAGATATCTGCAATTATGGGTGACTTCAAGCTGCATTAAATTGGTAAATCAAATTAGTCACAATACCATAGAAGAGGAATTTCTAGAGCATATATGAGATGGTTTTCTGGATCAATAAGTTGAGGAAGCAACTACAGAATAGGCCATCTTAAACTGGGTATTATGCAATGAGAAAGTAATAATTGGTAATGTGGTTGTAAACCATTTGGGAATGAGGGACCATAATATGATAGAATTCTCTGCCAATATCGAGAGTGAGGTAGCTAATTCTGAGACTAGGGTTATGAATCTTGATAAGGTAAATTACGACAGTGTGATGCATGAGTTGGCTATGATTGATTGGGAAATCTTACTGAAAGAATGACCATGGATAGGCAATGGTTCACATTCAAGGAGTGAATGGGTGAATTACAAATATTGTTTATACTGTCTGGCTCAAAACAGCAAAGAGAACAATGACTAATCCATGGAAGTTAGAGATCATACTAAATGTTAAATAAAAAGCATACAAATTATAAGAACAAATGATAGAACAGAGGTTTGGAAGCAGCTTAGAAGTCAACAAAGGAAGACCAAGGGATTGATTTAAGAAGGGGAAAATAGAGTATGAAAGTAGGCTTGCAGGGAACATAGAGCTGACTGTGAAAGTTTCTGAAGGTCAGATTAGATTAGATTACTTACAGTGAGAAAACAGGCCCTTTGGCCCAACAAGTCCACACCGACCCTCAGAAGAGCAACCCACCAAGACCCATTCCTCTACATCTAAGACTACAGGCAATTTAGCCAATTCACTTAACCTGCACATCTTTTGGACTGTGGGAGGAAACCGGAGCACCCGGAGGAAACCCAGGCAGATAAGGGGAGAATGTGCAAACTCCACACAGACAGTCGCCCAAGGTGGGAAGTAAGGAGAAAAAGATTGGTGAGAACTAATATATGTCCTTTACAATCAGAAACAGGGGAATTTATAATTGGAAACAAAGAAATGGCTGATGAATTCAACTAAAACTGAACTTCTATCTTCACACATAAGAGCAGAAATAACATACCAGAAATGATGGGGAACATCACTGGGGATTAGAGAGAGAGAGAGGAACTGAAGCAAATCTGTATTAGTAGAGAAATGTGTTAGAGAAATGGTTGGGAAATGAATCTTCCAAGATTCTTTCTATTCTGGAACAACATCTACAGGTTGCAGGGTAGCTAATGTAACCCCACTATTTAAAAGGGTAGGTAGAGAGAGAATAGGGAGTTATAGACCAGTGAGTCTGATGTCGGTATTCGGGAAGATGCTAGAGTTCTTAATCAAGGATTTTAGAGCAGAGCACTTAGAAAACAGTGGAAAACAGACAGTCAGCATAGTTTACATAGGGAAATCCAGCTTGTAAAATCTATGGAATTTCTTGAGGATGTAACTATTAAAGTTGATCAGGGAAGCCAGTAGATTTCACTTATTTGGACTTTCAGAAGGCTTTCAACAAAGCCTCACAGAAGAGATTAATGTGTAAAATTAAAGCACATGGGATTGGGGTTATTGGATTTACATGGATAGAAAATTGTTTCGCAGACAGAAAACAAAGAATAGGAATAAATGGATCTTTTTCTGAATGGCAGGCAGTGACTATTGGGGTACAGCAGGGATAAATACTAGGACTCCAACTAGTCACAATATATGTTCATGATTCAGATGAGGGAACAAAATGTAATATCTCACAATTTGCTGATGACACAAAGCTGAGTGAAAAAGTGAGCTGTAAGGAGAATGCAGAGATGTTGGACAGGCTGAGTAAGTGGGCCAATGCATGGCAGATGCAGTAATAATGTGGATAATTGTGAGGCTATTTACTTTGGCAACAAAAGTAAGAAGACAGACTATTATTGGAATTGCTGTACATTGAGAGATTCAAACTTTGATCCACCTCATTACCTGCCTCTCCTCCATATTCCTTGATCTCTTTAGCCACAATAGCTACATCTACCTCCTTCTTGAAAATACAATGTTTTGGCTTCAACGACTTTCTGTGGCAGTGAATTCCATAGGCTCATCACTCTCTGGCTGAAGAAGTTTCTCCTTACCTGAGTCCAAAATGACCTATTCTCTAAGCTTTAACTGGTTACTCCAGTTCTGGACTCACTTACCATCAGAAACGTCCTTCCTGCCTTATTATAATTTTATAGGGTTCTATGAGATCTCCCCATCATTCTTTCAAATTCCAGTGAACACAATCCTAACTGACTTAATCTCACCTCTTTCATCAGTCCAGCCATCCCAGGAATCAATATGATAATCCTTCATTGTACTCCATCTACAACAAGAATATCCTTCCTCAGTTAAAACTGAACACAGTATTCCAGGTGTAGCCTCACCAACACCCTGTATGATAGCAGTTAAGATATACATGTTCCTGAACTCAAATTGTCTCTCTATGAAGGCCAACATACAGTTTGTCTTCTTTACTGCCTGCTGCACCTGCGTGCTTACTTTCAGTGACGAGGGTACCCAGCTTTTGTTTAGCTTCCTATCTGGATGCAGCACAGCTTGGTATGGCAACTGCTCTTCCCAAGACCGCAAGAAATTACAGAGAGTTGTGAACACAGCCTAGTCGATCAAGCAAACCAGCCCTCCATCCATTGGTTCCACCTATACTTCCCACTGCCTTGGGAAAGCAACCAACCTATCAAAGATTCCATCCAGCATGGGTATACTCTCTTCCAGGCTGAAACTTTATTGCTGGAACAGCACAGCAGGTCAGGCAGCATCCAGGGAACAGAAGATTCGACGTTTCGGGCACATGCCCTTCTTCAGGAATGAGTAGAGAGTGTTCAGCAGGAGAAGATAAAAGGTAGGGAGGAGGGACTTGGAGGAGGGGCGTTGGAAATGTGATAGGTGGAAAGAGGTCAAGGTGCGGGTGATAGGTCGGAGTAGGATGGAGGCGGAGAGGTCAAGAAGAAGACTGCAGGTCAGGAAGGCGGTGCCGGGCTGGAGGGATTCGGCTGAGACAAGATGGGGGGAGGGGGGATGAAGAAACTGGTGAAGTCCAAGTTCATCCCCTGTGGTTGGAGGGTTCCCAGTCGGAAGATAAGACGCTCCTCCTCCGACCGTCGCGTTGTTGTGGTTTGGCGGTGGATGAGTCCAATGACCTGCATATCCTCGGTGGAGTGGGAGGGGGAGTTGAAATGCTGTGCTACAGGGTGATTGGGTTGGTTCGTCCGGGTGGCCCAGAGGTGCTCTCTGAATCGCTCCGCAAGTAGGCGGCCTGTCTCCCCAATATAGAGGAGGCCACACCGGCTGCAGCGGATGCAGTAGATAATGTGGGTGGAGGTGCAGGTGAATCTGTGGCGGATATGGAAGTTTCCTTTGGGGCCTTGGAGAGAAGTGAGGGGGGAGGTGTGGGCGCAAGTGTTGCACCTCCTGCGGTTGCAAGGGAAGGTGCCGGGAGTGGAGGTTGGGTTGGTGGGGGGTATGGATCTGGATCTGACAAGGGAGTCGCGGAGGGAGTGGTCTCTACGGAAAGCTGATAGAGGAGGGGAGGGAAATATATCCTTGGTGGTGGGGTCCGTTTTATACTCTCTTCCAACCTCATCTGTCGGGCAGAAGATGTAAAGGTTTGAATGCATGTATGAACAGATTCAAGAACAGCTTCTTCCCCACTATTATCTGATTTTTGAATGGACCTCTCCGGTGTTCATTCTGATCCCTTTCTTTTCACCTGCTGTGTGGCTGTAACATTGTATTCTGCACTCTGTTTTGCTGCTCCGATACACTTTGTATGATACGATCTCCCATAAAAGCATACAAAACAACACTTCTCACTGTATCTCAGTACATGTGACAACAATAAAATCAAACTCAGGAACTCTAATGAGAATCTCACAATTTGAAAAAAAATTACTGGCTGCTGGGAAAAGATGGGTGAGTGTGTTTGGAGAGATGTTCTTGTAGAGAACTGGCATGGATATGATCAGCTAAATGGATCCCTTCTGTAGTATCACTATTCTAGGATAGTCTATTTTCTCTATAGAATCTGTTCTAAAGGATGGGCCAAGACACCCAAGTCTCCAAGGTATCTCATTTATTGCCAGGTCTATTCAGGGGAAAGCTCTCACAGGCTGGTAATGTTGGAGGCCCATCATATACGCCCAGGTTATCACCAAAGGAGTTCCTCATGGTTGTGGGTCTAACCATCTTCAATCGTTTCATCAATAACTCTCCCTCCATTATCAGGTCAGATGCAGAGTTGTTTGATGATTGCACAGAGCTGATGTCCATTCACAATGCAACAGATAATGAAAGGGTTGTTCCCACATTGCAGCTAAACAAGACCTGAACTCTCAGGCTTGGACTGATAGTCAGTAACATTAGCAACATGCAGGTATCAAGCATTTAATGATCATATCCAACAAGATAGAGAGTCTATTTCCATTTCTTCGGTGCTCAATGGCATTAGCATTGTCTGAATTCTCCCACCTCTACATCCACATCTAGGAGGTCACCATTGATCAAACATTTAACTAGATCAGTCACTTACTGTGGTTTAAGAAAAGATCAGAGGCTAGGTATTTTGCAGTGGATCACTCAGCTCTGACTCCCCAGAAACTCTCCATAACCTTCAAATAACGAATCAGGAGTGTGATGGAACATTATCCGTTCGTCTAGATGTTTGCAACACTTGAGGCCGAACACATTCCTAAAGAAATACGTCCATTTAATCAGCACCCCAATCACCACTTTAATCATCATGCTATCCATTGGTGCACATTTTACTTGCAATGTTAACCACCCACAAGATGCTCTGCAACCACTCGTCAAGATATCTTCAATAGCACCTCCTAACCCTGTGACCCCTGTCACCTAGAAGGACAAGGGAAGCAAACAAGTGAAAATTTAACTATCTCCATATACTCCTCCAAGTCATACACCATCCTGGCTTGAATTCCTTTATCCTAGCTGGATCAAAATTCTGAATTTCCCTCCCCAATTGCACTGTGACAGGACCTTCATCACACAGAGGGCAACGGATCAAGAAAGTGGATCAAAACTACCTTCTCCAGGGTACCTAAGCATGGCCAGCGGTGCAGGCACAGCAGGCATTTCTAGCTTTGTCTGAAAATTCTAGTACAGCCAGTGATTGTATAGTTTTTAAGTACAACTAGCTTTTTTTCTCTATAAAGCCTACGGAAGGTTGTTTCAGAAGGCAGGATTGCCCTCACTATAAGATAAAGAATCAGTGAGGAACATATCCCAAGTGATCACAACAGCCCCGTAGCCAATTAATGCTCTGAGTTATTAATTGGCTGGAGACATTTCTGTCCCTCATTCAGGCTGCTCCCTCCATATTCTTTGTCAAAGTACCAATCACCTGCAAGATTTGGCGAAACAATATTGTAGATCCTTTATTTGAAGGTCAGACCGTATGCACATAATGTTACTGGGAAACTGAGATACAAGTTTAACTGCAGCCAGTGCACTTACACACCAGTCATGGAACTAAACTATAGGTCGTTTTGCTATAACGTGACAGTTGTGTTCCTATGCAACCCAGCTCTATAGAAAATCATGCTATGGAAAACCGCTATAGAGAATTGCACTGTACAAAATCACTATAGAAAATTGCTATACCGTTCAATAGAAAGTTTGCGTGATCCAAACAATGTCCACAATTCATCAATCGTGTTATAGGCAATTTGTGTTAACGAAACGTGTTAACGCTATAGAGAATTGCACTGTACAAGATCGTGTTTGTGTTATCCAAACAGTGTCCACAGTTCATCAATCATGTTAGAGGCAACTTGTGTTAACGAAATGTGCTTTATACCAGAACAACCTGTATATCAGATCCTGTTTAGATGGTAATGTTTGACAGTAGTTAAATATGCACATCATATCATAACATCCTAGTTTGTTTTTAACCAAAGATGTATCTTCATCATTGAGCCATTTGGCTTATGTAGATCATTTAATGGACTTTGACATTACGCAACTCTTAGTTGTTTTGATTGGTATACTTTCCTGGCCTCTGGTCTTGGTTTCTCATGAAGAACTTGTTTTAGCCTCTATTTTCTTCATTGGCACTTCCAATGTCCTCTGGTGCCACGTGACTTGCATGCAATGTTAAAAGCTGGACATTTTCTTGGTGCATTTATGAGGCTACACAACCAGACTGTTTACAAGGTCAATATGGACGAATTATGTATCACTTTTAGACTGTCTACCCATTAGTATGACTTGTATTTGCTTCCATTTTGTAGTAGCAATTCAACATTGTAACCTAAGGATTGATCCAATATGTCTTTTTGGAGACTCATTACTGGGGTAGATGCAATTACAAGAACAATTATCCTGTTCTTTAGTTGTGAGGCTGTGAAGTCACAATCATATTCCATATCTCTACATCGACTTATGAAGGGACCAATGTTTCCAATGATTCTGAAACTGAATTTCACTTATAATTGACCTAAGGGTACTGACATATATTTTATGTACTGTTAAAATAGTCATTAAACAGACATGTTCAGTCCATGGAGGCCTCTATTGCATACAGCAATTTTAACATTGTTAGCTAATTTATCTGGATGGGAAATATGTAGATCCATAAGACATAGTTCAACATGTTGCCAGAGCAAAATAAATGCAGATAGGAGGTTGATTGCCTTCCAGTTGAATGCTGGAAATTTTGTGGTCACCCTTTTTACTTTTTTTTTCAGGATTTGTGAGCATTTTCTATTAATGTTTGACAGCCATCCAAGTTTCTTTCAGCTCGTTTAGAGTTGCTTTAGCTCTGATTGCAGTACCTATATAATGCCAATGCCTTCGATGGTCATAGGTTACAGCATTTGACTGCAACAGTGGTGCTGTCAAGCATTGTCTCTTGCCTCAGTCTCACTCCAAGCTCCATCCATAAAGCAGTTTTTGGGGGCAGGAAAACAGAGACAGAATTTTCAAAGGCCAAGCAAACAAGGTGAAATGCTTTTATTGTACAGGCTTCTTCTAACTATCACTGAATGGACTTGTTTTCCTGGCCAATAAGCAGGAATGAGTCTATGGAATTTCATTTAAGTGACCTGACCTGGTGTCTGCTGTTTAATCTCTGTTCCTACTTAAACTTTTCAGCTTGTAAAATTGCCAGATTTGAACAAACTTACTGGAACTCAATGCATGCTGCCTGGAGTGAAGTATGACCCTAAAATGAAGACACAATATGTAGAATCCCTGCAAAGCAGTAGCATTTTTACACATTGCAAGGAGGTAATGATCGCCAGTTGTTTGAGACATGCTGCCTGAAAGGTGGATCATAAAAGGACAGAGGTCCGGTCTCCATGAGTGGCCAGACAGCATCTCTGTCATAGTTTGAACAGCAATCCTTTATTCATGGAATGTAGTAATTGCTGGTTGCGATAGCATTCATTGCCTATCTATATTTCCCAGAGTCACTCACATTGCTTGAGTCACATGTAGAAGAGAACAAGTAAGGAAAAGAGATTTCCTTCTCTAATAGGCATTAATGAACCAGATGGGTTCTTACAACAATTGACAGATGGTTACCTGGTCACCAAAGGTTAGCTTTTCATTGCAAATTCTTATTGATTTTAAATTTTACCATCTGTCATGTTGGATTTGAACCCATTTTTCCCCAGAATTCCAGGGGAATATTATGAATTTTTAGTGACAGTGCCCAATCTCATGGAATTGAGCAGTTTATGAAGTTCATGATGACGCCAAAGTCACTAAGGCCATTTTCTCAAAGAATGAATGCTTATTTCACAGGATTGCACATCCCAGTACTGTGTTATGCAATTGTTAACAAAAAGTAAAATAAATGTCATGTCAATTTAAAGCAGCTTTAGTTCCTGATTAGAGATAGCAGGAGGCTCACCAACTGCACTAGTTTTGGAGTATCTCTGCTTCCCCTAGAGAGTTAGCATTTTTAAAATTTGTTCATGGATGTGAACATCATTGACGAGACCAGCATTTCTTGCTCAAAGAGCAGTTAAGAGTCAAGTACATTGCTGTCGGTACGGAGTCACAAGTGGGCCAGACCAGGTAAAGATGACAGATTTCTTTCCTTAAAAAGTGAGTGAATCTGGTTCTTTTTTTAAAATAGATGATCAACAACAGTTACATGGTTACTATTAGATTAGTTATTTTAAAGAAGTACAGACATTTACTGATGATTTGGAGATGCCGGTGTTGACTGAGGTGTACAAAGTTAAAAATCACACAACACCAGTTTATAGTCCCAACAGGTTTAATTGGAAGCACTAGCTTTCGGAGCGTCGCTCCTTCATCAGGTGGTTGAGCGGTGCTCCAAAAGCTAGTGCTTCCAATTAAACCTGTTGGACTTTAACCTGGTGTTGTGTGATTTTTAACTTCAGACATTTACTGAATTCATATTTCACCATCTGCCTGTGGGATTCAAACCTATGTCCCCAGACATTAAACTGAGGGTTGGGATTACTGCACCAGGGACATTGCTATTACTCTATCACCTTGTCATGGGAGTAGTGAGTACAAAGAAAGTCAATACAACATGCCAGATTGTCCAAGGATATTCGCAGCTTCAGGTTTCCAGATGCCTTTTAGATATCTATTTCAGCAACATGGACATTAGTCTATGAATATCATCAATATACTATCCAACTCTCTGCTATAATCTTGATCCCACTGAAGTTCCACAATAACAAGTTAGGCAGCTTGCCAATTCTACAGAAGCCATGTTTCTAACCAAGTTTCGCTCACGCATCATATATAGGTGCCATTATTTCAAGATGAAGTAAGTTCCACCTATCACTTGATTCAGCTGACACTTCATCTCCACCTGAAGAGAAAGTGTCATTTCTGTAACTTTCATATACACATACCCCCAAAAAATTTAAAAATTTGTTACTTTTAAATGCAATTCATACTATGGTGTAGGAATACATAATGGTCAATCTGCACACTGTAAGATCATACAGAGCGCAAATGAGATAAAATGACATAAAAATTGGATGGTGCTTACAAAGAATAAATAGCACAAAAAACAAGGTCCATATGAAATATACTCTTCTTTTGTTCTACCCAAATCTCCATAAGACCATCAGACATAGGAGCAGAAATTAGGCCATTCAGCCCATTGAGTCTGCTCTGCGATTCAATCATGGTTGATAAGCTTCTCAACCACATTCTCTCACTTTCTTCCCGTAACCCTTGACCCCCTTGATATTCAAGTATATATCTCAGTCTTAAATATGGTCAATAACCTGGCCTCCACAGCCTTCTGTGGAATGAATTCCATAGATTCACCACTCTCTGGCGAAAGATGTTTCTCCTTATCTCCATTCTAAAATATGAAGTTGCCAGTGTTGGACAGGGGTGGACAAAGTTAAAAATCACACAACACCAGGTTATAGCCAACAGGTTTATTTGGAAGCACTAGCCTTTGGAGAGCTGCTGCTTCCTCAGGTAGCTACCTACCTGACAAAGGAGCAACGTTCTCAAAGCTTGTACTTCCAAATAAATCTGTAGGACTATAACCTGGTGTTGTGTGATTTTTAACTCCATTCTAAAAAGTCTTTCCTTTACCCTAAGATTGTGCTCTCAGGTCCTAGTCAGGACCTTCCCAACATCCTCCCAACATCCACTCTGTCCAGGCCATTCAGCATTCTTGGACAGGCAAAATCGATGTTTCGGGCAAAAGCCCTTCATCAGGAATAAAGGCAGAGAGCCTGAAGTGGAGAGATAAGCTAAAGGAGGGTGGGGGTTGCTGTGCTCTTCCAGCACCACTGATCCAGAATCTGGTTTCCAGCATCTGCAGTCATTGTTTTTACCTCATTCAGCATTCTGTATGTTTCAATTAGAACCCCTCTCATCCTTCTATACTCCATTGAGTATAGACCCAGTGTCCTCAAAGGTTCTTCATATGTTAAGCTTTTCATTCTGGTACCATTCTCATGAACACCCTCCAGGGCCAGTACACTCTTCCTGAGATATTGAGCCCAAACCTGCGCACAATATTTCAAATGTAGTCTCACCAGAGCCTAATAGAGCCTCAGAAGTACATCCCTGCTTTTATATTCAAGTCCACTCAAAATAAAGGCCATTATTGTATTTGCCTTCCTAACTACTGACTCAACCTGCAAGTTTACCTTGAAAGAATCCTAGAATTCCCAAGTCTCTTTGCACTTCAGACTTTTGAATTTTCTCCATATTTAGAAAATAATCCATACCTCTATTCTTCTGACCAAAGTGCATGACCTCACACTTTCCCATATTGTACTCCATCTGCCACTTTTTTTCCCACTCTCCTAACCTGTTCAAATCCTTCTGCAGCACCCCGCCCACCTCCTCAATGATAACTATCCCGTTATCTATCTTTGTATCATCTGCAAACTTAGCCAGAATGCCCTCAGTTCCTTCATTCTAGAAAGTGAAAAGTCGTGGTTCCAACACTGAGCCTTGTGGAACCCCACTTGTCACCGGCTGTCATCCTGAGAAGGACTCTTTTATCCCCACTCTCTGCTTTCTCCCAGACAGCCAAGCTTGTATCTATACTAGTACCTTGCTTCTGACAACATGGGCCCTTATCTTACTTAATAGCCTCCTGTGCAGCACCTTGTAAAAGAACCTCTTGAAGTCCAAGTATATAACATCCATTGGCTCTCCTTGGTCTAACCTGCTTATTATTTCCTTAAAAGAATTCTAGCAGATTTGTCAGGCATGATCTCCCCTTGATGAAACCATGTTGACTTTGCCCTATTTTACCATACACTTGCAAGTATTCAGAAATCTCATTCTTCACAATGGATTCCAGGATCTTACCCACAACTGAGGTTAGACTAATTGGTCTATAATTTTCCATCTTTTACCTTACTCCCTTTTTAAACAAGGCTGTCACATTGACGATTTTCCAGTCCTCTAGGATCCTTTCTGATTCTAGTGATTCCTGAAAGATCACCACCAACCTCTGCTATCTCCCTTAGAACTCTGGGGTGTAGCCCATCTGGTCCAGGTGAGTCATCCATCTGCAGGCTATTCAGTTTTTCTAGCACCTTCTCCTTAGTGGTGGCAACCATACTCAGCCCTGCCCCCTTACCCTCTTGAAGTTTTGGTGTATCATTCATGTCTTCCACTGTGAAGACCAATGTGAATTAATTATTCAGATCCTTAGCCATCTCTTCCAAAAGAGGAGGCACAGTGGCTCTGTGGTTAGCACTGCTGTCTCACAGCATCAGTGACCCAGGTTCAATTCCAGCCTCAGACAACTGTCTGTGTGGAGTTTGTACGTTCTCCCCGTGTCTGCGTGGGTTTCCTCTGGGTGCTTTGGTTTCCTCCCACAATCCAAAGATGTGCAAGTTAGGTGAATTGGCCATAGTGTTAGGTGCATTAGTCAGGGGGAATGGATCTGGGTGGGTTATTCTTCGGAGGGGCAGTGTGGACTTGTTGAGCCAAAGGGCCTGTTTCCACAAACTCAGCTGGTTTGACAGCATCCCTGGTAAGAAAGCAAAGTTAACATTATGACTGTCTTACCACACATGCTTCCAGACCTGCTGGGTTTCGCCAGCAATTTGTGTTTTTGTTTCAGATCACCATCTGCAGTTCTCTGTTTTATATTAGTATGTCCTGCAAATCTAGTCTTTCCATTCTTTCCCCTCATGCACTTATCCTTAAATATATCTATGCCGTTTGCTTTATGTACTTCTTGTGCTACTAAGCTCTACAGTCTTATTGTGCTTTGAGTAATTTCTTATGAATCCCCTTTTGGTTTTGTTAGTCACCATCATGTGTTGATGAGCTGCAGTTTTTGTTTCAGTCTGTTCAGCTTTTCCTGACAAGTATACCCTAAGGTAAAAACAATGACTGCAGATGCTGGAAACCAGAATCTAGATTAGAGTGGTGCTGGAATAGCACAGCAGTTCAGGCAGCATCCGAGGAGCGGTAAAATCAATGTTTCGGGCAAAAGTCCTTCATCAGGAATACCCTAACCCTGACCCAATTGCAGCTTCTCAGTTCTTGTGTCAACCTTAAGGAAGAACGTCCTCTTCTATACTTTAATTAGTTCAATAGGAATTATTTTGGTATCCAAAGCCAGAAAATGGGACCTTGAGTTAACATTCGGTTCTTAAGTAGCCGGTCTGAGCAAAGACAAACTGATCTGACCTCAAAGTAGTACTAAGATAAAGTAAAGCCCATTGAACAAAAACAAATATAAAAATGTGGAAAGTAAACCATTTAATAAAGACAGCTATGAGCTGACAGCCAAGGTTCACTGGAAGCATGAACAACTGATCAGTCATCTTTACTTGCTGTTAGTTATATTCAGGGTATTATTTTGATTGGGATATTTCCAAGAACTCTTAGCTCTTCTAGGTGTTATCAGTCTCAGATGTCATGATACTATTCATACAACCGGTTCAGAGTGTAATAGGATCAAGTGAGAATTGAGCACAATGTAGGTTGAAATTTCAAAACTGTATTATACTGTGTACTATATACTGCAATACAATACCCTTTGAGATGCCGGCTTTGTGACAAGATATTATTGAAATGACATGGCCGCCCATTCAGGTGGAAAGGAGCTATCCCATTACAGCACTTTGAAGAAGTGTAAATTGGCTGTAACATTTTTTACTTCACGTTAGTAATTAAACTTCCACAAGTACTTCATTGTTCGGTGCTTTGGACTTCCTGAAGTTCTAACAGGTACTGTATAAATCATAGGGCTTCATTCTGCCCTGTAGGAAGCAGATGAATGACTATTTGGTTCATATTGACACTGAAAGTAAAGTTCAGATAGGAAGCATTGCATTTGGAGAGCATCTTCCACAATATCGGGACACAGACATTTACAGCCCAATGAAAAACTTCTGAAGTGGAATCAAATAATTAAAAGAATCATAAGTAAATAGTTACTTCCTTCCATTAAGTACAGAACTTGATAGTCAAATACTCCATTGAACACTGTTGTGTCCAGTCCTATCATTTATACAATGTAATGACTGATAATGAATGCTGACTAAAGTAAGCATATTGTTAGCCCAGCATTCTTCTCACTGATAAAAAAAATGTAGCTGTTACCATGGAAGTTAAAGTGTGATTATTCATCAAGACATTATGGAGCTGAACAAATTCTATGATAGTGGAAGTGTCAATGATTGGAAATTGAACTAAAACTCATTTATTAGATTCTCATCAACCTTTGAATTGGAATTTAGTGATGAAGAGTAACTAAACCATTAATCTCTCTATATCCAATGTTACTGACTAGAAATCAGTAAATTTATAACTGGTCAGTATTCTTGTTTTAGTTTAACATGAATTGATTCATGCATACAGCTACTGTTGCTTGTAGCTACTTCTACCAGGAGACCATGCTATGTCAGGCCCGTCTGCCTTCTGCTATTCTCACACATCCACTGTAATTCACTTGTAAACATTTTGTGATGCTCATCATCCACTCTGCCTCTGTCTAACCCACTGGTTGCTGCCCTCCGATTTGCCCTCTCTAAAAAAAAGAGATCTTTATCGTTTTTCCGCTCTGATCAAATGGCCAAAATACTGACACCTTTTCTGGATGTCGCTTTATAGAATTATTTTTGTTCTTAGAATTTCAAGAATCTCTTCATTTCTCTTATGATCTATATATGGAATTGTAAACATATGCTTTAGCATCCCCACTTCAAAGGCCTCTATTTTCTTCATAAATCTTCATTTTTGTACAGGTTTCTAAGGAATACAGGAAAGTAGATTGAATGTAACATCATGTGAGCTTTTCCATGTTAAAAGTTTGTGTTTACTTGTTGTTAGCATATTCTTCATATTCCCAAATTATTTCTGGCTCTCTCCATCTTCTGACTTCAGCAACACATCTATCACCAACTTTCATTTTTATTTGTCCTAAGTAGATAAACTTATCTCCTTGGGGTCCAGTGTGACACCATCTACTCAATCTTGATTATTACTATTTATTAAGATCAATGCTGATTTTTGATCTTAATTTCACTTCCTCACTCTAGAGTCCAAACATCCATTTCATCTTTAGTTATACTTCATCAATGATTGATCACTCATAACTCTAGTGTAGACAATTAAAGACTCATATCTTCCTACGTGTTATTGACCAGACCAAACCCCTTCAAAATATTTTATGAAAGTAGTCTAGACCCAAACCTTTTCTTATTTTAAAAGGCAAATATAATGTGATGACTGGTCAAACTGCTTGATGTTAAGCAAAACACAAATTATTTAAATAACATGGTGGCTCAGTGGTTAGAACTACAGCCTCACAGTGCCAGGGACCTGGGGTTGATTCCAGCCTTGGGTGACTGTCTGTGTGGAGTTTGCACATTCTCCCCGTGTCTGCGTGGGTTTCCCCTGGGTGCTCTGGTTTCCTACCACAATCCAAAGATGTGCAGGTCAGGTGGATTGGCCATGTCAAATAGCCCATGGATACCACTATTACGCGTGGGAACACCTCCCACCGTGTACATGGCAGGTACTCATGTGACTCAGCCAACATTGTCTATCTTATACGTTGCAGGCAGGGATGCCCGGCGGCATGGTACATTGGGGAAACTGAGCAAAGGCTACGACAACGGATGAGTGGGCACCGCACAACAATCAACAGACAGGAGGGTTCCCTCCCAGTTGGGGAACACTTCAGTGGTCCAGGACATTCAGCCTCAAACCTTCGGGTGACCATCCCCCAAGGTGGACTTCGGGACAGGCAACAGAGGAAAGTGGCTGAGCAGAGGCTGATAGCTAAGTTCGGTACCCATAGGGAGGGCCTCAACCGGGACCTTGGGTTCATGTCACATTACAGCTGAAAATGTGTTGCTGGAAAAGCGCATCAGGTCAGGCAGCATCCAGGGAACAGGAGAATCGACGTTTCGGGCATAAGCCCGTCTTCATTCCTGAAGAAGGGCTTATGCCCGAAACGTCGATTCTCCTGTTCCCTGGATGCTGCCTGACCTGCTGCGCTTTTCCAGCAACACATTTTCAGCTCTGATCTCCAGCATCTGCAGACCTCACTTTCTCCTCATGTCACATTACAGGTGATCACCATTGTACTACACACACACACACACACAGATATTCCTACACACACACTCTCACATGCACACGGACACAGATACACACAGACGCGCACACAGACACCCACACACACCCTTATAGACACACAGACTCCCACACATACACCCCCTCACAGATTTAAGACACTCTGCACTCACTACACATGCACACACACTTTCTCACACTCACAACCCCCACCGCAGACAGACACACACACAGACAGACAAAGAACCACATGCACACATATATATTGTATGTGGTGAATTTTTTTTGTTACAAAGTTACATTGTACTTTGCTCAAAAACCACAGATTCATGTCGAACTCTGAGCTCAAAAACTGCATGAATTTATGTAAAACTCTGTTATTTCACTTTTTAGATTGGAATCAATCTAAACATCAGGTCATAGACAGAGAACACAGGGGGCTAACACCTTCAACACATTGTCTAGCTATCACCATTATTAACAGCTAACCCGAGAATGCAACTTTAAAAAAAAGGGTTTTGTGATTTACACATGAAAGAAGTGAAACTATCACTGTATTCTAACAGATGAAAGGCTTAACAGACAATCAATTCTTCAATGTATAATTTCAGTTAGATCACACTGCAAATTTTTGCTATAAATTCTGTGTTACGATTGAGCCCTCCACAATCACCTGATGAAGGAGCGTCTCTCCGAAAGCTAGTGTGCTTCCAATTAAACCTGTGGGACTATAACCTGGTGTTGTGTGATTTTTAACCCCATAATGTTAGGTGGATTAGTCAGAGGGAAATGGGTCTGGGTGGGTTACTCTTTGGAGTTGATGTGGACTCATTGGCCGGTTTCCACACTGTAGGGAATTTAATCTAAAAAAAACCTAAAACTGTCATTAGGATAAAAATGGACCACAACAATATGGGCGGCACGGTGGCATAATGGTTAGCACTGCTGCCTCACAGTACCAGAGACCTGGATTCAATTCCAGCCTGAGGTAACTGTCTGTGTGGAGTTTGCACATTCTCCCTGTGTCTGCGTGGGTTTCCTCCAGGTGCTCCGGTTTCCTCCTACAGTCCAAAAAAATGTGCAGGTTAGGTGAATTAGCCATGCTGAATTACCCATAGTGTTAGGTGAAGGGGTAAATGTAGGGGAATAGGTCTGGGTGGGTCAATCTTCAGAGGGTCGGTGTGGACTTGTTGGGCTGATGGGCCTGTTTCCACACTGTAAGTAACCTAGTCTAAAAAAAGGGACATTGTTATGTCTTTGGGTGGCATGGTGCCTCAGTGGTTAGCACTGCTGCCTCACAGCGCCAGGGAACTGGGTTCAATTCCCGCCTCGAGCAACTGTCTGTGTGGAGATTGCACATTCTCCCCGTGTCTGAGTGGGTTTCCTCCGGCTGCTCTGGTTTACTCCCACAGTTCAACAATGTGCAGGTTAGGTGAATTAGCCATGCTAAATTGACTGTAGTGATAGGTGCATTTGTCAGAGTGGGTTGCTCTTCAGAGGGTCGGTGTGGACTTGTTGGGCCGAAGGGCCTGTTTCCACACTGTAGAGAATCTAATCTAATCTATATTAAAATACAAACCAAAGAAAGAACTTAGAATAAATTAACTCTTTTGGAAAACTTAATAGAAAAATAGATAAAGTAACTATTACTAATGAATTGTTCTAACATAGTAACATCCCATAAATACAGCCCTTGGCTAAGAGGCAAATTCAGAAAATATATTTGTCTCACAGGTGACCCAGAAGCAGAGAGAACCCCCAGCTTCTAGCTGTAACCGATGGACGGAAAAGACAACTACTACTCCTTCAAAATTCTGGCAGCTTCTGCTCTGTTGAGACACCAACAACTGCTTAAAGCTAAACCTAGAAACTAAAAATATCTTGAAATCCTGGTCTGTAAGAGCTGTCCACACCCATTCAGGCTGCTTCCGTTGTTTTAGAAAACCCCAAGCTGTTTATGTACCAGAGAGCTCGCTACCTCTCATTTAATCCCTCTGTTAAAAGAAACCAGGACAAAGAACACCACTTAAAGCCACAGCATCATCACACAGTGAAGAAATACTTCCTCATCTCAAACTGAAATGATTGTCCCCTTATCCAGAGTCTACATCCTCTACTTCACTTTTTTAGAAAATCATCTCACATCATCTGTTCTATTAGGGACTGTCAATCGCTTGTAAGTTTCAATGAGATTGTTGCATGTTCCTCTAAACTCTGTGGAATATAGGTGCAGTGCACTCAAATCTTTTATCATTTATACCGGATATTATTTCTGTGTGCAGCATTTGCACTCTCCTACAATGCCATGGTCTTATTTTCTTTTTAACCTTTTACTTCAACTTACAGAAAAAAAAACAAAGTTTTTAATAATCAGAACCTATTGAAACACATCAGGAGTACTACTCCCAGGAGGAAACAAGCTAAACCCCATGCACATTACTCAAAATACAATTATCATACATCCTATTTGATTTGTCAGGTCAATAAATAGCAATTCTATTTGCAGAAACAGCATCACAGCAGCTTTTCAGGGAGAACTACCTCAGGCAACAATCACTAGCTGCTGATCAGAGATGGAAATTAAGAAAATCTTCTCATTAATAATGGACCTTATGCTTTTTCAAAATGGTGCTGAAGTAGACCAGCCTTTTAATATTCCAAACACAGGTTTGCGGCATTTATTGGCACCGACTGTATCATTTAAAGACCTCTATACAGCCTAGTTGCATGATTCGTCATCGCATCTATCACAGCATGGTCCAGGTGAAAAGTATTCCAATGATACAGTTCCCTCTTTCCTCAGACCTGGTGCCTGTGTCCCATGAATTGAAATCCATTCTTCCTACACCAATCTTTGACTCTGTATTCTTATTTACCCTATGCTGATCTGCTCATGATGCAGTTAGAAATCTGAAGATCCGAAATTTACTGGACAAATGATACCAAATACTACTCAGAAAATATGGTGTCCATACAAACATTTGAAAGTGTTTGCAATCTATAAGGTAAAAACAGTTGGCAAATGAATTCAGAATAATATCCACAATCACAAAATGTCATCCAAGGAGTGTGCTCCAAAACACCATGTCATTGCACTGGATGAAGATCAGTTTGATATACCAAAATGAATCACAGAGAACAGTATCTTCTGAATAGCATTCAAAACAAAATAAATATTCAAATCGCTTGCAGTAAAAATGCAAAGTTAAATTATAGACTAAGTCAAAATGTCACACCAGAAACAGCTTATTTGGAAGCGAAGCGATTAATCAATTTTTGCATTGAAAAGATGCAAGCTATTCACGTTATCTTTCTTCATAATTTCAAATTATTAAAAGCTCAGGAAAATTAATCTTGTAAAAATCAGTTCAAAGATTTAAAATGCTAATTGAGTCGCACTAAAATTAGAATCTATTCAAATATTTATAGGGACGGGATACACCAATTTGGTTTGAGATGTGTGAAAATGAAGGGGATATTTAAATTCTGTCTCAATGATCTGGAATCCAAGGGCAGCAGTATTTGGATACAAGCAACACTGACTAGAGACGGATTTCATCCCAAATGGATTATCTTTGACAATTACACAGTAGCAGACTGCTCACTTGCAAGTCTGTGCAGAATCAAATATGTTCACATTGTCTGAAAAAGTGACATTGAAATACTATAGATACCAATGGAGCATTAGAATAACCCTTCAAAAAAGAACATCTGTGATTCCAGTAGAGGAGGACATAGGTACATCTACAGTAGGCTATTTTACCCCTCAAGGCTGACCTGCTCTTCAAGTAGATCTAGGTTGATCATCTACCTCAATGCCATATTCTTGCATTATTTATATATCCATTGATTTTGATAATATATGGATATTTATCAATCTCTATCCTGGATATATTCAATGGTTGAGCTGCCTCTGGGTCAGAGAATTCCAAAAGTCCATCACGCTTTGAGTAAGAGATACCTGTTCATTTCAGTTCTAAATGGTTTGTCTTTTATGTTGAGACTGTGTTCCTTTATGTATCCACCCATTCCCCCAACCCCTCCCCATTCCTCGAGTCAGGGGAGAAATCCTTCCTGCATTCACTGTATCAAGACCACTAAGAATTCTGTTTGTTTCAATAATCTCTTCAATCTCTTCCTGGAGGATAAACCCATAATCCCAAAGGTAAAATAAACATAAAGAGATGTTTGTTGCATGGCACTTCATTTTAACGACGACCTTATTGCTACTCAAAGACAATTTTGTTGTCATCACTGAAATAAAAATTTGACCTTTCAGCAGCTTGAGTTAAATGCAAGATTGACATTTTCAACTACATTAGTTGGCTCTTAACATTTATTTCCTGCTGCTAGAAGTTCAATTGCTCTTTAACATCACACTAAGATTAAGAAATAAAGATGTACAATATCTGAATTCCAGTGCCTGCACCATTTATTGAATCAAGACCTAGCTTCCCTGACGGGGACATCAATGATATACTTCTCCAATTCAATACATGGTTGACTCATGCCACTTTCAACTGGGAGTGCTGCACTTCCCTCCTTCAACTTACAGTGGGCTGTGTCATTTTATTTGCAGGAAAATATTGGTTTGACCTGTAAGATCTCAAATCTTTTCATAGGATTGATATTATTTGTTTTCTGGTTGAGGACAAATGTGATCTGCAACAAATCATGCGCTAATTTGGTCAGAACTCATCCTCAAAGAGAGGTTCCACTCAGCATTACCAGTGCCCAAGACTTTATTAAAGTACCACTGAGCTCAGCATTGAAACATGACAAACATCACTGTATGTAAGTGGCCAACAATATTCCTGGAATTCACAGTAAACTCAATTTCAGCTCAGCCTCAGTCTAATGCAATTTTAATTCTCTGACCTGCATAAAAGGGAGACAGGACTACTCGCAATATGTTGTCGCAAGTGTATTGTAAAACCAATCAAATCAGGAGTCTGTTATCATGGTGAAGTTACATGTTCTTTCATTCTGTTTGTCCTTTCTGAAACTATGTACTGCCTCATTCTGGAGTAGGTGATTCCCTCAATCTCCTGGATGCTCCAATGAACAGCACACTGAGATACCTTGGTGCCATCTCCAACTCCCATGTAGAAGGGCTGAGATGTATAAATGACTCACAGCCACCAAAATGGAGCATGACTTTATGTATTAATTCCTGACAGGGAGTGCATATCTAGACATTGGGACCTTAAGTGCTCTTCCTGATCTATCAACATTACAACGTTTATAATGCCTTGAACAAGACTTTAAAGTAAACATGAGAAATAAAGTCAAAGATTCACATTGCAGATTTACAATTCATTAACTGTATATTTATGGTGCTTAATTGTATGCAGCTGATGGACTGTGTCTGGGGATCCAAATTAAAAGGGACTGCAGTGAAACTGTGATTGTTGGCTGCCAAGGTCCATGTTTGTGATTTGCATCATTTACAAATGAATGCTTGTAAAAGTGTGCAAAGATCAGCTTTGCCACCATCCGCATGTCTGTAGTATAATCCTGAAAATATATACTGTAAATAAAAAATAGTGAGGTCAAGATGAAGTGGCTCGTCAAAGAATAAACTTAAAAATCTAATGATTGGTATGAGATGAATGACTGAATGAAGCAAAGTGGTGTTTCAAAGTTTGTGGAACACAAGAATGATATGTGCTTCCATTTCAACAGAAACACAGGAGGAAAAATACGTCAACCAGCATTTCTTGAATGAAAGGCAATGCTCAGGCAGCATTGATAAGGAGGGAGAGAGCAACATTAAAAAAAAGTCAGCTTTTTATGGTGCACTGTATACCATTAGACCAAAGGTTATATTTTACAAGTAATCATAACTGAGCTCAATTTTTATAAAAGCTGACAGTGATCTTCAAGCATTGTCTGTTTTTATAATCCAATTAGTTCAAAAATATCTGTACAGTGTACAAGTCAACTGATTTAAACTACTATAGTCTTTGGAAAATGAATTAGATTTAAAAACCAGGTCATTATATTTGACAAGAAAGACATTGGGATTGTCTGTTTAACCAGCCAATATGCAACTGAATATAAGCATAATAAGTACAACTTTTAATTAAATACATTAATGCTCAATTACCAGGTTTCCCCTCCTTCGCTGTTTCAACTTCAGCTCATCTAAATCTTGACAACTTGAATGGTAACATATCCCAAATCTTGTTCTCCCATAATCAAATATTCACAGACCTTAGCTGGTTTCAGCAACTTATGCTAAATTTTACCTTTGTTTTCAAATCTTTCTATGTCCTCATTCCTTCTTATCAGTGTTACCCTCTCCAGACCTGCAATCTGCAATGTTGCTACATGCTGCAATTCTGGTCTGTTTTGCATTCATCTTAGCACTGGTGGCTCAGTCCTCATTTACCTAGACACTACAGGTTCTGAATTACTCCCTCAACTTCTAATTCTAACCCATTCCGTCCTAATTTTAAAGGCACTCCTTAAAACTTAATAATGGAGTTTAATCCAGACAAATGTGAGGTGATGTATTTTGGAGGATCAAATTTAGGTGTGAATTCTAGTATAAATGGCAGAACGCTTAGGAACATTTTCACACAGAAAAATTTGGGTTTGCAAATCCAAAGTTCCCTAAAAGTGGCATCACAGGTGGGCAAGGTGATTAAGAAGGCATATGGCATGCTTGTCTTCATCAGCCAGAGCATGGAGTATAAGAGTTGGCAAACTATGTTGCAGTTATGTAAAACCCTTGCTAGGCCACATTTGGAGTATTGTGTGCAGTTTTGGTCACCACACTACCAGAAGGACATGGAAACTTTGGCGAGAATACAGAGAAGGTTCACCAGGATGTTGTCTGGTCTCGAAGGCATTGACTATGAGGAAAGGTTTAAAAGAGTAGGATTGTTTTCACTGGAAAGATGGCGGCTGAGAGGTGATCTGATAGAGGTCTACAAAATTATGAGAGGCATAGATAGGCTGGATAGTCAGAAGCTTTTTCCCCAGGGTTGAAGTTTAAGGGAGATGTGCGAGGGAAGTTTTTCATGCAGGGAGTGGTAGGAGTCTGGAACACACTGCCAGAAGAGGTGGTGGAAGCAGGCACATTGGTGACATTCAAGAGGCATCTGGATGGTTACATGAATAGGGAGGAAATAGAGGGATGCGGACCGAATAAGGGCAGAAGGTTTGATTTTTACTTTACTTCACACAGGCTTGGAGGGCCGAAGGGCCTGTTCCTTTCCTATTGACCAAAACCTGAAATTGATGAGCCATACAAATACAGTGGCTACAAATTCTGCAGCAAGTAATCTATCACCTGGCTCCCCAAAGCCTGTTCACCATCTACAAGGCACAAGTCAGGAGTGTAATGGAACACTCTCCACTTGCCTGGATGAATGTAGTTCCAACAACATTCAAGAAACTTGACACCATCCAGGACAAAAAATGTTCACTTGATAGGCACCACATCCATAAAGAAACATTCAATCACTCTACTGCAGTAGTTCAGTGGAACCAGTAGGTACTACCTACAAGGTGCACTATAGAAATTCACTAAGCTCCTTAAACAGTACCCTTCAACCCCATGGCCATTTGGAAGGACAAGGGAAGCAGATACATGGGAACACCATCACTTGTATATTTCACTCCAAGCCACTCACCATCCTGACTTGGAAACGTATCAAGCCAGGATGACTTATAAACAAAATATGTTTGAAGCGAAAAGGGGAAACTTGCAATCCCCTATCAATTTTCATGACTCCAGTCAGCTAATAGCAATTCAGACCCAGTGAAGCATTCTTAAAGTGTTCACTACTGTAATCTGGCAAAATATAGCAGCCAAGTCACAAACTGTAATGTTCAGCTGTAATGAGATAAATAATCAATTAAACAGTTGTAGTGATCAATCGATTCATCAAGATGTACAGCATGGAAACAGACCCTTTGGTCCAACTCGTCCATGCTGTCAAGACATCCCAACCCAAACTAGTCTCACTTACCAGCACCCGGCCCATATCCTCCAAACCCTTCCCATTCATATAACTATTCAGATGCCTTTTAAATGCTGTAATTGTACTAGCCTCTACCACTTCCTTTGGCAGCTTATTCCATACATGTACCACTCTGCGTGAAAACATTGCCCCTTAGGTCCATTTTATATCCTTCCCCTCTCACCTTGAACCTATGCCCTTTAGTTCTGGACTCCCCCACCCCAGGGAAAAGACCTTGTCTATTTATCCTATCCTGCCCCTCCTGATTTTATAAACCTGTATAAGATCCCTCAGCCTCCGACGTTCCAGGGAAAACAGCGCCAGTGAATTCAGCTTCTCCCTATAGCTCAAATCGTCCAACCCTGGCAACATCTTTGTAAATCTTTTCTGAACCCTTTCAATATCCTTCCGATAGGAAGGAGACCAGAATTGCGTGCAATATTCCAAAAGTGGCCTAACCAATATC
Organism: Chiloscyllium plagiosum; assembly: GCF_037043375.1. Taxonomy (NCBI): domain Eukaryota; kingdom Metazoa; phylum Chordata; class Chondrichthyes; order Orectolobiformes; family Hemiscylliidae; genus Chiloscyllium; species Chiloscyllium plagiosum. The sequence goes on from NW_028270172.1 coordinate 24,414,722, forward strand.
CTGTACAGCTGCAACATGACCTCCCAACTCCTATACTCATTGCTCTGACCAATAAAGGGGTGGCATGGTGGCTCAATGGTTAGCATTGCTGCCTCACAGCACCAGGATCCCAGGTTCAATTCCAACCTTGGGCAACTGTCTGTGTGGAGTTTGCACATTCTCCCTGTGTCTGGGTGGGTTTTCTCCAGGTGCTCTGGTTTCCTTCCGCAGTGCAGGATGTGCAGCTTAAATGAATTGGTCATGCTAAATTGCCTGTAGAGTTAGATGCATTAGTCAAAGGGGAAAAGGGGTTTGGGTGTGTTACTCTTCAGACGTTCGGTGTGGACTTGTTGGGCCAAAGGGCCTGTTTCCACACTGTAGGGAATCTGATCTAAACAAAAGCATACCAAACACCTTGTTCCCCAGTCATTTTTCTTTTTTTTTCCCAGACCAATTTTGTTTTTGTTGGATGAAGGATGCATTTCAGCCAAGATGAAAAGAGGACTCCCTGCTGTGCTTGACATAATGCCATGGGGTTTCTGCAGAGGGCTTTTGTTTATCAGTCCATTCATAAAACAGCATCACTGACAAATTGGCACTCCTTCAGTACATTGACAAATATTGCATTGAAATCTCTTGTGTTGGAATTAATCCCACAACCTTCTGGCTGACAGGCAAAAAATTTACCACCAAGTCAAAATTGCTAGCTTGGAGGAAAATTGACCAATTTAAAAAAAGAGAGTCACACAGACACAGTGGGCTCAATGGCCTTCTTCTGTGCTTAAACTGTTCCATAATTCTATGATTCTATGGTTAGTGCTGCATATCACTTCACTGGAGTCAGAAGTGAAGATTAAGAGCAAAAATTTCTTTTTCAATACTATCGGCACCTATTAGGGAGAGAATCAGGATATGACAACTTAAAGAAACCAATCATCACCCAAGTAAAGATAATAAAACAGTACCCTCCATTATAAAACCGTGCTCTCCATTATAAAACTATATTTTTGATCATAAGTTGAAATACATCAAGACTCACCAAGAATATAATTGCAATAGTAATTTCTTGCCTTCATAAAATTTAAGGCTATGTGCCTTAAGGAAGTATTCTTTTACAAATATGCAATAAATCCACATAGTAATATACTGTCCCTTGTATTCATCCGAAGTGGGACCATTAAAAAGCAATGGTTAGAGCCCTATTATTTTGTGCAGTAAACCTGGTCTAATCTAAAGGATTACCCTACTGTCTAACTATTTGAAACATTATTAAGATAGAAATAAATTCAATGCCAATCAATCCACTTCTTCATTTGTCCAAATATTCATTTTCTTTACCACTCCATGCCTGTAGTATTGTCAACAAGATTTACTTCAGCTACTCACAAAGATCATAGAATCCCTCCAGTGTGGGAACAGGCCAACAAGTCCACAGCCACACTTCAAACACTATCTCATCCCAGACTCACCCCACTACCTTATCTCTGCATTTCCCAATCCACCTAACACCTTTAGACTGTTGGAGGAAATCTGCACAGACAGAGTGAGAATGTGCAACCTCCACACAGACAGTTGCCCAAGGCTGGAATTGAACCCAGGTCCCTGGGGCTGTAAGGCAACAGTGCTAATCACTAAGCCACTGCATCTTCAAGATATGTGATGCCCCTCCCTGTGTGAGGTTATAAGTATCGAAGCAGAGTTTTAACTTTCAATTTTCTGACCTGGAGAGATATGTTTCTAACTGTCTGCATGATCATGAAAAAATAATTCTCTTTCAGGTGAGATGTTAACTGAAGCATGTTCATTAGATTAGATTAGATTAGATTAGATTAGATTACTTTACAGTGTGGAAACAGGCCCTTCGGCCCAACAAGTCCACACCGCCCCGCCGAAGCGCAAACCACCCATACCCTTACATTTAACCCTTACCTAACACTACGGACAATTTAACATGGCCAATTCACCTGACCTGCACATCTTTGGACTGTGGGAGGAAACCGGAGCACCCGGAGGAAACCCACGCAGACACGGGGAGAATGTGCAAACTCCACACAGTCAGTCGCCTGAGGCGGGAATTGAACCCGGGTCTCTGGCGCTGCGAGGCAGCAGTGCTAACCACTGTGCCACCGTGCCGCCCATGTTCAGGTGGATGTAAAGTATTCAATGCTGAGCAGATTTTTTTTTCCTTTGAGAACTTGGAAGGAGACTAATTTTTGATTTACAGAGTCTACTTTTTTTGATTTTGGGGCTACTTTCTCATTTTCACTAACTTGTTATGATGCTAGTTGATGGTACTACTGGTCAGATCTCAGAACGAAAGCTGGCTTAATAGATTCAAGGTTTAATTTGTTATCATTAATAAACATAGTTATTCACCACTGAAATGTGTTCACATGAGGCTGCAGATGTTCTTTATCAAAAAAAAATAAGTTTATTATGTGAGAGAAAATAAAACAAACTGAACAATATGGATAAAATAAAGTTAGATCTTAACCCAGACATTGAACAAAGTTTAAACCTATTCCGCAATACCATCCATTCAGAACCTGAGAAATGTCAATCTTATGTCAACTTTTAAATCTTTAGATTAGATTTTCTACAGTGTGGAAACAGGCCCTTCAGCCCAACAAGTCCACACTGACCCGCCAAAAGAGTAACCCACCCAGACCCATTTCCCTCTGACTAATGCACCTAACATATGGGCAATTTAGCATGGCCCATTCACCTAACCTGCACATCTTTGGACTGTGGGAGGAAGCTGGAGCACCCAGAGGAAACCCACGCAGGCACAGGGAGAATGTACAAACTCCACACAGACAGTCGCCCCAGGCTGGAATCAAACCCGGGTCCCTGGTGCTGTGAGGCAGCAGTGCTAACCACCGTGCCACCCCATACCTAACTAATGCTTTCCAGTTCCTTTATCTTAATTTGTAGAGACATTTTTTTCAATTCAGTTCCAAATCTGATGGCCCGAACTTCTTTACAATTCTAATAGCCCAAACCTCTTCAGTTCTAGCAACTTTAGCTTCTATCCCAAATTCTCTTGGTTTGCAAACTTCATGTTATAAAAATATTGCCGCTACAGTGATGAGCCCTCCTAAATAGAACTTGCCAAAAGAATATCTTTCCTCTTTCAAATTAAAATCTTGCATCTGTCTAAACCGAAGTCAAAATAAAACTATTGGCTTTCCTTGTTTACTTAGCCTACCATATATTCAACAATATAAACATTTCTATTCTATTAGCACTACAGACATCTGACAGGCATTTGAATGCAGTCACATTGTCCTTTTGCAACAGATGCATTTAGGACATCATTCTACTTAGACAGCACCAATCCATACTCATCTGCCTCTATTCTGAACTACAAATCCAAAGCAGGTTTCAACACAAATTCATTCATTCCTTCTGCATTTATGTTGACATTTAGGGCATTTGTTCTCACTCAGGGACAGAGTTCAAAGAATTCAGCAACATCCCATATTTCCAACATTGCTGCAGTTTTATAGCCAATTCTGAAATGTAAAGAGCTTTTAAATGCCCAATAGAAATGAAAAGTTCAGTATAAATGAGAGTCTTTTATCTAAGATCATTTTAAGTTCCTCAAGAACAGGATTTCAGGGATAGTAACACTCCAAATAGACTGGAGAATTTCAACTTAATACATACAATACATTGTGCCATAACTTCCAAAGACACTCACCAATATTGTGAAACAAACAAAATCTCAATGGTAAGCTCAAAGCAGTAGTGAAATGTGATAAAACTTAATGGTGGATATCAAGATTCTCTTTAACACTTAGGCCCTTGGCTAAGCTTTCAATCACATGATCCGATATCACTTGCTTGGCTTCTATGATGCTTCTATGAAGTATTTTGCAATATCTCACTATGTCAAGACATCATAGAAATGCAAACCATGGTTGACATTGACCAATGGGTAGAAAATCCATTAGGGGAGTTACTACTGCTGATGGCCTACTCCTGCTCCTAGTTCTTATGTTCTAAAGAACAAGAATCACTGATAACATTTGACAGCAACTGCCAAAGTCCAAGTACATAAAGATAAGAGAGAGGTTAAGATGATGGGAGGGTAGCATCTGGTGTGCCAGGGGTAGGCTGCCAGAATGTATGGTGGCCAGGTAAGAGCTTAAGGTACATCTGGGAGAAATTAGATCAGATGGAGTCAGACCATGGATGGGTTTTGAGTTAAGGGGGATCAGAGGCAAATTAAGGGAAAGGAAAATGGGTTCCAGGGATGGGGATGTAAAATGAGATCTGAGGCAGGAAAAGAGAGATTAGAGGAAGGAGTGAACTGGAATGGCTGAAAGGCGGGGGTTGGATGGGGTCAAATCGTGGGTGTGAAGCCAACTTTGGTTCAGACTAGGGGAGCAGTGTCAAGTTCTGAGCAGAGATTAGTGGGCGGCATGGTGGCACAGTGGTTCGCACTGCTGCCTCACAGGTTCAATTCCCACCTCAGGCGACTGACTGTGTGGAGTTTGCACATTCTCCCCGTGTCTGTGTGGGTTTCCTTCGGGTGCTCGGGTTTCCTCCCACAATCCAAAAATGTGCAGGTTAGGTGAATTGGCCATGCTAAAATTGCCCGTAGTGTTAGGTAAAGGGGTAAATGTAGGGGAATGGGTCTGGGTGGGTTGCGCTTCGATAGGTCGGTGTGGATTTGTTGGGCTGAAGGGCCTGCTTCCACACTGTAAGTAATCTAATCTAAGATTGGGTACTGAGAGGAATGTTGCACCTAGTTGGTGTCTAGGTGGCGTAATTGGTCTGGGACAGGCGTATTTGGGGGGTGTATGAGGTAAGTATGGGATCAATTGGATAGTTATTGGGAGTTTGATGATGTATTTAACAGTCCAGCACTTCATGGGTGACTATTGATTTAATTTCATGCTAATCCTCCAAATTTAATTGGATACTTTGAGAGGTTCACACATGGACGATTTGTTCAGCAGAATCTTCACTTTCCCAGGCAATTCCTTTAGAGTACGATGATTGGGATTCTGTAGGGTCCCATGTACACCTCCCATCTACACTGGAATAATGATGGTCCAGCCAACAGAAATTCCAGGCTGTTATTTCTAAAGACATAACATGCCTTTAGGTTACTTGTTTACATATCCCTTAAGATGGTTGTTGAAGCTTTGAAGGCCCAAAGGATTCTTTCTCAAATAACTGGAGACAAAGCAGATTGGTGTTGCAGACATAACAGAGATTGAACTTAATAGAGTCACAGATTCATAGAGTCATAAGCATGGAAACAGACCCTTCAATCCAACCAGTCCATGCCAAACATAATCTGTTCAGAGGGATCTTGGTGTCCATGTAAATAGATCCCTGAAAGGTGCCACCCAGGTTGATAGTGATTTAAGACAGCATACGGTGTGTTAGGTTTTATTGGCAGAGGGATTGAGTTCTGGAGCTGTGATGTCATGCTGCAACTGTACAAAATCCTCACTCGGAATATTGTGTACAGTTCTGGTCGCCCCATTACAGGAAAGTTGTGGAAGCATTGGAAAAGGTGCAGAGGAGATTTACCAGGATGTTGCCTGGTCCGACAGAAGGTCTTATGAGGAAAGGCTGGACTTGGGGCTGTTCTCATTGGAGAGAAGAAGGCTAAGAAGGGATTTAATAGAGACATACAAGACGATCAGAGGATTAGATAGAGTGGACAGTGAGAGTTTTTTTCCTAGGATGATGATGCTGGTTTGGATGAGGGGGCATAGCTGCAAATTGAGGGGTGATAGATTTAAGACAGATGTTAGAGGCAGATTCTTTATTCAGAGAGTGGTAGGAATGCCCTGCCTGCCAATGTAGTTAACTCAGCCACATTAGGGGCATTTAAACAGTCCTTGGATAAGCATATGGATGATGATGGGATAGTATAGGAGGATGGGCTTAGATTAGTTCACAGGTCAGCGCAACATCGAGGGCCGAAGGGCCTGTTCTGCGCTGTATTGTTCTATGTTCTGTGTTCTATAAACTAAACTAGTCCCACCTGCCTGCTTCTGGCGGAAATCTCTCCACACTGTTCCTATTCATGTACTTATCCAAATTTCTTTTAAACATTGTAACTGTACCTCATCCACCACTTCCTCAGGAAGGTCATTCCACACGTGAACCATCCTCTGTGTAAAGATTTGCCACTCATGTCTTTTTTAAATCTCTCTCTTCTCAACTTAAAAATGTGCTCCCTAGTCTTGAAATCCCCCATCCTAGGAAAAAGACGACTACCATTAACTCTATTTATACTTCTCATTATTTTATAAACTTCTATCAGGTCACCTGTCAACCTCCGATGTTCTAGTGAAAAACGTTCCAGCATATCTAGCCTTTCTTTATAACTCAAACCTTTAATACCCAGCAAATCCTGGTAAATCTCTTCTGAACCCTCTCCAGCTTAATAATTTCCTTCCTATTTATGAGCAACTAGAACTGCACACAGTACTCCAGAAGAGGCCTCACTATAGTCCTGTACAACCTCAACATGACTTCCCAACTCCTATATTCAAAGGACTGAACAATGAAGGCAATCGTGCTGAATGCCTTTTTAATCACCCTGTCTATATGTGACAAGAACCTCAAAGAATTATGTACCTGAACCCCTACATCCCTCTATTCTACAACACTACCTAAGGCCCTACCATTAATTGTATAAGCCCTACCCTTCTTTGTTATACCAAAATGCAATTTCTCGCATTTAACCAGATTGACCTCCCATCAGCCATTTTTCAGCCCATTGACCCATTTGATCAAGATCACTTTGTAATCTTAGATAAGAAGACCTAGCTTTGACAAAGGGTCAGTTAGACTCGAAAAGTCAACTCTTTTCTCTCCTTACAGATGCTGCCAGACCTGCTGAGATTTTCCAGCATTTCCTTCTTTTGGTTTGTAACCTTAGAAACCACATAATAAGTGAATGGTCTCACCCTCTCTACAGCCATGTAAAAACAGTACTGACATATTTGATTGTCCACACTATGGGTTGTAGCCAATATAATTGAAATACCATAGGGAATATTTGATATTCAACCAACATTCCAGTTCTGATTATCTTTCTGATGGCATAATTTGTAATTCTATTTTCATGGCATGGCAAGTTTGGCATCCATCATCATTTCTGCTGTCTTCCATTGAAATGGTGAGAAATAAGCGATCAGTACATAGATCATTGAATCACTACAGTGTGGAATCAGGCTACCCAGCTCATCATGTCCACACCATCCCTCTGAAGAGCATCCCAACCAAATGCACTCTCCTACCTTTCTCTGTAACACAGCATGGTTAATCCACTTAGCCTGCGTATCCCTGGGTACTACGGGCAATTTAGCAAGGCCAATGTACCTAACCTGCACATCCTTAGACTGTGGGAGAAGACTGGAGCACCTGGCAGAAACCCATGCAGACGCGGAGAGCATATGCCCACTCCACACTGACAGTTGCCTGAGGGTCCCTGGTACTGTGAGATGGCACGGCTAACCACTGAGTCACCGTCCCATTCCATGTGAAGGGTATTTGCTTTTACTAACTTCTTGGAGATATATTTAGATATGCTGTAGAGAAACCATGAAAGAAGTCACCTGATTTTATGAAATCCATTTTGTGAAGTTAAAGGTCCATATTTTATTCTGCTTTCTAGAACTGAAGTGTCCTCCAATAAATTTCACGGACATATGACATGACTAACAACATAGATAACATTGGCACAAGTTTTCCTCAGTATCTAATACGACTGTAGAAATATTATTTATTTTTGAGCTTGGTGCTGAATATAAAGAAAAGAGCATTGTGTCATATTAAAACAAATCTTTATGATTTCAGTTTTACTCTGCTAGTGATACGTGAAGCGAGGTACATCAGGTCAACATTCATAAAGGCTATGGAGTCTGAGATGATATTAATAGCACTTAGATTGTAGAAGGCAGATACATGTCTAAAGTGTCAGATTCATTGACCACCTCAAAAGAGTAATGCATTGTCTAATTCACCATTTCTATGTCATACAGCGAATGGGTTCAATATCCGCTCTTAAGTCAATTCACTCAACAATATCATCTGATTCAAGTCTTTGCAGATCCTACGATACCTTGACACAGATTGCCAAAGCCAACTGTCTCAAAGTTTGCGTTAGTGGATGGTGTGTTGATAGAAAGACTATGACATTACATTTTCAGCTCTGAATTCCAGGCAATAAGGAAAGATACTGTTGCACATAGGTTCTGTTATCAAGCATGTTAATACATACTTTAGTGGGGCATTCAAGTTTGAATCCCAGCTTATGAAATATAATTCCAGTTTATGTATGAGTTGCACCTATTCCCTCAAGCTAGATGCTGCATCTGAACCAATGAAAACTTTCACAATCTGGGCACGGTTTTTTAAGGTATGTGACCAAGTGGACGTGTTGATGAGACTGCCACCATACCTTTTACTGTAGCCTTTGCACTTGAGCTGGTTTAGTCAACTGAATCAGCAATCTGAGTCTGTGGGTGCATTTCTGTTCAACCTCTTCAAATCAAACATGGCAGGTTTGGTTAGTCTGCAAGGACATCACTTTTTCAAAGGTTAATTTGTCATCTTCTATGATGAACTCTTATTCCCTAATTCCTGGAATTGAATTTTCAAATTATTGGCTATGAATGAGTTAATTGCTTAATGTGGCAAAAATGAGGACTGCAGATGCTGGAAATCAGAGTCTAGATTAGAGTGGTGCTGGAAAAGCACAGCAGGTCAGGCAGCATCTGAGGAGCAAGAAAATTGACGTTTTGGGCAAAAGCCCTTCATCAAGAATGAAGTGCTTTTGCCCGAAACATCAATTTTCCTGCTCCTCGGATGCTGCCTGACCTGCTGTGCTTTTCCAGCACCACTCTAAACTAGAGTCTAATTGGTTAATGTGCCAAATTTATTTGTAAAAGCCAGTTGCTGCAATGATGCCACATATTGTTTTAGAACCTCACATCTTTTTCTCAAGCATCTCTGGCAGAATGTATATTATTCAATCTCATTTTTCTTTGACTTGAATTATTTTTCGAGAGCACTTACTCTTCTACAAAACGTATACATCTTCTCTGAAATGCTGTAATATTTGCAAACCCTACGCTCTGAGGCAATGTATAAGACGTGCCTTCTTGCCATCCACAACTATACCTGGATTGCACAACAACTTTATTTCTAGCAAATTCTCCAGTTTGTGTACTCGTCCGCTCCTCCTTAACTAATCAAGCACAGTGAACAACAATAGTAAACAAACTCACATAATCAGACATGGAACAATTGGACATTATAATATACGTTATTTACAGTCACACACGTATGTGCTCTTGACCAAGCAGCCAATATGTGCATAACTGGAGCATAGCAGAAATTGGAGTCCTTAGAATAACCAAATAAAAGCTTTTCTTGAAAGGAAACTGGGTCATATTCTTAAGTGTAAAGTGCATTTCAGAATGACAGAGTGAAAAACGAAGCCAACAGCAGCAGTCTGTCAGCATGCCTTAGGATTGTGCTAGAAACTCTCTTCAAATCCAGTCAAAGCACCTGCATTTACTTAGCAGCTTTCAAGACAAGCAAACCATTCCAAACTGTGTTGAAAAATAATGCCATGAGATATATTACAATTGATCAGTCAGGGCACCGATTTTACATCTTATCTGACAGTGCAACACACCATCAGTGCTTCACTGGAGTGTCAACAAAGATCATGCCCTCGAGTAGATTTCTAAAGCACAATGAAACAAGTGCATTGGGAAAATTAAAGACCAACCAGAACTTCCGAAGTAAAATATATAAAATATATAACTTACTTTCAAAGTTATGTAATGCATAATTGAGCTACAACAGACAGGAAGCTGCAGGTCCGATTAGTTGAGCTTAGGTAAAATGCTAAAGTTGAATTTTAGTAGTCAATTGTGGTTCAATTGGTAGCACTCTTACCTTCAAGACTAGAAGTTACTTGACTGAATTACTAATCCAAAGCTTGAGACAAAAGCCTATGCTGACACCACTACAGTATGGATAGTGTGTTTCACTGTTGGAGGTGGCATCTTGCTCAGGAGCTGCTAAACAGGTCCCAACCTCCTGCTTAGGTGGAGGTAAAATATCCCTGTGGCAGTATGGCAAGAAGTGCATATGTCCAGGCTAAAATGTATCCCTCAACAACAGTGCAGAAAGAGGTTATCAGTTCATCGTTGCTACTTGAGGGAACTTAGTTTGTACAAACTCTCTGCCGTATTTTCGATATAAAGTGACTCACTATAAAAGTATTTCATTAGCTGTAAGATGGTCATCATGAAAAGCACCATACAAATGCAAATATTGCTTGCCTTCTGCATCAGAAGATGCAATGTTCAAACTCTGCTCTTTGCATGTTAGTGAATGAAGAATTATGCTTCTGATCCAGAAATTAATTTACAAAAATCTGTTGGAGGTTTAAGAATAATTATGTAAACGATAAGTCAGTGCAACAAACATTAGACAAGAGAAGAATGCACTCCTTGGAGTATATACGTCCGTCACTCTGAATCAATTCAACATTATTAGAAGTATGCAGCTCTCCTCATAGGCTGTTCTCTTCATGATTGGTATATGTTTCCCCCAATTTAAGGTGCAGAATAAGGGTTATCTATCTTATTTTACGATGCTTCAGCCCAATCCACATCCACCAACCTGTTGTGGAAACTCTGTTCACATTTTGACAACTGTTATAAATTGTAGCGAAGCAACTGAGACAGCCTTTAACATTCTAAAACAATTAACTAAGTTCCCGAAAGTTAATTTACCATATCTCCCAATATCAATGGATCTTTTAATAAATTTAAGTATTCAAAACTGGATCCATAACTTTGCAAAATCTAATCACTTCTTTTTGGCATACATTATCAGTCTACCAAGTTTCTTCGAAATCCATCCATTGATTTTTGAACATTTTGTTTACGGACTAACTGCCAAAAAACATTATCTCCATCCACCTTCAGGGTCAAGATAACTGGAAGTGCGTACATATATTTGAGCAAGTGTTTTTTTTTAAAAATCAGCTATGTTCCTACAACGTAACCGTTAGCAAAACTGAAAAGTGCCATTCCTGCCCCAATCCCAGTTGGAACAGTGGAAGAGATCAAGACGTAAAAAAAAGTTAAAGTTGTAGGGGGGGAATGCTTCAATACGATTGAACGCCTTGGGGATGAAAGTGACAAGTTGCCCCAAAGTAAGATCTGCCCACAGAATAGAGATGGTTGTGAAATGACATGCAAACAGCATATGGTTTTCTAATCCAGAGGGATAAAATGCACATTAGATTGGAAGTGATACATGAGTTCTCTCACAAAAAGAGCATCTAGGATCTTCATACAATTTAGGTGCAGGGGTAAAGAAGCAACTTGCTGTGTGGGAAAGAAACAAGAGAAGGTCAGAGCAAAAAATATTCTGATGGCATGATTGTGTCTGAAAGTAGAATGAAAGGAACAGGTGCCAGGTGGTGTCGAGGTGTCAGAAAAAATGATCTGGAAAATAAACCTGAGTCTCAACTTGCCATCTTTATCAGTCTGCTGTACTTGCCGTGTTCTGCTCATGTCTTCCTTTCTCTCACATTTTCTTAACGTGGATTTCCCTCTCATTGTTCTACATTACAATGTTTTTTATTTGTTTATAATGTATGCCCAACTTCCCACAGATTTCTCCATTGTAACAATTTTCCCCTGAGCATTTTGCAGGCTAACCAATTGATGTAGTGTAAATAAACCGCATTCCTCATCAGGCTCTGCTCCCGCTTCTGTTCCCAACCAAACAAAACTAAAAATTGCTTTCACTCAGATCAAAACACAAAATAAATAATGTCCAAACCACCAATGCAATGTTTGCAATGACTGACATGTTGATATTTTATGGTTTGTGTCATTCCTGGAGGAAGTATTTTTCCAGTATGGAATAATTGAAAATGTCACATCCTCCTGATGGTGTTCGCCATGAGACCTAATGCCAATGGGAACAAATACTTTTGGGTAACTCACTTTTATTACACACAGGTATACACAACACACGGACAGACACACATGGACGGACATGGGAAAAAAATTGATTGGGATCAGTAGCAATCAGATTCTCCACATCAAAAAATTATCCAACCAAATGTTGAACGGTGACACGAGAACGTCACTAGCAAGTAGCAAGTGGCCTAGGAGCATGAATTAACATCTCATTCTCAGTTAATCTCATCTCTGTTATATCCAGTCTCCCATTCTCCCACCCACCAGATAGAAATTAGATGATAGCAATTTGAGATGAAAGTCAAAGCAATAATTGGTGACTTCAGCTCACCCCTTGATCTTCTACCCCTCCATCATGAACAGCAGTCACCAGTATCTCAATGCACACTCCATGGACAGTGCCTAACTGGGCCTCCCATCCACGTTCATTGGCATCGTAAATAAACCATTCTCAATGCATCCTCATGTCAAGTCTCCAATCCACATACAATGCAGCTTTACACTTCATTGTTGCACTTGCTCCTTTCATTGGAATGCAGCTGAGCGAAGACAGTATGTGGAAGGGGAAGCACACAGCTCACGGACTGGATCAGGGAGCATCTCAGAACTCCATGCCTGCTCTCTTGGTGTACATTCACTTTGTGCCTACTTCAATGCTCACAACATCCCTGCCTTTGCCCTATCAGCCTGATACAATTGTGATAATATATCCTTTCAATTTTACTCCCCTTAAGATACCTATCTCGTCTCTGCAGAGCCAAATGGACCTTAGCTTGTCTAGAGTCTTCCGTATTGCATAAAGCTGATGTACAACAATTACTCACCGCAATGCCTGACTCAATACACACAGTCGTTTTTTAATATTTTCTTCTATCAATGGTGTATTGTTAATTTCTTTGAGCTTCTTACACACTGGTAATTCTTCTACCATTAGTATCCACGAAACAGAGAACTTGCAATGAGCGTGCAGACTAGCCTCAATGTCAGTGTACTAATACAATGGATTGGTAAGCCACTGTAAGCTGTTAAACCTGCTGTCAGATACTGTACTGTTTTCTGAGTCAAAATACACGCTTTATAAAATTCCTAATAGCAGGATGTTGGCACTAACTCCAATGTTCTTGAATTTGAGCATGTGTTTGGCCTTCTTGTTCAGACATATGCTGAATGTAGTAAAGTCTCTAACTGTGATCACATCCACACATTATGCCACATTTGCAATGTATAAAGTCTGCTTGCTTTCACCTTTGAAGAGCTTTTTTCTCAGCATATTCTGTTGTAGTACCAACCTCACGCATGTGTTTGCACTTCTTTTGACTCCTTCTAACTGTTTGCACACACCTTTCATTTGATTATAGCTTACAGCAACTACTGATCATAGTGTCATCAAAGGATTTCCTGTACTGATAAATCCAATGCCCTTTCAAGCTGCATGCCTTGCGGTAGCCTTGAAACATCAGACAATGCCACATCAGGTGCCGGACACCACACTGCCCACAAGAGTCAGTCTGTTTTGGTGCCTTGGCCAACTTCACTAACAGTCCTAGCCACATCTAACGCTTGCAGGTGTCAATATCATATTCTTTTTCTATAATAGATCTGCTAAGCTATCATGGAAACTGACTTGTCGGAGAGGATCATGGAACTTACTATTGCCTCAGTGCTAAAGTAATCAGTCTCCATCTTCATTAAAGGCATTAGATTAGAAGTTGACCAACTGATTCCTTAGGCTATAGTTCAGATGCCATTAACTCTGAATGGTAGATCCTGAAATTCACTTTGCGCAGATTTGATCTTCCAGTATATTCCAGAACTTTTTCACTCTCATCACATAGACTCAATTTGATGGAGTCTCTCAGTTCCAATGGCAATTGTTATCTTCACTGCTTGTCTGTCGGATTCAGTGGCAGATTTATCCTAGTGTCAACTATACCTTCATGCTGTTATTGGAAAGTTACCATGATAATAAGCTCTGCCATTTTAAATAATTGCTGTTTATCCAAGTTGATATTCAACTCTCAAACAGGGTGGGAGCATTCAATAAAACTGAGTCACCAGAAAATGAGATGAAGAAACAATGTGATGGAGACAGGCAGGAATAATCATTTTCTTTAGGAAAGCCAAAATATGAAAAGTAGGAGCATCTTCATTAGAAATATATATTCGATCCATGTTCCTGAATAATCAAACTGCCCTTGAGCAGAGTAACAATATTGAACTGAATGATTTTGTTTGAAATATTTGCAGCTCTGACCAGAACACTCTTTATAAGATCATGGACGTCTCAATTAAACCGGTAATGGACCACAAAGCAGCTTCAGTGGCGATTGTTTGCAGTAACAGGCCATTAATCACAGCACTGTTGAAGACATTGGGCTGTTACATATCACATACAAATGTCAGACACATTCATTCGAGAACATTTCCACTCGTACAATAGATGACCTAATTGCATGATATGGCACACAATTATCACGGCCCAGGTTTTTATTTTACCTTATCTGTGCTGAGTTTGGCAGTTCTCGACAATTCATCTCAACACCCAAGGGATGGAGAGGAAGGGGGCAGGAAGGAAATTGAAGCAAGATAGTGAGTACTCAACTGAGACAAGATGAATATTTTCACCTGCTATCTATTAAACCAACAGCAATTAAACCACCCCAAATTAGATATGAACAAGTCAGCTGGATGTTGGAGAAATTGTGTTTCAGCAGTCCTGCAAAGTGTTTTTTGATCATGCCCAAAATGTGGCTGTCTCAAGAATTCTAAAGCCCTGAACTGAAACATAAAACAATATGACACAGGACATTTAAATTGTAGCTTGTCCATGGAATTGAATCATGGACTTGTTATAACATAGAAGGAAGCCATTCTGCCCATCATGCAGGTGTCATCTTTCTTCAAGAGCAGTTAGTTAGCTGAGTGTTATTGCCCAGCTTTCTCTTTAAAGCCCTTGACATCTTCCTTTCTCAGATAACAATCCAATTCTCTTTCAAATGCAACAACTGAAACTGCCTCTGCCAAACTATCAGGCAGTGGACTCCAGACATTGACCATTTTCTACACAAATAGAATTTTCCTTCATGTCACCATTGATTCCTTTGCCAACTGCCTTAAATCAGTCCCTTTTGATTCTCAACAATTTTACAAAGAAGAGTTCTCCCCATCTAGTCTGTCCTGATCTCTTGTGATTTTGGTAGCTCTCTGAAAACTCCCCTTAACCCCATCTTCTACAAGGAAAATTATGACTGAAGCTTCTTAACTGAAGTTCCTCATGTGTGAAACCCTTCTTGTTAATTTTTTCTGCACCCTGATAAATTCATACCCTTCCTCAGGTATGCTGACCCCAACCAGACACTGTATTCCAGTTAAACCAACATTTTATGTTTATTTAACATCACCTCATTGCTTTTTTCCCCCTCCCTTGATGCTCCTATTTATAAAGCTCAGGATAATGTATGCTTTATTACTTTCACTCTTAACCTGTCCCACTTCCTGCAGTGATCACTACTGCTATTCTTTGTGCCTCTGGTGTACTCCCTGTATTCCTGATGAAGGACTTATGCCCGATACGTCGATTTTGCTGGTCCTCGGATGCTGCCTGAGCTGCTGTGCTTTTCCAGCACCACTCTAATCTAGAATCTGGTTTCCAGCATCTGCAGTCATTGTTTTTATCCCTCTGGCATACAACTGAACCAAACATGGAGCCATGGACGGGGGTCTGCCTGCATTCCCTAAATGAATCAACTCTTCCATTCATGTAAATTGCCAGAAATAAATATTGTTTGGGGAGTGAGATATACTTGGGGAAACCTGCATTATATGCCTTTTTCTTTTTGCATCCATTCTCTCTCTCCATGCATATTCTTAAGCTGCAGGGTGGTTACATTTATAAAACATCCTATCTATAAAGCTCTCAATTACACGGAAATACTGTAGTGATGACAATTGCTATTCAAGCTCTGTAAGTCAGAGTTTGAGCTGCTAGAGTTGGTAATACTTGCCTCATATGGTTATACAAAAGCATGACCTCACACTTTTCAGGATTAAATTCCATCTGCCACTGTTCTGCCCATTTGTTTGTATTGTCCTATCATCTCGGGCTTTTTTCCTCACTATTTACCCCACCACCAATTTGAGTTATTTGTGAACTTACTGGTCATGTCTCTTATATTCATGTCCACAGCACTAATGCGTACAGCAAACAGCAGATACCCAGCACTGAAACTAGGAATATACAACCAGACACTCATTCATCCAGTCAAAAAATTTAGCACAGCCAATCCACCTAACCTGCACATCTTTGCAATGAAGGAGGAAACTGGAACACCCAGTGGAAATCCACACAGACACAGAGAGAGCGTGCAAATTCCACATAGGCAATCACCTAAGGCTGGAATCAAACCAAGGTCCCTGGCATTGTGAGGCAGCAGAGCTAACCACTGAGCCACGGTGCCGCCTTATGCCACTGAGCCAACATATGCCAGGGGCTGGGCTTGGAGGGAGAGTGGGCAGGCGCATGCTCATGTAGACAGTTTGGGTGGGAGAATGCAAAGCCTATGGAGTTCGTGGGAAGAGCTATCAAAAAAGGGATCTGGATATTCAGGGCCTCACCAACAGAGGTGAAAGTTTGAAGTCACTAGCCAATGTTTCACTGCTGCTTTTCTGTGTCCTGGAAGTCAAAAGTACACAATGGGAAAGAAAATAGCTGCAATCAAACTCAGTGTGGGTTCAGTGTGGGCTCACCCTGTGAGGGAGGGACACACCAATATAAGGCTCTTTAAAAGGAAATAACATTACACACAGACCTATGCACTGTACAGGACACAGACCACAAAGTCCCTAATTCACAGCCAGCACACGCGTTAGCTCTCTGTTTGCTTTGCAGCTCCCTGCCCCAGAAGTCGCTGTCCAGTTCACTCCCACCAACACCTTTGAGAAAGAATGGGGATGTTGTAGGATGATGGGAGATCAACAGAACACGTTGCCCTGTACCAAAGACTGCGGTGCTGGAAAAGCACAGCCAGTCAGGCAGCATCCGAGGAGCTGGAGAATCAACATTTGTTGCGTATATGTTTTCTTCATCTTGCTTCCACATGCTGCAGCAGGCTCTCAATGCAGATATCAATCCATGCTACACGCTATGTACCCAAGAGGTTGGTTATCATTGTGGCGCAGTTGCATGTTGGGCAATAGTGAGACGAAAACAACCGATGTAGAGGCAAAACAGTGAGGTTTATACAAATGTGAGAGTTCATGTACAGTTCATTGTCCCCCCATGCGACCAAAGTGCCCTCAATAGTTCTTTCTACTTTTGCTCACTTCTCTTATGTGCTAATTTCACAGCCAAGGATGGAGACAACCTGCTCAGCAGTGGAGCCCATTTACACCGGAGGTTTGGTTGGATGGCCTTGGGGGTATATGTGTCTGGATGGCCCAGAAATGCAAATGGGCTTTCCTGTCAGAAGCAAGTAAACCTTCCATGGGTTACAACTTGCATGGTAAGAAGTAGGGAGCGGGGTGGAGATGTAGGGTCCAGTGTGAGAGGAGGCTTCTGAGGAACCTGCACGTGTTCTCTCCTCTGGCTGGGTACCTCCTGGCACTGCCCTGTCTCCTTGTGAGGAATGAGAACCTGCAATGAGTGCCAAATTCTACAAAATCCCATCGCTTTCTGTCCTGAGGATCAAAGTGTGAGCACTTGCCCAGCATTCTGAGGGTATGGACCTGACTCATCAACCTGCCCAGGGAGGCAGCCAGAGGATCACATCGGTTTTTGAACTTGTCCACCTTCTGGGCTATGGGGGTTATTGCATCAGACATAACAATCTGCTGCTCCTGCTCCACCCTGTCCAGACTAACAAAGACCCAATATAAGGCTCTTTAAAAGGAAACAACATTACACACAGACCTATGCACTGTACAGGACACAGGCCACAAGGTCCCTAATTCACAGCTGGCACAACGTGTTAGCTCACTTGTTTGCCTTGCAACTCCCTGCCCCAGAAGTCTTTGTGCAGTTCACTCCCATGAACACCTTTGGGAAAGAATAGGTATGTTGTAGGATGGTGGGAGATCAACAGAACACCGTGGGCGGCACGGTGGCATAGTGGTTAGCACTACTGCCTCACAGTGCCAGAGACCCGGGTTCATTTCCCGCCTCAGACGACTGACTGTGTGGAGTTTGCACGTTCTCCCCATGTCTGTGTGGGTTTCCTCCGGGTGCTCCAGTTTCCTCCCACAGTCCAAAGATGTGCAGGTCAGGTGAATTGGCCATGCTAAATTGCCCGTAGTGTTAAGTAAGGGGTAAATGTAGGGGCATGGGTGGGTTGCGCTTCGGCGGGTCAGTGTGGACTTGTTGGGCCGAAGGGCCTGTTTCCACACTGTAATGTAATCTAATCTAAACATGTTGCCCTGTATCAAAGACTGTAGTGCTGGAAAAGCACAGCCAGTCAGGCAGCATCCGAGGAGCTGGAGAGTCACAGGGTGCTCTCCTGTCTGGTATCCAGTAGCCCTCCAAATCCCACCGATCTGGGTGGTTTCTACCTCAGCCTGTTGCTGAGGTGAGGTGCTCACCATATTGCACTCCCAAACTTTCTAAAGCTAGTATTTCCATCAAGCTCTCACTATCTATAGAAGCTGCAGGATGTAAGGCCTCCTCGGTCAGTCCTTTAGGAAAATGATGCCCCTCCTTTGCACCATCCCCTCGAGCAGGACCTTCAGCTCACTGTTGGAAAATCACGATGCCACCTTACCCTGCTCCGACACGTTCAGATTCAATCTTTGACCCTGAGCAGGGCAGCATTGGAATGCACAGGTGCCAAAGATCTGGTCTTTGGGAAGGTACCCAGTGAGCGGTGATTTGTTCCGGGAAGGACCTGTTGTTAGCTCGAGGTGGAATCAGAAGAATGGATGCCCTGGAGCAGGGAAGTTAATTAATGATGTGTGTTTACAGCACAAAGTCTCCTAAAGAATCCCGCAAAAAAAACCCGAACATTGAGCCTTATTTCTTTCAAGTTACGGACACAGTGTTGAAGCCCCAAGCCGTGCTTTCCACTCAGCCCACCCATGCAAAGTGCAACTTCCTCATCTCTTCCGCGGTTGTCCACCCTTCAAAACTGAAAATAGAGAGCCCGAGTGGTTATTTATAATGGTCAGGTTCACAGAGCTGGGAATTCTCCTACTCTGTGGACCTGGCCCAGGAATGAAAATCGCGGCCAAAGCTGGAATATTCAGCGGCTGTCCTCTGATGTCATTTGATTTTTTAATCTTTCATTTCAATGTGTCCATGAGCCCTATATCACCCTGCCCCCATTGCACCCTCCTCTGTTTGCTTCTCCAGTGCCTGACTCGATGAAATAATGTTTCCCTACTACCATCAAAACATTTGAAGATTTTTTTTTAAATGTCCTCCCAGCGTTAGGTATGTTGTGCCGCATTAATAAACCCAGAGAGCTTTTAATAGCACTTTTAATTTGAGCTTCAATTCCCTGGATAGATTCCAACTCTAAGCCTCATGCAGGCATGTTCAGTTCTGGGTTTTCCCTGTCTTAGTTCATTCACACAGTCAATACAACATAAGGGGAAAAGGTGGATTCCCTTTCTTAAACAGTCCAAAGGTGTTCATTCTGTTCTCTCTGCTTATTATAATATTCTTACCATTGTAAAATTGATTTTTAAGAAAACATTTCAAGACAATCTGGCCAAAAGTTTATTAACAAAGCAAGCATGCATCACAATTTCAAATCTAACTCAAAAATAGATCACACTACAATTATATTTCAATGTATTCAGACTGCAGAGGTTACAATAACTATTATTACTCTAACTTATCCGAACCAGCATTATACTCTAACTACAAGAAAATTACATTCTTCTTGAAGAATGCCAGAAACAAATTCTGATTGGTGCATGAAAGAGTTGTTCCACGTTGTCAACATAAGTTAACATTTAAGTTGATGATCCCAAAGAGAAAACAAAGTGTGCAAATTAATTAATTAATCTACAACAACTCAATTAATGGTGATTTGTGAAAACATTGCAGAACATCAGAACCCCTTCTGTAATGAATTTACTGGAATCAATGATTGTCAGCTATACAGCTGAAGCAATGAGTTGAGGACAATGTTTTTCTGTCAGCTTTGGAACTATACTAAGTGATTAAAAACAGATAATGTTGGAGATGCTCAGCAGTTCAGGCAACATCTGTGAAGAGCAGCAAAATTAATATTTCAGGTCAATGATGCTTTGATGCTGACTTGAAGCCATTAACTTTGTTTCTTTCCATTGATGATGCCTGACTTGCTGAGCATTTTCAGCTTTACTTATTATTTCAGGTTTCCAGCATCTGCAATATTTTGGTGGTGTTGTCTTTATTCAGTTCAGCATAGCTGGCAGAACATCTGTCCAAGTGTTAGAATATTGTGAGTTTGATACACATTCTTGGTCAACACTGCAGTGCAATATTGAGGGAATATCTCATTGGCAGACTTGCAAAGGAAATACTAATCTATTTTACAAAGTGAGTAGACTACTAGAATAATTTACTGGATGCAAAGCATGTTGCAACATTGGAAGATTACGAAAGATATTATGAATGCAAGTTATTTTCTTCACTTGTATACAGAGCTTCTTGTCGAGGAATGACTGCCCTTAAAATTAAAATTACCATTTTATTTGGCATCAAAAGGCATCTCCAGCTGGATTATGAAGTTTTCAGATGAATATCTACAGACAGATTCAAAGGGGGACATTAAAGGAACACAATCTTTGCAACATCTTAGCTATATTATCTTTTTAAGACTGAATTACTCTGCTTGGTGTGGAAAATCACCTCCTGATATTAATTTCAAAGTTATCCTTCATTAGTTTGAACTTCTGTCCTCTTGGTCATATTCCCAATTTTAAGGTGATACAGTATTCCAGATTAAATTCGTCTACGATATTTATTTATCCATTGATGTGTTGGCATTCATTAAATCAGACACAACTCTTGGGTTTGTACATCAATCCTTTGTTTCTTCTTTAAAACTTTGTTAATGCAAAATTTTAGGGGTAAGCGAGTAATTACCAAGGATTATTTAAGCTTTAAAGGAAAGAAGAATCCTTCATATGCTGAAGAGGATGATATAAGTGTTCTCGATCAAAGGAGGGGAAATATAGCATTCTTGTTCTCTCCCAGAGCAAGACGCTATACTAGCCAGTAAGATAAGGACAGGCAGCTCTTCCCACTCCAAAAAGCATGGAGTCATACCCTTTCTTGCGTGCTCCACAAATAGGATAGCTTTCCATCTACCTTTAATCATAGTTTAGAAAACCTTCCCCACTTCAGTGTATGAATTCTATAATATTTATCATTGCTGAAATGAATACACGGAGAATTTACCAAAGACAGATTCCCATGCATACATTTATGTGTCACTCTCTCCTTCTTCATCTCTTTCTCAGGTTTCTTTACAACCTTTTTCTCACTCCTACATTTTACCCAAGGTTTATTCCAAACCAAACTCAGCTTGGGTTGCAAGGCATGAACTGTGTTGTATCAAGAAAATTGATATGTTTTTGCAGCCAACACAACAGTTTATAACAGTTTAACACAGCTGGCAGGGTGTGAAATTTACAGCATGTATATTGGCTGCTGCACTCGTGAGTGTCACGAAAACAAGACATGACACAAGTTCAAGTAATTAGTCTTTAAATGCTTGAACCAATCTAGATTTTTCTACCAATATAGGGCAGAAGAGTTTAGAAACCATGAAGGAAGAGCTTGTATTGTTCTCTGAGGAGATCTCAGAAGTTGATAACTAATGAATTATTTTTGAGACATAAGTCCTGATATGGAGGCAAGTACAGCAATGAACTTTATGTAACTAGGTGTCACAAATAGCAAAAACATTTTACAACCTGCAAACTAACCTGTTAATACAGTGTTAATTAAAGGATAAATATTGGCCTAAAATATGGAGAAGAATTTCCCTCCTGTTCTTCAAATATGTTCAGGAGATCTTTTACATTAACTCCAAGAAGGCTTGGTTTGATGTCTCTTCTAAAAGATGATGTGTTAGCTTTAGACTGTATGTTCAAATTCCTTAACCTCTAATTGATTCAGCGACAAGACTACTATAAACAAGGCAAGGCTATATTGGAACTAACACCATCTGAAACAGCATTAAACTTCAATTGTTTAAAATCCATGGACATTCCAACCTTCATTTCCTTCATTTATGAAGCCACCAGAATCTAGGGATAAGTAATCTTCTACTATCTTGCTTCTGGATAAACAATAACACAGTTGTAAGTTGATAAAGAACATATTGAACTGTGATATGACCAGATGCTAACAGCATCTATTTGCACTCATGCTTCATTGACATTTAAACAATGCTTTCATTTTAATGAAGAAATAATATTGTAAATGCAGCTGCTGGGTTAGCTTATTGTTAAGACACTTCCTTAAATATTACCAACTCATACAGATTCAAAAATATCTATGGACATGCATCAAACCTCACTCAAAGGATGTTCATTCAGCTAAGGTGCCAAAATACTATCAGAACTTGCAAAAACCATATCCCTGCATGAGTCTGCACCTTTTTTTCCCCTCAAGAGGTGCATGAGTCTTTCCTCCACCCATTTTGAGTTTGTTCATCCCCAAATCTATGATTCTATGATTCATTCTATGAAAAGAGCTAACAGCTGTAACATTCCAATTTCATGGGGAACAATGGCCCTCTGGTACTTCGCTCTAGTTTCTATTCTTCATTCATGGCTTTGCTTTCGGCACCAATCTATGACATGGTGGACAAGACAGTTCAATACAATCCTAGCCTCACCTTAATACCTTCCAATTTCTAGCATGGACCACTGAATAGGTGATCAGGAATAGGAACCTGAGACAAATTAGTCCATTCCCACTGTAAAGTACCTCCTATCCCCACAGAGGCAAGATCAGCTAATTCTCCACAAGCAGAAAGCCTAACTGCGGTAGTGCTTATTTTTTCCCCAGCACCCATGTTGTGGTGTGCAGGTGTGAGACACAGTGAAAGACACAAGGTGCATGAATCTTTATTCAGTTTCCACCACCAGGAAGAAAGGAAACACCCGAGTGGCCAGTGACAAGCAGTGCCCTTCACATCAAAGGGCAATGCTGTGTGATCAAACAGTGAAGGGGAGGGTAGGAATTAAATCAAAATAGAGTTGGAGGGGGAAATAATGCACTCCACTCCCTGTGGCGCCCACCTCTCCCTGAACAACTCCAGGGTATTGGTGGCCACCGCGTGCTCCTTCTCCAGAGACACCTGGGCTCTAACGTAACAGCGGAAGAGGGGCAGGCAGTCGGCCCTAACGACCCCCTCCACGGCCCGCTGCCTGGACCTGTTTATGGCCAGTTTGGCCAGGCCCAGATGCAGACCCATGAGGAGGTCTTCAGACCTGCCCTCCCTCCTCCGTACCGGGTGCCTAAAGATCAGGAGCGTGGGACTGAAGTGCAACCAAAAACAGAGAAGGAGGTTTTTAAGAAAATCAAAAAGGGAGTGCAAACGTCCACACCCAATATACACATGGTCCACGGACTCCACAGTGCCACAGAACAAGCAGTTGGGCTGGGAGTCCATGAACCACTGCAATCTGTGGTTGCAGGGGACCGCTGCATGCAGCACCCTCCACCCCAGATCCCCGAGAGAAAGGAGGAGGACTCCCGCGTAGAGAGCCCTCCACTGGGGATCCCCACCGCCCAGTGGCAAATGGGCACGCCAAGGCGTGTCCGGATGGTGGATGAGGGAGAAGAGGTGGACGGTGTGCAGCAGCAGTCAATACAGGGCCCGCCTTTTTGCGTCCTTAAAAGGGACAAAATTAAAATTCCAGAGGCGGCTCAATTTGTGGGGCACAGGCTCCCATGGGAAGTACGGGACCTTGGGGCCAATGTGAAATTCCATCCGGGCAGGGATGAGCGTGGATGGGATCCCACCGCGCACCTAAGCATGCTCCAACTGGTGCACTACGTCGGGTCCGAGCACCGCCATTTTAAGACATCGGATGGCAGTGGCCACATACCGGACGTCTACCGCTGCCCTGCTCGCTATGTCCTGCAGCAGCGTCCAGCCCAAGCCCCCAGCATCCAGCACGTCCCCGACTCTGGTCACCCTCACTGTCACGGCCCACCCCTCTGACAGCCACTCGCATCCGCGAGTACGGAGGTGCAGATTCCTGAGCAACAGCTCCCTGACCACAGCCGCTACTCCTGCCGGATTCGACCATGTTCCAGACAGTGATCAGGTCCTGGAAAAGACAGGCTGAATGATCTTTTACAATGTGGCTCAAATTCACACCAAGTTGTGGATTCTATCAAGTGAAGCATTGGGTGTATTACAAGTATGGGAGGTCAAAGTACTCTAATTAATTCTTTGAATTAGAATCAATTTCAATTTAGTATCAATTGAATTGATATCAACATATTATAAGGTATTTTAAAGTTGAAATTCAAGGATTTTGTGCCTTTGCAAAGCACAGTAAATAATTGAAATGATAGGGTTTTGATTTTAAAATGTTAGTTAATTTCATTTATTTTTTAAAAAAAACAATATTTTTTGATTGTTGTCCTTTAAAATTAAATCCTTTTTTGTAACTTTACCCCACATCATTTAGCTGTGAAACCTTTTTTGCAATTGAGGTCAACTTATTATCTAGGTTGCTCCCATGGCAGGCTGATGATGCAGTTGGGAGAGAAAGGGACCGG
Organism: Chiloscyllium plagiosum; assembly: GCF_037043375.1. Lineage (NCBI taxonomy): Eukaryota > Metazoa > Chordata > Chondrichthyes > Orectolobiformes > Hemiscylliidae > Chiloscyllium > Chiloscyllium plagiosum. Next base: position 24,439,424 of record NW_028270172.1, read on the forward strand.
ATTTTTTTAAAATGCAGGAAAGCAGACAGTAATGCCAGGGTCTCTTTCAACACCTTACTTAATGAAGGAAGGGTTTATAGTTTTAAGAAAGTCTGGGTCTACGTTTCCCTTTTTTGGGTTACTGACATGTTACCCAGAGACAGAAGTCCCAAAGACCTCATTCTCAGGTTTCTAGTGTTAATAGTCAAATACAGCTTACCGAGAAAGATGTGCTGAACAGTAAAGCAAATGCAAAGTGCAGCAAATTGAAATGACAATGGTAAATGAATGATAACTACATACAGTAATATATTGTTTTAATCCAAGTGATCACATACCCACCCCAACCCAAACCATTAATATTGTCCTAATTAATGTCACAAATAGTAGTCTTCATGACTATAACCCACTACAATATCCCTTCACGACCTCTGCAAACTCAGTGCAGCCTGCAATGTGTTTAGCCATTCCACTTTCTTTCAATACCTTCCCTCTATTTTCCAACTGAACAGTACCCCCTTGGTTGCTTGGCTTTTCTCTTACTTATTTCATCATGGCTTTCTCACATCCACCTATGGCTTCTTCTTTGCAACCCCATCCTGATATATTTATAATTCCCCAAAAAACTATCCTTGGTTCTCCCCTTTCCATAATATGCATGTTCTACCCAAGAAATATCATGGAAGCAGGTTCCACGTATGTACAGGAGACACCCAGCTCTACATACTTACCTAACACTGGGTCTTGCAGGCTACAAGTTCCTCAATCCAAATATTGAGAAACCATAAATTTTATTCAACCACAAGCTCAGTACTTTTACCAACTAATGGGGAAGGAGGGATTGGTGGATAGATGGTATTATAGTGGCAATATCTCTGGACTAGTAATCCAGAGGTATAGGCTAAGGCTGCAGGTCATAGGTTCAAATCCCACCATTGCAGCTTGAAACTCAATGGGTAAATCAAGAATTGAAAGCTACTTTCAATGATGGTGACCAGGAAATTATCAATATTTGCTGTTTTAAAAAAATTGGTTCTAATGCCCTTCAAGAGAGGAAACATGTCACACTTACCTGGTCCAGATCCACAGCAAAGTGGTTGGTGCTTAACAAGCATTTGAGATGCTGCTAGCAAGCCACTCCACTTAAGGGCAACACGAGACTGGTAATAAATGATGGCTTTGTCAGTGATGACCACATCCCAATGAATGTTTTTTTAAAAATCAACCACTACCTCTCGCTACTATCTCAGATTATTTTCACACAGATGGCTTATTTTCCATGCACCCAGCTTCCAGTCACTTAACCTCTCCATCATAAAAGGTTGCATAATTTCACTTCAGTAACACCAACAACCTCTGTCTGACATTACAAAAGTCCTCAGTCATACCTTGATCCCCTCTAGATTCAAAAGCCGTCATACTTTCCTGGCCATTTTCCCCACTTCCAGCCTCCTCATAGCACATTCTCCTCACTCATCCAACATCATCCATCTTGCAGTACCTGAAGTTTTAAACTCCCATTCAACTGTTTAAATTTCCTGCAATCAAAATAGAAAGTGCTGGAAATACTCAGCAGGTCTGGGAGTATCAGCAGGGAGTGGATTCATAGTTAATATACATTTTATGTGCAGTCATTAATATGACCTCTGTTTCTACATGCTGAGTGCATTCAGCAATTTCTCTTTTAATTTTAGAATTACAGCATCTGCAACATTATGCCTTTGTGCTTCTATCTCAAATTCCAGCCCATTAAGGTTATCCTTGTTGTTCATGCTTTCGAACCCTCCTCCCGATAACATCTTATCTATCGCTGCAATCTGTTTTGATCAAATCTCTGTAGCAATAGAGATTTTGTATTTATATGGTGAAGTAACCTAGAAAAAAATTCTTCATTGCTACATCTCTCTATTAATTCCAAATTCTTTTGAATAATTGCTTTGCAATGAAAACATGGTTTATCACAAGATAAACAGCAGGGATTTGCAAAGGGCAGAACTTATACACTTAATGGTAAGGTCCTGGGAAGTGTTGCAGAACAAGGAGACCTTGGGGTGCAGGTGCATAGTTCCTTGAAAGTGGCATCCCAGGTAGACAGTGTGGTGAAGAAGACATTTGGCATACTTGCCTTTATTGGTCAGTGCATTGAGTATAGGAGTTGAAAGGTCATGTTGCGACTGTACTGAACATTAATTAGGCCACTTTTGGAATACTGCATTTAATTCTGGCCTTCCTGCTATAGGAAGGATGTTGTGAAACTTGAAAGGGCTCAGAGAAGATTTACAAGAATGTTGTTAGGTTTGGAGGGATTGAGAAATAAGGAGAAGCTGAATACACTGGGACTATTTCCCTTGGATCATTGGATGCTGAGGGGTGACCTTAAAGAGGATTATAAAATCATGAGGGGCACGGAAAGGGTGAATTGACAAGGTCTTTTCCTCAGGGTGGGGAAGTCCAAAGCTAGAGGACATAGGCTTAGGGTGAGAGGGGCAAGATTTAAAAGAAACCTAAGGGGCAACTTTTTCACACAGAACGTGGTACATGTATGGAATGAGCTGCCAGAAGAAGGGGTGGAGATGGAACAATTACAACAGTTAAAAGGCATTTGGATATATATGAATAAAAAGGGTTTAGAGGGATACGAGCCAATTGCTAGCAAAAAGGATTAGATGAGTTTAGGATATCTGGTTGGCATGGGCGGGTTGGATGGAAGGGTCTTGTTCTGTGCTGTGCATCTCTCTGACTCCAAAACTCTAAATAATGAGCACTTAATTTATTTTCTCAGTGAGCTTAGTTGAGGGAATAACGCTGTCCAAAATCACCGAAGAGAACTCTCCTCCTCTTCTAATATCGTTGGATCTCAAACAACCAATTATACAGCGACCGTGGTCCTTTCACTCAGAGTTTTAAAATGCACAGGCATAAAATAGGTTCCTCACCCAACAAAAACTAACACTCTGAATCAAATCAACGGGGTGTCCCACTTTCACTACCAATGCCACAAGTCAACACACAAAACCCACTTCCGATACTCTTCACACATCTTAGTCCCAGTCTTGGTTGCCATGCCAACAGGAGCAATAGAACTGACATTCCAGGGTAGCTTTCTCTCTGGCCCCCTGTCATTTGATAGGCTCTCCATGCTAAGAGCTGCTTTAATCAAGGGATTATCGACTGGGTCACCTATTATCAGTCCAAAACTATTTTCACCAACAAGAACAGCGAATAACTTTAAAGAAAAATTCCACAAACCCCTTCCACCTCACAAAAGCAAAAACAAAATGCATTTGGAAAAAGCTTATTGCGAGTTAGAAGCGTTGAATAAATACAAGTTACTATTAGCATTTTACAGAGAGCACAGTCTTTTATGGGTTAGATGAACCCAATGTGTTACAAAAAATAACATGCAGAAGCTGAATCCTTGAGGGATTTCCAGAACCGTTAATAACCCAAGCAGAAGACTAGGTTAACAATTTAAAGCGATACACAGATTTATAAAATAATCGGATTTAAGAATCCCTCTTCGTTCTGCTGGTGGACAGTTCCCTCACTGGAGCAAGTCGTCAAGATGTCAGATTTCCGCTGAATGTCCTTACCTACCTTTCCCAAATACACTTTCTGGTGATTTGAGTCTCGGATTTAGATCTACACCTGTATCCCACCCGGACTAGGATGGTTCCCCCATCCAGAATGGTAAATGGATTCAGTTTAGACATATGCATATGTCGGTTCTCCACTGTAACCATCATGAGTGGGGAATATTTCAAAATGAACTAAACAGCTGTGGGACATTTCTGCAGATCCGCACCATCCACTCACCTGCCTGAGCTAAACTGGCCACTAGAATCCACAGTGCGATGACATAAGGGGTTTGGACATTCTCCCAGTGAAAGGAGACGATGTGAAAACCGGTCTCGTTACCCCCGTGAGACTCTCCGTGTTCGGTATCACTGTCCGGGTGTCCCTCATCCAGCGAGCTCAGAGCTGCCGGGCAGCACAATAACACAGCGAGGGCTGTCAGCAAAACCCAGCCGACCACACTCCTAGCTCTCCCCATCACCTCAGCGTGTGTGAATGTGTGTCTCACTATGTTCAAGCTTTCAGTGAAACCGGTTCCAACTATTTAAAACCACCCCTCCCAGCCGCCCTATTTATTAAGGCAACCAATTAAAAGGTGAGGAAGGAGTCAATTTGCAGCTCCCTGAAAACATCAGGGAAGGAGGAGGAAAGGGGGTGGTTTATATCTTCACGCTTTGTCATGTACCTCAAAACATTCCTTTCGATATTTCATAAAACAAACTGTCGATGCTGTGAATCTGAAACAGAACCAGAAATTGCTGAAGAAACTCTGGCAGCATCTGTGCAGAGAGAAACATTTGGAGCCCAGTGACCCTTCTTCAGAGCACAGAAACGTTGACTCTGCTTTCTCTCCACAGATGCTGCCAGACCTGAAGAGATTCTCCAGCAATTTATTTTGGTTTCTGTTGATGTGTTGCATCACAATGTTGGACATTTCGTGTCCCCAGAGCCCAAGGTAGCTCAGTGGTTAGCAGTGCTGCCTCATACTGCTAGGGGTAAGTTTGATTCCAGCCACTGGTGACTTTATGGCGTTTGTAATTTCTCCATCTCTGTGTGAGTTTTCTCTGGGTGCTCCGGTTTCCTCCCATATTCCAAAGATGTGCAGTTTAGGTGGGTTGGCCATGTTAACTTGCCCATAGTGTCCAAGGGAGTGAGCAGGCTAGATGGGTTGGCCATGGGATGGGGCTGTTCTGGTTGGGATGCTTTTTGGAAGGTTGGTGTGGATTTGATGGCCTGTTTCCATGCTATAGGGACCCTGGTGATGTTCTTATGCTTGAAACATCCATTCTCCTGCTCCTTGGATACTGCCTGATTGGCTATATTTTTTCAGCACCACACTCACGACTTGGATTCTATGTTCAGTCCAGCTCAATTCTTCCATCACATTTTCTTTTGTTGATGCTTTTAACTCAAAATACACTCTGTCATCATGCAGAGCTGATCTTCATATCATCTCCCACTCCAAGCTTGTTACTGAACAGGAAAATGACCCTCATTCCCAACAGTTCAGCATCAAATGGTTAACATGTTACGGAATCTTTTGTGAAAGTTGTACGATAAAACGTAAAAGTCCTCTGAGGATTTGAGGGGAAAGGGAAAGGATTTGTTTTAAAAGAAAAAAAGTTAGACAAATAAAAAAACTAATATAAAATTATTTGGCTCAATTTATTCTATTCATTGAGTAACTGAACTGCGATAGCCTGGGGAAACACGGTTTTGCTCACTTAGTCTCGGCTGCATTCACAAAGTTCTGGAATTTTCTCACTTACCCTCTCATTCCCAACTTCCTCTCTCTTTTATGATGCTCCTTAAAACTGACCTCTTTTGCCAAGGTTTTGATCACCTGCCTTAACACCTTCAAACGAAAGAAAAAGATTAGAGGGGCAAGGAGGATTTTGTTTTCACTAAGAGAATGGTTGGGGTCTAGAGGCCGTTGCTGAAAAGGGGATTTGTGGCAGAAACCCTCAACTCATTTAAAGGGTGTCTGGATAGAAACCTCAAACATGCGACCTGCAGGGGCACAGACTGAATGCTGAAAGTGAGAGTATGCTAATTAGCTGGTTTTACAGCTGACACAAACAAATAACATGAGCCAAATGTCCTCCTACTTTACTGTAAACGTTCTATGAAATTGTATAATATTTTTCCCCTTTTAGCTGCTATGAACCACCTTAGAATATTTTGCTGCCCTGTATGAATGCCAAGCCTAAATCATTTCCCTTCCTTTTACCTTCCTGGGCATTCATGCATACAACAAATGTGATCTGATATCTAAGAGGCAAGTTGCCTAAAAATCTGAGGACATACTATCACAAGTAATCAACACAAGTATTTTCAATGTAATGTGTCCATTTAGACAGTGAGTTGGTTTTCCACCTAACATAGCGGCACAGTGGCTCAGTGGTTAGCACTGCTGCCTCACAGCGCCAGGGACCCAGGTTTGATTCCCGCCTCGGGCAACTGTCTGTGTGGAGTTTGCACATTCTACCCGTGTCTGTGTGGGTTTCCTCCGGGTGCTTCAGTTTCCTCCCACAGTCCAAAAAGATGCTAAATTGCCCATAGCGTTAGGTACCTTAGTTAAGGGAATGGGTCTGGGTGGGTTGCTCTTCAGAGGGTCAGTGTGGACTTGTTGGGCCGAAGGGCATGAATTTAATCTAATCATACTTCTCAAGTAGATATGAGCACACACTTGGGGCAGGTAAATACTACCCAACCCTGGAACTAGCTGAAGAAAATGTTTAGCATGATCTATCTATCATAGGGCATTTGGCATTTTGCACTCAAATGGATCAACCAAAATGTTATGCACCAAATCATCAGTCATAGCAAAATTCCTTCCACAAAATCCATTGCTAAAAGAATTCTCAGCTGCTTCTTCATCACCACGAGTTTTGTATTCTCACACATATCACTGAATTTCTCATTATCAAATTCACCACCAATTTTGATCAGAAACTTCACTAGTGCCAAGTCACGTCTATTTCCTTATCCATTTTTTTCAAAATGTTATCCCTAGTAACTTTCGATTTTTTACTATATATTAGTATACAAATGCTAATTCTTGTAGACAGGTCAATAAAATGCAGATAAAAACACTTCTGTCTTTGTTCCATACATTAATATCCATGGCAACTACCTCATTAAAGTCACATGCCAATGGAAGAATTACAATAGGATGAGTAGGCGTTTTACTATCTATACCCCTGACAGATTTCACAATTCTCACTAATCTAGTTTCAGAGAATCATCAATTACAAAACTGCACCTGTTAGCAGGATATTTTACCATTGGCAAATATGTTCAGCTAAACTGTCCAGGTAGCTTTAAATAATTTGAGCTTTCTTCTCCTCTTACTGATATGGAAGCAACAACCAATAATAAATAACTCCTTTAATATATTGGAAGGTGCAGTGTTAGATAACTTAGTGTCATAGATTCATAGAGATGTACAGCACGGAAACAGACCCTTTGGTCGAACTCATCCATGCCAACCAGATCTAATCCCATTTGCTAGCATTTGGCCCATAATCCTCTAATCCCTTCCTATTCATATACCTGGTGACTGTTTCAATTTTTATGTTTGGGACTTTTTTAGTCAGAGGTGTGCTAGTCCCCAAGGGATTGGACAGCCCTATGCAGGTTGACACAGATACAACATTCTCTTTTTCAGCAACATTTTATAGAGGTTGCAATTGCAATCAGCAGTTCTCCTGGCTTAACATAGGTCCAAGTCTGTTTGCCTCAGGTTATCCTTATATGCTTACCACCTGTTTGAAGTAGTCACCTTGTTTTCAGTGTCAAGGAAACATATACTTCTTTACTATGCAGCATCCGCATTCAGGAGCTCATTGCTATGGAAGTCAAACATGGACCTGGACCTGGGACTGGGACTAGAACTGGGACTTTGACTGAGATGGCAGCTCGTGAGGTAAAATCGGCAACACTTCCGGCGCAGAAACACAGGGCCAAATCTCTGTTGATCTCGGCATTAATGTGGAGGTGCTGGACTGGGTTGGACAAGGTCAGAAATCACATGATATCAGGTTATAGTCCAATGGGTTTATTTAAAAACACTAGCTTTTGGAGTGCTGCTCCTTCATCAGGTGTTAGTGAGAGAGAAAAAGCAAGATAACTCTTCCCCCCTCACATGCAGATACATACATGCACATACATATAAATCTGTGGGGTGAATTTACATTTGCAAATTTATATTTGCAGATACATTCTATTTTGTTCACAAAGCTCACAATTTGTAGACAATCAGTCAATGTGGCATTTTATAAATTCCTCCTTTGGAAATAAAAAAACACAGACAGATTCCAAACAAGACCTTACACCTAAAATACATAGTCGGACCAGAGGTGTCACCTCCTTTATATTGATAAGATCTTAAAATATCTCAGGGCAGTGACCTGAAAGAAATTCTGGGATTTGCATATTAATCAATCGAAACCTGCACCTCCATTCCAGCTGATTAAAGATTTAAGAGCCATCTTAGGTGTGTTCAATTCATTCGGATTAGTTGAATGACTCTTTCACCTTTTCCTTATAACTTCTGCGTCTAAGGTCTTCCTCTCTCACGAACACCTGATGAAGAAGCAGCTCTCCAAAAGCTGGTGTTTTAAAGTAAACCCATTGGACTATAACCTGGTGTCATATGATTTTTGATCTGGGCATTGTTAGTGACATTGAAAGAAGAATATACCAGACACAAAGGTATCCAGTATTGAGTAGAGGCAAAACCAGCTGTACACTGGACAGACTGTATGCAACCAGACAAGGGGTCACTCTATATAATCCTTATCACCTGGTGGTTGCCTAACACTGTGAAAAAAGGCACGAGGTTTTGCTCAGTGTACACTGTTAAGATCCCCTTGAGGAAATAATAAATCAAAATAACGAAATTTCACAAATAACCCACAAATTAAGAAATTACCAACAAGATTCCACACAGAACCCATTGCACATTAAATATGAATTATTAGGCAAATTATATTTTGCATAAAGTGGCAAATATAACAAACATATGTCTTATACAACAATGGAGCTCATTTCAGTTCTGATGGACATGTGGCACCATGATTTTTTTTTCTCTATAGTTCTCCAATTTGACCTCTGCTATCTAGAATATCTTATTTTCTCACCAAATCGATGCAACCCTCATTTCACATTCGCCATCAGCTGTATTCCAACCAGAGTTATCACCCAAAGGGCACATTCCTGTAGATTTTTCTTTGCTAGGTTCACAATAGCCTTGAAGGCATGGATTCTCCAGAGACTCTCTATCAATCATTTTAATAAACCTTATTAAATAGGCTTGGAAGAACAACGGGGTGCCTTGCAAATATTACATTTATATTTATTATCTTTACTCCAGCTACTTTACATAGGATTACAATTGTTCAGTGACTTCAAGGTAATGTTAACTCTTATAGCTAATCTTATATTACACTCCCTCACAACCTTTTTCACATAGGAATTCCATCCCAAACTCTTTGTATCTCCATGTCTGCAGCATTTGTTCTGATGATGCCAATGTTTCAGATATAACGCAAGGAACTGTGAAGCTTATCATTTAGGTAGTCAGAATAGAAAAGGAGAATTTTTTTAAAAATTAAAAGTTGCCAATCTGGATATTCAGATGGGTTTGCATTTCCTTTAGATTAGATTACATTACAGTGTGGAAACAGGCCCTTCGGCCCAACAAGTCCACACCGACCCGCCGAAGCGAAACCCACCCATACCCCTACATTTACCCCTTACCTAACACTACGGGCAATTTAGTATGGCCAATTCACCTGACCTGCACATCTTTGGATTGTGGGAGGAAACCGGAGCACCCGGAGGAAACCCATGCAGACACGGGGAGAACGTGCAAACTCCACACAGTCAGTCGCCTGAGGCGGGAATTGAACCCAGGTCTCTGGCGCTGTGAGGCAGCAGTGCTAACCACTGTGCCACCGTGCCGCCCATTTCCTGTTACAACTAACACAAAAAGTTAGTCTTTACGTATAGCAAGTAATAAGGAAAGCAAATGGCTCGTTAATCTGTATTGAAGAGGGTTGAAATTTAAAAATAATGGAACCTTTCTACAACTTTATAACTTCAGTCTCCATAGTGAAGGAAGGATATACTTGTGTTATTGATAAAATGTGGTGCTGGTTAAAGCACAGCAGGCCAGGCAGCATCTGAGGAGCAAGAGAGTCAACATTTCAGGCTTAACCCTTCTTCAGGACCGGGGAGGGCGAAGAGGGCTGAGAAATTAATGGGAGGGTGGAGCTGGGAAAAGGTGGGATGGCAATAGGTGGACGAAGGTAGGAGTTGATGGTGATAGGTCGGTGAGAAGTGAGGAGTGGATAGGTAGGAAGGAAGATGGATAAATAGGTCAGGTCAAGAGGGCGGACCTGAATTGGAGGGTTGGATCTGGGATAGGGTGGGGGTTGGGAAGATTTGGAAACTGGTAAATTCAATGTTCATGCCATGTAGTTGTCAATTCCTGAGGCAGAAGATGAGGTGTTCCTCCTCCAGTTTGTGGGTGGCCTTGTGTAGGCAGTGGAGGAGGCCCAGAATGGAAATATCCTCAGGGCAGTACGAGGGGGCGTTGAAATGGATGGAAAAAGGAAGATGCAATTGGTTGGTGTGTACCGACCAGTGATGTCCTCTGAACCATTCTGTGAATTTGAGCTTGGTCTCTCTAATGTAGAGGAGACCACATCGAGAGCAGCAGATGCAGTAAATGAGGTTCAAGGATTTGGGGCCTTGGATTGAGGTGAGGGGGGAGGTGTGAGTGCAGGTTTTGCAGGTTTTACAGCAGCAGGGGGTAGGAGAGGGTTTTGGTAGGGAGTGTGGTCCTAATGAGGGAGTCTCAGAGGGTACAGGCCTTACGGAATGCAGATAGGGGTGGGGAGGAAAAGATAGTTTTGGTGGTGGGTCTGATTGTAGGTGACAAAAATGGCGGAGGATGATACACTAGATTTAGAGATTGGTGGGGTGCAATGTGAGAACCAGGGGATTCGATCTTTGTAGAGTGTTGGGAGGTTGCAGGAAATGGAAGAAACGCAATTGAGGGCACTATTGATCACAGGGGAGGGGAAATTACAGTTCTTGAAGTAGGAGGACATCTGGGATGTCCTGGAGTGGAATCGCTCATCCTGGGAGCAGATATGGCAGAGGCAGAGGTATTAGGAATATGGGATTGCATTTTTACAGGAGAGGGAGGGTGGAAAGAGGTGTGGTCAAAGTAGTTGTGGGAGTCATTGGGTTTGTAGTCGATGTCGGCATTGAGTCAGTTGCCGGAGATGGAGACAGAGAGGTCCAGGAAGGGGAGGGAGGTGTTGGAGATAGTCCAGCTGAATTTGAGGTCAGGTGGAAGGTGTTTGTGTGATGAATGAATTATTCAAGTTCCTTATGGGAGCATGAACCAGCACCAATACATCATCAGTGTAGTGGAGGAAAAGATTAGGGATGGTGCTGTGTAACTGTGGAAGAGGGACTGTTCCAAGTATCCTATGAAGAGGCCCATACAGGTACCCATAGCTGCCATTCGGGTTTGTAGGCAGTGAAAGAATTGAAAGGAGACATTGTTAAGGACCAGTTGTGCCAATCGAATGAGAGTGTAGATGAAGGAGGAAGAAACAGAGGGCTTTTAGGCCTTCCTTTTGGGGGATGCAGGTGTAGAGGAACTAGATATCCATGGTGAAGATAAGGTGCTGGGGGCCAGGGAATCAGAAATCATGGAGGAGGTGGAGGCTGTGGGTGGTATCTCGAACATTTGGGGGGAGTTCAAATACAAGATTTGAGAAGATGGTTAAGATTTAAACAATCTCTTTAATCTAAAGTAAAATGGAGTAATGAAGAGAGTCATGTGTGTGCTGGATTCTGCCTGACAACAAAGCTAAGTTACCATGGAGACCAGGAACCCAGGTACACAGACCAAGTTTAACACCTGAATAAAAAGGCAGAAGCAGATATGCTTGTTATTGCAGACTTTCTGTCTCAACAATTATGAACAGAAATAAAGTCATTTACCAGATGTTGCCTAGTATGGAAGGTTTGAATTATAAAGTAAGGCTGGATAGGCTGGGATTTTTTTCATTGGAGTGTAGGAGGTTGAGAGGAGACCTGATAGAAGTTTGTAAAATAATGAGGGATATAGATGGAGGAAATGGAATTGTGTTTTACAGGGGCTGAGGGATTTCAAGACTGAAGGCACGTCTTTAAAGTGAAAGGAGAGAGACTTAAAAAAGACAGAGGCTGGTTCACACGTAAGAGTTTAGAAAATAGGAAAAGTAGACCAAATAGCCTGGTGAGCTTGTTTTGCTGAGGAACTTCCTGGGGAAGAGATGGATGTGGGTACAATTACAACATTTAAAAGACGTTTGAATAGGTACATGAATAGGAAAGGTTTGGAGGGATATGGGCCAGGAGCAGGCAGGTGAGACTAGTTCAGTTTGAGATTGTGATAGGCATGGACTGGTTGGACCAAAGGGTCTGTTTCTGTGCTGTATGATTCTATGGCTCTATAACAGAACAGAGAGACAACAATGGCTGAGACCAGTAGGGAAGGAGTGGGTTCTGTGGTAGATACTGGGCAGAATTCTGATGGTGTCTGGCCCTTTGACAAGGAATTGTAACCAGCAGAAATTTTAGAACTCTTGAAGATTCATTCTGGCATAGCTGAAGTTGAAATCGTCAAAGTGAGATCAGGCCAGGATTTCTTGGAAGACAACTGAAAGGGCTATTGACATCTGCTAGATATGAAGATGCAACAAAACAGTGATAAGCAACTCTGGACTATTTAAAGATTATAGTTCTGTGGGGAGTGTGTTGTAATGTGACATAAGTTATTGGGCTCGTTATGACATTTGTAAAAGTTATCTTTTTCATAGTTTAAAACATCAATTGCCTATTAAGTAATGTTTAGTCAATATTGTGTTATTTGTTTGTTATGGTGCAAGTTTTAAACTTGAAAGCTTATCGTGCAACTCCTTTAATTCAATCACTTGAAATGTTAACATCTTTTTTAAAAGTTATCCATCTTTATGGAATCATGACAGTTCAATTGGAGGTGATATGGCAAAGTTCCTTGAGGTGAGAGAGTTATCCATTGGTGAAAGGTTGAATAAAGTGAGCCTATGTTCTGTAGAGTTCAGGAGAATGAGAAATAATCTCATTGAAACACGTATAGTTCTAAAGAGGCTTAACAGGGTTGATATGAGGAGATTGATAGATACCCCAGCTTGGGAAAACAATCTCAAGTTGAAGATCAATCACTTAGAACTGAGAAAAGGAGAAACCTTTTAATTCAAAGTGCTGTGAATATTTGGAACTTCCTTCCCCACAAAGTTGTGGATGCTTGAATATATTTAAGGCTAATGTAGAAGATTTTTGTTTTACCAGGGAAACAAGGGAAATGAGAATAGGTGGAAAATGTAGAACTGAAGGCAAAGATCACTATGATCATAGTGAACAGGAAAGCAAGCTCGCCAGGTCATTTGGTCTACTCCTGTTCCTATTTTCTAAACTCTTACAGAATCATAGAGTCATTCAGCATGGAAACAGACCATCCAGCCTAACTCGTTCACGCCAACCAAGTTTCCCAAATTAAAGTTTGCCTGCATTTAGCCCATATCCCTTTAAACCTTTCCTATTCATATACCTGTCCAAATGTTTTTAAATGCCGTAACTGTACCTGTATCTTCCATTTCCTCTGGCAATTCATTCCCCATATGAACTGCCCTCTGTGTGAAAAAGGTTGCACCTCAGGTTCCTTTTAAATCTTTCTCCTCTCACCTTAAATATATGCCCTCTAGTTTTGAACTCCCCCACCCCTGGGAAAAGACCTTTGCTATTCATCTTATCCATTCTCCTCATGATTTCATAAAACTCTATAAGGTCACCCCTCAGCCTCTTTTGCCCCAGTGAAAGAAAACCCAAGCCTATCCAGCCTCCCCTTATAATGTAAAACCTCCAGTTCTGGCAACATCTTTGTAAATCTTTTCTGAAACCTCTCCAATTTAAAAATATCCTTTCTATAGCAGGCTGACCAGAACCGTACACAGTACTCCAAAGTGGCCTCACTGACATCCTGTACAACTTCAACAAGAATAGCTGACTTAGTGCCACACTCCAAGCCTTTCATTATTAATCTTTTCTCTTTAGACAACAATCTAATTCTTTAGAAAGTCATGAGGTAACCTACTTCCACCATACTCTTAAGCAGTGCATTTCAAAGCCAGCGTAATTTCCAATAAATGCCTGTGCCCTATAAAAAGGTTTTTAAACATCCTCATGCCAGCATTAAAATAAAAGCAAATTACTGCGGATGCTGGAATTTGAAACCAAAAGAGAAAATGCTGGAAAATCTCAGCAGGTCTGGCAGCATCTATAAGGAGAGAAAAGAGCTGACGTTTCGAGTCTAACTGACCCTTCGTCACAGCTTTGACAAAGGGTCAGTTAGACTCGAAACGTCAGCTCTTTTCTCTCCTTACAGATGCTGCCAGACCTGCTGAGATTTTCCAGCATTTTCTCTTTTGGTCTCATGCCAGCATTACTTTTTCTTTTGCTGATCACCTTAAATCAATGTCTTCTAGTTATCATAGAATCACTGTAAGGCCATTCAGCCTATTGAGTCCACACTGACCCACGGAAGAGCATTCCATCCCAGACACACCCAAGGTATCTCTGTAACCCTGCATTTCCCAAGGTTAACCCACCTAAGCCTGAACATCCCTGGACACAATGGGCAATTTAGCATGGCCAATCTACCAAACCTACACATCTTTGGACTGTGGAAGGAAACTCATGCAGACAAAGGGACTACGTACAAATTCCACACAGATAGTCACCTGAGACTAGAATCAAACCTGGGTCCCTGGCGCAGTGAGGCAGCAATGCTAACCACTGAACCACCATGGTGCCACGTATAATGGATATAAATACCATGATGAGCATCTGGATGTTAGATCCCAATTCTACAAGATCCTGAACTATTCTGTCTACAAGTCCATGCAACAATATAATAGAATTAACTCGATCAGACTCTAACACATCTCCCTCACAAGTTTTCCTTTTTAAAATTGTTGGTACTGTTGTGAGTAAACTCAGTCTCACAGTACTATACATTTGTGTATGAAATTACATTTACAATTAGCTGCACAAAACTTCAATTTAAGTTGATTTAGTGCTTCACACAGATGCATCCTAATTTCCTTGCTTTGGTATTTCATGCTTTAAAACTTATTCTTTCGAGCCTCTCCCTCTCACTTTCAATGAGTTGTACACGTATATCCCCAGGTCCCTCTGTTTCTACACTCTGTCTAAACTTGTAGTCTTTATTTCATATTGCCTCTCTCATTCTCTCCACTCATATAAATCATTCCACATTGCTCTGCACTAAATTCCATCAGTCAATTACAAACTTTCTAATTGCATTCTGTACTCCAAGTCTAGGATATTAACATTTATCAGGAAAAGAGTGGCTTTAATTTCAGCACTTCGGGTACCCTATTACAAACGTTATTCCAGTCTAAACAAACAGCCATTCACTATAACTCTTGGATCAATCCTATCATTTAGTCAATTTTGTATCAGATTGATATTGTCCCTTTTATTCCACAAGTTCTAATCTTGCTCATAGGCCTGTAATGTGACACTTTATCAAATGCATTTTGGAAGTTCAGTAACATAGTCAACCATATTTCCTTCATCAATCCTTTCTGTTTCATCATCAGAAAATTCAAGCAAGTTAGTTAAACAGGATTGACCCTTAACAAATCTGGATGGATTTTTCTAAATTATTCTCTAAGCTAATATCTGACTGTTGATATTTTTCCTGAATTATTGTTGTTAAAAGCTTCCCATCATCATGGTTAAATTGATAGACCTGTCGCTTAACCTTACACCATTTTTAAAGCAAATATGTAGCATTGGCCAGTTCTTTGGCCCCACTCCTATATCCAAGGGGGGGGGCTGAAAGAATATAGGAGCAGATGTAGACTACTTGGCCCCTCAGGCCTGTTCCACCATTCAATAAAGATAATGGCTGACCTAATTCTTCAGCTTATCCAACTATACTCTCCTCCCCCCACCCCTGGCTAACCTT
Source organism: Chiloscyllium plagiosum (assembly GCF_037043375.1). Taxonomy (NCBI): domain Eukaryota; kingdom Metazoa; phylum Chordata; class Chondrichthyes; order Orectolobiformes; family Hemiscylliidae; genus Chiloscyllium; species Chiloscyllium plagiosum. The sequence goes on from NW_028270172.1 coordinate 24,455,082, forward strand.
TCACCCTTTACTTTTTGAGAATCTAGCTACCTTTGACTTAAAAATATTCAGAGACTCACCTTTCACCATGTTTTGAAGAAGTGAGATTGAAAGATCCACAATGCTCTGTATGAAAAACTCCCCGTTGTCTGTCTGAAATGAGCAATACCTTAATTTGAAACACTGACTATTTCTAGACTCTCCTTTCCACATACATCAAGGATCTTGAATGTTGCAATTTATGGCCAGCGTCTCCAAAATTCTTACTTTCTTACTTACTTACCTATTATATCTTCTTTTCCTTTAATCCCCTGCACCTTTGCCATGATCAACAGGGTCCTTGACAGTGTCCAGCTGATTTACTGTGGTCGTTCAGATCTCCAACTCCCTTGTAGAAACTCAATAAAGTTCTACACTAATTTTGCACCCACCAGTCTCCATATTCAGTGAATAATCTTCTATTATTAGTATCTTCAGCATGGTACCAATGACAAAAACATTATTCCTTCTCCTTCAGTTTCAGCATTCCCTCTGCAACATGGTGGCTCAGTGGTTAGCACTGCTGCCTAACAGCGCCAGGAACCCAGGTTCGATTCCAGCCTTGGGCAACTGTCTGTGTGGAGTTTGCACATTCTCCCCGTGTCTGCGTGGGTTTCCTCCCACAATCCAAAGATGTGCAAGTCAGGTGAATGGACCATTCTAAATGCCCATCGTGTTAGGTGCATTAGTCAGAGGGAATCGGGTTTGGGTGGGCTACACTTCAGAGGGTCGAAGAGCCTGTTTCCACACTGTAGGGAATCTAATCTAATCTGGTCTACTACTTAATAACTTCAATAGTCCCTTGTCTTCTTGCAGTACCTTAACATGCAAGTGCAGGACATAGAATATCCATCTCTTCTCTTCCAGCAGTCCAATGCCCCAAGTTCCCTCCAAGTGAAAGAGGGACTTAGGTGCACTGATTTCAATTTAGCATTCTGTATTCACTGCTCACATATTAAGCCTAAATGGAGATTGGATGATCAACTTACAAAACACTCGCTTCAGTCCACAACCATCATGTCAAGATTCTGATTGCCTGCTATTTTAAATTCTGCACACGCACCCTGCCCCCCGAAACACAGGCCTGTCCTTAATCACACTCTGAACCATTCTGTACTTTCCTCCAGCTATTTTCACGTGAAGCTCAGCATAAACTTGATGAGCATCACCTTATCTTTCAAATAGACACTTCACACCCTTCAAGACTAAACATGAAGTTCAACAATTTACAACTGTAATCTCTGCCTATGTTTCATTTCCTTGTCTTTTGCAGGTTCAGGTTTGTTGTCATGTCTGCATATTTTCTGCTTTTGAATGGAAGCTGTTCGTCATTCTGCCATTCACACTTTTCTAAAACCTCTTACGCTTCTTTACAGTGGAAGATTCTTAAGAGTGCGATGAATACAGATCCTTTTATTTCTGGAGGAGTTGTGACTAGTTCTGTATAACTAACCTGTATATTTATCTTTACACAAAGGGTTATGAATTGGTGTGTTATTTGCATAAAAACACAGATTTCAAATTTTAGTGCAACACATGGGGACATTTCTATATGCATTTTCTGTAATATTAGAAGAAATCTAATTAAGCAAACACCTTTGATGACAATGCTTGTGTAGAATGCCTATGATTGTGTACAATCAGGTCTTATAGGCTAGGCTTAGTTCTGTGCTGACACTCTCACCTTTGAGTCAGACGCTTTTGGGTTTGCACTAGGACCTACAGAACATAAACTAGACTGGCATATCCAATATGAGGGGATACTGGATTGTCCGATGAGCCATATTTCAGATGAAATTAAGGCCCTTCTGCTCTCTCTCTCTACCCCTCCCCCTCCCCCCCCCCCCCACCCATACCTGAGTATAGAAGATACAAATGCTTTATTACAATAAGAGTGGGAGAGTTCTCCTGATTTGGTTGCTATATTTTCCTCCATAACAATCACCACACCATTGCCCAGGTTAATGCAAATTTTCAGATTACTTTTTCCTCATGACACCCAAACTGAACTGTTTGCATCTATTAACAAAAGAAACTTCTGCCCACACAGCTCATCTCCATGATTATATGGTTTGATTTCAGGTGTGCTCAAATAAAAATGCAAACAAATTTGTTTACCTTCACAATTATTCTTCGATTCAGTAGTCAGTAGGAGTAAATTATAATTCTATCAGATGCAATTGTCCCTGGCTCCATTACAAGCTCAGTACAAGCTCCATATTGGATCTGAGTTTATCTTTCTAGCTCTGACCTCTTGAAAGTTAACCTTTCATTGTAATAACCTTGTGTAATACTTGGAAGGTAGGAAAAGAGATATTTACTCAAAGTTTAGTTTTTTTTTTAAACTGGACATGTTGGTGAACCGAGAACATTATCTACCACTGATCACATTATGTCTGTTAATGACTATTTTTGGAAAGTTCTGATCTGTGGTAATTAGTGGACAAAAGGCTATACCAACCTCTTGGAACATCACTTTCCTTGCATTGTATAGACCTTTCAACCAAATCAGTACAAGGAATGGTTGATTATATCTCTATCTGGGCAGTTCTGAATCAAGGAGACCATCAGAATCCATTATTGCCTGTCTCAGCGCTAATTACTTCATAGTTTCTGCCATAAAAAAAAATACATTTTGGCCAGGAAAACAAATCTACCTTGTAAGCCAAGTGGATAATGTGAACGCACCAATCCAATGACAAAAATTGCTGATTTCTTTGAATTATCTACAATTTGCAGTTTTTAAAACTTCTTTTTTTAGTCTGTTTGTAAGACCAGAAGAGGAAATAGTTCTGGGTCTAGCTAACACCTGCCTCTGATCTCAATATCTCTCAAAAGAAACAGGTATTTTTCCTGCAAAGAGAATCACTTCCCAGCTTACAACCTTCACCAGCAATTCAACTGCATCTGTTCTTATTTGAAAGAGACTTCTGCGCACAGCCAAGTGAAAGAAGCTTCACTGGACATTGACTTACTGGAGTCCCTAATTCATATGAACTAATTCCAATACTTGACTGTAAAGTAATTTTTACTTCGTGACTCTATCCTTTCCTTTCTCACTTCTTTATTTCTTGGAGGTGCATGTGTGTGTAAGTCTTCATTGTGAATCATTCCTCTGGGTTTTGAAAATGGTAACAAACCATAGTTTGATTCAATCCCAGAGAATTTGTGGAGTATTTTAAATTGGAATTACAAACAGAGTTTGATGTCCCTTTTTTAAAAAGGGAAAGAAATTAAGGCAAGAAAATTTAAAAGGACCTCTGTTGCATACAGAAGGGGAGAACAGTAAAAATAATTCAATTTTCTGCTCCCTAATGTCTGTGACATTTTGCATTTCTTTTACTTCAAGGCTCCTTAACAGCTTCTCAGTAAGGGTCTTGATTTTCCTACAGCTAAACATTTAAATTCTAACACTAAGAGTTGGGTTCCATGAGGCGTTTGAATTATAAAGTCAATATTCCAACAGTAGGGAAAGTTTTACACTCTTTCCAGGAACTAGTCATTAATCTGAATTACAGCATTTGTGCTATGGGAGATAACTGGAAGATGTTGTTCAGATGACTGAAGGAACAGCTCTACTCAATACTTGGACCTTGGAGATGACTGCCAACTAGACGGTAGCAGAAATAATTTAAGATGTCTCTGGAGGAGATCAATGTCCCTAACAGCAGATGGGAGTCCATGGTTTGTGATGGATCAAAATAGACTCAAATCTGGGAAGACACCAACAAATCAGAGGCAAAGTTACAGCATTGAGAGAGTCCACAAACCACAAAGACCTCATCAGCCTATCCCTTCAAACCCTAGCTATTATCATTTCTGAGGAAGGATTACCAAGTCCGAAATGTTAACTCTGATGCTGCCAGACCTGCTGAGCTTTTCCAGTAACTTCTGTTTTGTTCCTTCAAACCCTGTTGGTCATTGAGTCTAGAGGTTGCACATTGGACTTTTGAGCCATCTCAGAACCCATCAAAGTCAAAGCACTCATCCTTGATCATGAGGGACTCCTTATGGAGAAGAGATTCCCTTGCCTTGTCTTCAAAGGTATCACCTCTAAAATGTCCCCACAGAATTATACTGTTATGACTTAAATGATCAAATCACCAGAATATCAGGATGGACCCGATTGAACAAATGTAATATGAAACATGACAGGTTAAAATTATAATGAGAATTCTGCCTATATTTTCTGACCATGAGAAATAATGAGTTTTATTTAAAAGACAGTAAAATGGAGGAGAAGGACATCTGTATAAATATAATAAGTAATAATGCTGTCCTACTTTTAAAGAATCAGACGAAATACACGGCTGTAAACTCGGATTTATTAGTGATCCATCTGATCTGGAAGGGTGGATAACGGCAGCCCGAATCTTTTCTGCAGCACAAGAAAAACTTAAAAGGAGAATGTCTTTATGATTACTAGCAACAGGTCCTGATTTCATGCCCCATTCCCACAGACTTCCACATCATTTAGGAAGGTAAATAACTTTACCCCTAACAAGGGAGAAGGTCACACGGATTAGGAGTAGTGGGGCCTGGAAAGTATTTAAAAGTAAAATTTGAACTGAGACAGCAAAGCGACCTGAGTTAAAATTAAAGAAAAAAATTAAATATACTCTGAAAAGGTGCATGTTGCAAAATCAATTTAATATTAATAACATATCCTGTTGAATCCAACACAGTACACATTAGCTAAAAAATGGTTTTATATACTCATTCTATGTAAAACTTTACATATAACTATAAACATTATTTCAGAAAATCTAATATAGGAACTGTATGTTTATCTACATAGGTTCTATCATGTGATGCTAATGGATAATCCAGATTTGAATTATCCATGCCCTTTTCTAATGTTTAACTGGAGAATAGAATATTATTAGAAGATGATAGGGCAACTCTGAGAAGTTGGTGCAAATAATACTTTCTTTATGGCTGGCCAAGCTGCATACATCTTGCCTGAGAGTTTGCTAGTTTTTAAAGAGTGGACCTGCACTTGCACCTGACCCACAGGCCACAATCAGTGAAGATTGGGGACAATATTTCATTGTCACTAATACTCAACACTGGAGCCCAGTGCTAGGAACCCGGGTTCAATTCCACCCTCAGGCGACTGTCTGTACAGAGTTTGCATGCTCTCCCCATATCTGTGAGGGTTTCCATAGGTGCTCCGGTTTCCTCCCACTGTCCAAAAGATGTGCAAGTTAGATGGATTGGCCATGTTAGGAGAATACAAGATAGATAAAGATAATCTATTTCCACCGCTTAGAGATTCTAGAACTAGGGGGCTTACTCTAAAAATTAGGGCCAGACCATTCAGGGGAGACTGTGGTAGATGTTTGGAACTCTCTTCCACAAATGACAATGAATGCTGGATCAGTTGTTAATATTAAATCTGATATAGATTAACATTTGTTAAGAAAACATCTTCAGCTATATGTGCCAAAGTCAGATATATGGAGTTAAGCCAAAGATCAGCATTGATCTCATTAAATGGCAGAATACACTCCAGGGGCTGAATGGTCCACTCCTGTTCTGACGGTTCTATAATTGTTCAGTGGAGGCTAATGGATTTAGTCAGTGTAAATTAGCATTTCCTTGTTTCCATGTCAGATGTAGAATTCAAAGTATTGAAAACAAACAAAAATCACAAACTTTCTATTTTCTAGAGTACCTCTTCTGATACAGGTTCAGTTTCTTGCCAAAGTACTTTATTAACTTCCCTATTCCCAACTCATCATCTTATAACAAGATAGCACCCAACTCCAAATCACTAACGTCAATTGCCATTTTGTAAACATCTGGAAAATTCCAGAGTGGCCAACATTGGTTCATTTACTAAGATGCCGAGAATTTTTCAAAAGTTGTTTGGCATTCTGCTGACTATATCTTTGCTGTTGCTTTAACAAATGTGTTAAAGCCACCTATATTTTTCTGAAATTACGTAAAAATTTTGACAAAACTGACACTTTCCTAAAAATCCCATGCTTTATCATTTAGTTTTAGAAAAAGAGAATTCTAAAAGAGCCTTCATTTTTACTGTCCTTGGTAATATTGGCCTTGTCCAACAAAATATCCTTAGTAAGTATCCTGCTTTCTCAATGCATTTTTGGCTAAATTTGTCACTAAGCCAACCAACTGCAATTGCGTAAACAGGTCTTTGACTTGTCTCATATGGTCTTCCCAAGTGCAACTATATACCACAACATCTTTCAATTCCACTATGCAGTGACAATCCTCAGGACGGGCTCTGTGGCAAATGTTCTCCTCACATCAAGAGAGTGCTAGAGAAAAATGGTATTATTGTCACAGTGTTATAAAGGTCAAGTACTTGCTCCTGTGTTGCTATATTTAATTATTTTGAGTTGCTGTGTTCTCTTTATGGCTTATTTCCAATTACTCTTCACATTTTCTGTGACTGATTTGCTGATCCATTTGTCTCTGGATTTCCATTCATGATCAGCCCACCTGGATGTCATTCATGTCAGAATTTAGCATACTCTAGCTTCTGATCTCCAAGGAGATATTGGTAGGAATAAAATTGGTTCAGTCATAATTAGCAGAACTCATTGAATAAATCAGTACCTCTGGATTATCTGGTCATCTCCCTTGAATATTGAAGGAAACCAGAAAAGGGACAACAGGGGCTCAGGTCACTGTTTCTTGATCCTCAAATCTGCACATTGTGCGACTGAGGTGAATATTAGCTGAAGTATTACTTCTGAATAGAAATAAAATAGGTGACTAAATCAATTAATTTTATGCTATTTGTGAACAAACTCTTAAAATTCATAATTTCAATTGAAATTAATAGACAATGAAAGCAGTACATGTAATGTGAATGCATTCACAGAAGAGGTAGAAATGGTATACCCCAAGGGTCAGCACTGTGTCTATTTTCATTCTCTATTTTTAGATGGCTTGGATTTGCACATGGAGAGCACAATCTTGAAAATTGCTGATTTCATAAAATTACAGTGTTTGACTAGCAGGAGGAACAGTAAAGAAATTCTAGAAATGCACAGACAGGTTTGAAAATTTGACAGACAGATGGTGTTTAGTGTGAATAATTGTAAGGGAAAACATTTTGGTTAAAAAAATTGGGAGAATGGAGAATTTTTCATTTAATGAAAAACAGAAAAACAGAAAACAAAGAACAGAAGTGTTTTTTTTAAATATATGAATCTATTAAATGTGTGAGTACAGCCTGATAACATATATTCTTTTATTAAAGGAGAACAGCATTTCGTGGGAGATGCTGGATTGAAGGAAAGGGGCATTGAATCTATGCAAAGCCCCAGTTAGATCACACAGCCTTGGGTTCAATTTTCGGTACTCCATTATGAAGCTATAGAAAGCATGTAGTATTGATTAACCAGAGTAATAGCAGGGGTGAGAAGCTCTAGCTATGGGGAGAGACTAAGGTTATTAGCTACTTTTTTACAATCACTGAGAAGATTAAGAATAGTTTTAGCAGTAGTTTCTAAAATTGTATGATTTTGATAGAATGGATGGGAGAATCTATTTGTTGCATGAGTGGAGTCAGTAGTGAGGATTCGTTAAGAGTAAGGAGAGAGATTCAGAAGACTTTATTTATCTGACAGGATGTTAAAGCTTGGAATTCTTTGCCTTAGACAGTGACTGAGACAGAGACCTGTGCTAAAGAAAAATAAAAATGGATAGATATTTGAAGCAGGATTCAAATTAATGGAAAGATAACAGGGTATTTGGTTTAGATTTGCATCAGTGAGGTAAAGAGCAGAGTCATGATGGTCTAAGTGACCTCCTGTGTTATACATTGTGGATCCAAGTAAAGGAATTCTTGTTGGGATGCTGATGTACATCTTCCTCCATGATAATGGGCTAAAGGGTCACATAGCAACTATTTGCTGTGAAAACTATAATATAAAGTTTAACTTGTGAAGAATTCTCCCTCTCCGATTTTATAGCCCAAGATTTTGTTTTACATTCTTAAGACTGGCATTAAGTAAATTATCATCAGTGATTATGGTAGTAATGAATGCATAGTGGTTAATTTGACACATATCCCTGAAAATGAATCAGAATAAGCATTACATTCCCTCCCTACTGCATCTATTAAGAAGCCTATCTAATGGAATTCATGTAATCTGGGAACTTTCATTCTCCTCCTTTCTGAAGTTTAAACTGAATGCACTTGGAATTAGCATACTTTTGATATTATGGTGAACTTTACCAGTCCTTGAATAATGTGGACCATAGCAAGAAAATTGGGAAAATCTGGTGATAACTGTTTCAAAGCAATAACCCACCCCTGGGCTTTTGTGGTAACTGCCCTGAGTATCTGACTGACTATGCCAACTCCCTTGACCAATGATGGAAGTTATCCTTGTTTTACTTGCTGGGGTATCTTGACTGAAGGTATCTCTTTGGATTTGAGTGAGGACTACTCCCATTAGACTGATGCACAACCATATGGTTAAAACACATGTAGTGGGTTTGGCACATATGCAGCTAGTACGTGATGCAGGTGTGCCTTTTGATGGACCACTTATGTAGCATTCACCTGCATTTTCCCATAAGCTCCTTGGGTCATTGAACGTCCACAAGGTGGAGGATGGCAGGCAGGGTAGAGGTGTAGGGTCTGGTCAACTCTGTAGTGTGCTGAAAAGAAACATTTGGCCTAAATCTGGTGGTTTCTCCAGCAGAGTACCTAATGGCACCATCCTGCCACCTTGCCGGGAAGAAGCACCTGCAGTAAGTTCAAGGTTCCTCAATCTCCTCTCACCTTGCCGTTGGTGTTGAGCATGATTGGTTAAAGCGACGGAGTGCACATATCTAGTGGACTCTGAGACATGCTGAACATTAGTGTCTAGGGCAGTTGCCAATCTGTCCATGGAGGCAGCCACAGTACCATCCACCTTAGTGCAAACCTGCAATCTTTGTGTCAGGTTGGTCAGTGCCCCTGAGAAACCTGCTTATTGCTCCTGTGACTGCTTCTGCAATTCAATGAAGTAACAAATTTCTGCCACCTTGGGGTCCTCTCTTGCCTGGAGCTAAGCAGGTGCCTGGTCTCCAGCAGTCCTCCAAGTGCCGGCGACATGGGGCATTTCTTCCTTTGCCAGCTGCAGAGAATTGGGCCAATAGGCTGACAAGTGGCAAATGGAGTTTAGTTCAGATAAATGCGAGGTGCTGCACTTTGGGAAAGTAAATCTAAGCAGGACTTATACACTTAATGGTAAGGTCCTAGGGAGTGTTGCTAAACAAAGAGACCTTGTAGTGCAGGTTCATAGTTTCTTGAAAGTGGAGTCACAGGTAGATAGGATAGTGAAGAAGGTGCTTGGTATGCTTTCCTTTATTGGTCAGAGTACTGAGTGCAGGAGTTGGGAAGTCATTTTGCTGCTGTACAGGACATTGGTTAGGCCACTTTTGGAATATTGTGTGCAATCCTGTTCTCCTTCCTATCGGAAAGATGTTGTGAAACTTGTAAGGGTTCAGAAAAGATTTACAAGGATGTTGCCAGGGTTGGAGGATTTGAGCTATGGGGAAAAGTTGAATAGGCTGGGGCTGTTTTCCCTGGAGCGTCGGAAGCTGAGGGGTGACCTTATAGAGGTTTACAAAATTATGAGGGGCATGGATAGAATAAATTGACAAAATCTTTTCCCTGAGGTGGGGGAGTCCAGAACTAGAGGACATAGGTTTAGGGTGAGAGGGGAAAGATATAAAAGAGACTTAAGAGGCAACCTTTTCACTCAGAGTGGTACGTGCATGGAATCAGTTGCCAGAGGAAGTGGTGGAGGCTGGTACAATTGCAACATTTAAAAGGAATCTGGATGGGTATATGAATAGGAAGGGTTTGGAGGGATATGGGCCAGGTGCTGGCAGGTGGATCTAGATTGGGTTGGGATATCTGGTCGGCATGGACAAGTTGGACCGAAGGGTCTGTTTCTGTGCTGTTCATCTCTATGACTCTAGATGCTTACCAGCTCCAGCTCTAGGTGAAAGTGAAGGCTGCAGATGCTGGAGATCAGAATTGAGAGTGTGGTGCTGGAAAAGCACAGCAGGTCAGGCAGCATCCGAGGAACAGGAGAATTGACATTTCAGGCAAAAGCCCACTCCTGCTCTAGTCTAGCGAAATCTCCAGACCACATGAATTTGTGAAATCAGAGACATGGGGAATGATCAGGTAAAGGTAAATGTAATTCTATACACAAATGAATTCACACACTACACAACAGTATCAACAAGTTTAAAGAAGAAAACTTGTGAGAGAGAGATATAAGAGTTTGAAAGAATTAATACTATTATATTGTTAAATGGACTTGTGGACAGAACAGTTCAGGATCTTGTAAAATTTGGATTAAACATCCAGTTCCTCATCATGGCAACAATATCCATTATATAGGGTGGCATGGTGGCTCAGATGTTAGCACTGCTGCCTCATAGCACTAGAGACCTGTGTTCAATTCCAGCCTCAGATGACTGGCTGATATGACACCTGTTACCATAACAAGGACCTGGATGTTAAGTCCCAATTTTACAAGAGCCTGAACTGTTCTGTCCACATGTCCATATAACAATATTTACTGTTAATTAATCATTCCCCACATCTCTGCCTTCACAAATTCATGTGGTCTGGAGATAGCACTACTCTTTTGAAATGCATTCACTTTAAACTTGAAAGGCTGGTCATTTGATAGGTAGAAGGCCATTCTCATTGATTTCGTTCCTATTAGTCCAAGGTCTGTAAGTACCTTTAAGCTGGAAATGCTTTCACCACTGAAATCTTCTTCGCAGAGCATGGTTTTCTGCTGAAACAAGCAATTTCTTCTTAATAGTTTCTTGAATCATTGAAAATTGATCACCTCTTTTCAGTGGTGGCTTCTGTGAATTTATACCTGTCACATCATCTATCTTTACCAGCTGATTTAGTTGTTAATTCACCTGTACCTATATGACTGAAGCATGTAAAGTTTTTACCTGACTAGGAACCCTCAGTGATTGCATTATTGGTGAAAACAAAATAGGCACTTATTTAGTTCTACTCTTTGAGGATTGCTTCCAGCTTGTCATGAACTCTGTCAACGTTACCGAGGAATCTTCTTGGGCAGATAAGGAAATCAAATATTCTGAATATTGCCATTGAATATTGAATTTGCCTGTTCTAAGTCATCTCAGCACCAATCACCAGACTTGAATTTGTCATGAATGTTTATTGACCAAGACATTTTGCACTCTTGAGTGCCATCAATTATAGAGTCATAAATTGACACAAGTGGGATATGCTCCTCATGGGCTATCTCATTGCTTATTTTTCCACATAAACACTGATTTTTGCAGAGTGCTGCTCATCAGTGTTGATAGCAGCAGAAAACATTTGTATTAAGGAAGCATAGTCACAGGTTTCCATGTCATTGACAGTGTGAAAAAAAAATTCCTTATCCAATGAAAGTAATCTCAAAGAATTCTGTATTTTGTGTACATTAATCTAGGGAGTCCTATGAAGTCTTCTATCAGCTGACCTTTGGCCATTTGTTCCTCAACTGGCTCTTCATTGACCAGTTGTTCCTTAATTTAATATAGTTAAACTTTCTGCCATTCAAAGAAGATTGAGGGCTAGGCATGCCTGCCTATTCATGAGTGAGAATGGTTGATTGTAAAGTACATTTGGTTTTCTACTAATTGCTATCCTCAGCACTCAATATTAAATGTGTAAGAAAATATTAAGTGTTGTGCCAGCTAGACCACATAGCTGCATTGTTGTTACCTAATGTAGACAATATTTTCTTCACCATTATTTGCTAATATAGTTCCAGTCATTAACTTGAAAACCATGGGATAGCCATTGATATAACTATAAGGTCTGGATCGTCTATTTCTCCAAGGTACACTTTAGGTTTTTCATCTCTTGCAGACTATTCTACCTCATTAATCTCTTTGTGTGGGTAGTAATTTGATTCTTAGTTTTCTGAAACTGCATCCCACTTGTGTACACTTTCTGGAAGTGACGTATTGTGTGGTAGAAAAAGTATTTACTTTTAATAGCTAGGTACTCTGTGCACATGAGAGTTCTTTGCTCCAAAACACTGAAAAGGACTTTTAGTGCTAGGTGCTTCCCGTTGATTTCTCCCATGAGTCGTTTGCAGTTTTGTATATTAAGAATTTTCAGACTCTGGAGATGTCCAGGTGCCAGGGCTGATCTTCGCCTTAGGATTGATCTTTGTTGTTTCTGAACTTCTGGTTAACTTGCCATCTGAATGACATTCTCTACAGTCAGGTCTTCTTGGGCATATAATAAATTTGATTAAGAGTCATCAGTAATTCCTACAACAATTCTCTGTGAATACTGACTCAAAGTCACCATAATCCCATTTCTCCACTAACAAAATCACTTGTAAATTCCCTTTGATACTGCGCTTTTCCATTAAATGTTGCAAGTGTTGTAGTGGTTACAAGCTTGAAGAAAATGTTAAAGGATTTCAGTACCTCTTTGAAAACATCTGTTGCTTCCTTTACCCCTTGGTGAGCTATAGCATCAATAGCTATACTCCCAATTGTGTACAGAATTATACCTAATTTAGTTTCTGATTGGTGACTAATATGGAAGTTATTTTTATATCAGAAATTGATTTCCCCAAGAAATCCAATTCTATTTTCTACTTGGTCCATCTCTGACATTAAATCTTTCTAGCAATATCATTTTGAAGCTATGAATTCATAATATGATTAGATATATATCTTGCTTAGAAGACGTTCATTTCTCTGTAAAAGCAATTCTGCTCTGCCTTGCAGTTATACTCGAAGGTTTATCCACATGCTTCTGCTAAAATTAAGGATTTCCACTTTGTCACAGTGAAATTGAAGGATTTCTACCTTTTCCATGGCTTCACCTTATGAATCTGCTGTTCACGACTTAACTAAATAATTCCCACTTTAAATCATGATTTACTGAATGATTCTCACTCCTCTCAGTTTAAGTAAGTGATTCATGGCTTTACTCTGGCTCTTATGACGGATGATTGATTTTTTTCTGCAGTCTGAATAAAGACTTCTAAACCTTCTGGTCCCATCAGATCATGTCCACTTAAGCTTTTAAGCTGAACAATGTTATGATTTGTGATGCTCCCAGCTATGCAATCTTTCATGGCCATTGACTGCCCCTTCTGTGGTCATGTATCTTGGTGCCCAGGATGTGGATGTAGATGTAGGATTCCTCACTGAGCTGGAAGGTTTGGTTTCAGACATTTCATCACCATATTAGGTAACGTCACCAGTGAGCCTCTGGATAACGCACTAGTGGTACGGCCTGCTTTTTATTTATGTGTTTAGATTTCCTTGGGTTGGTGACATAATTTCCTGTGGTGATGTTATTTCCAGTTCTTTTTCTCAGAGGGTGGAAATGGAATCCAAGTCAATGTGTTTGTTGATAGAATTCCAGTTGGAGTGCCAAGCTTCTAGGAATTCTCGCACATGTCTCTGTTTGGTTTGTCCTAGGATGGATGTGTTGTCCCAGTTGTAGTTCCTCTTCTGTATGTAAAGATACTAGTGAGAATGGGTCCTGTCTTTTTGTGGCTAGTTGATGTTCATGTATCCTGGTGGCTAGTTTTCTGCTTGTTTGCCCAATGTAGTGTTCGTTACAATTCTGGCAAGGTATTTTGTAAATGACATTAGTTTTGCTTGTTGTCTGTATAGGGTGCTTCAAGATCATTAGCTGCTGTTTTAGTGTGTCGGTGGGTTTATGGGCTAACATGGTGCCAGGGGGTCTGAGTAGTCTGGCATCATTTCTGAGATGTCTTTAATGACACCACTACAGAAAATGATGTCACCAACCCTAGAAAACCTAAATACAAATAAAAAACAGGCCATACCACCAGTGCTTCATCCGGAGGCTCACTGACAATGTCACCTAGTATGGTGCTGAAACGTCTGAAACTGAACCTTCCAGTTCAGCGAGCAAACCTACATCCAGAACCTCAGCCTGAGCCACAGATCTTCTCAAGACTCACTAACATCCTGGTGCCCAGCCACTACAATGACAATGCTTGATCTAAGCTGTAAGTAACTTTAAAATGTATCTCTTTTCTAGATTGGAATACTACAACATTTTTTAAGCTCCCACTGGCTCACCTGTGGGATCTTAAGCTTGGCTCATGGATTCACTTAAGTCTATTTGCTCACTTTTGATTAGGACCACCCAAAACAGACTATTAACTCCCAATGAAGCTTGTCCCCTGTTTGGAATTACCAATTCCCCTTCTCCAGGGAATTGCTAACTCTCCTGTTGCAGCATGTCCCTTAACAGGCCTGGAATGCTTTTACTTTCCATTGGAGCTCTGTTCTTTGTTGAGGAATGCCACAAGAGCTGCTTCTGTAGAATTTTTGACTGTGCTGCAGGAGCAGGTGACTTCAAACTAAGTCTGAAGATCTGACCTGCTGCTCACCACATTTAGTAAAAGCAGTGAAACCTAACCTGCACGGCTGTCTACTCTGTATGCGTTTACAAGCTCACTACTTTCTATGAGTTATTGCATGATGAAGTTTGATGTCACCATCCTCTAAGTGTAGGACATGACAGGACCTTTTTAGAAAACCATTTTCTGGTCTAACTGGGAGAGCCTCTTATAGTTAACAATATGTAACAAACAACAGGTTACTGTGCCAAACTAGACATTGGCACCTCCAAGTCAATGTTAGACTGGGTTAAAAATCACACAAAACCAGATTATTGTCCAACAGGTTTATTGGAAGCACTAGCTTTCGGAACACCGCTCCTTCATCAGGTGGTTGTGGAGGTTAAGATCATGCTGACAGAATTTATAGCCAAAGGAGTCTAGCGTCATGGAGATGTGATACAGTAAACTTGACATTATTGGATATGTCAAGGTGGACCAGATGTTTGGTCGCGCATCTTTGAGCTTCTACATTGCTCTATCCCCAAATCAAAATGACAAGATCATAGTGGCTACTGCCAGAGTGCATTCCTTAATATTAACTCTCTCAGATCCATATGCAGTACCTTATTATTCACATAATTTTCTCCATTATTTGTCATAAACTGTCTTGCTCCTTTTGTTCATCCTGTTCTGTGCTCTCTTCTAAAAACAGAAATTAACATAATTGGACCAACATGCATAGAATGAAAGAACTACAGTCTGCTCGGAGTTGGAGACGTACAAGGGGTGTACACAAGGCCAGTGCAAAATGCTAAACATTTATTGCTTATAACTATATATGTAAGCATGATGCAGTAGGACTTTGCTGGTGCCTCTACCATTTTGTCTTATTCCTAGTGATCTGACAATATTATGACACAGCTCCTTATGTTCATGCTCAGTTGGCTATTATGAGAGTAGTTAACTCCATTTCTACAGCCAAAAACATTATAAGTACAGAAGGACATTCCCTTTTTGCATTCATAGATGTGAGCATCATTAGATAACTTGCATTCATTGTCAGTCACTAATCGCCCCTGAGAAGGTGGTGATGAGCTCTCTTCTTGAACCACTGTAGACCATGGGGATATGTATTCTCAACGAGCTGTTAGGAAAGATGTTCCAGGAATAAGTAACTGATGGAGAGGGCAGTAAGTGATAATCAGAAGGTGGTTTCCTTGCCCATTTTTGACTTGATGTCATGAGACTGTATAGGGTCTACAACAATACTATGGACTCCAAGGGCAACTCTATTCTAACTGTATAGCACTGCACCACTATCTCTGGTGGGTCTAGTGGGACATACCCAGGATATGGTCACACTCACAGAATCATTCCTTGCAGACAATGTAAGTTGCTTGACTAGTCCAATTCTGGCTCAAGTTCCTTAGAAGTTAGTGAGGAGGTCTTTTCAGGGCTATCAGTTCTCAGGGTTTTGTCAGAACAACAAATATTGGTATAGCACTTTTAAAATAATAAACATCATAAGGGGCTTCTGAGGAGGGTATTTAGACAGAATTTGACATTGAGTTCCATGATGAGATATGAGTGAAGTTTGAAGAGGAGAGAGTGGTAGAGAAACGTTGCCAGGCAATTCCCGATACTAAAATATGTCAAACATCATTAAGGAACCAAACAGTTCAACATCTACTGGTAAGTCATCATACAAAGTTGCCAGCCTCTGATGGAGATTGGATATACTTACCAGAACTAAAATTGGCTTTAGAGTTTCCTACTTTTGAAAGTGATTCACTTCAAAAGTATTTAAATTTATGTGAAGGTATTTTAGGACATCCTCACAATGGTCTTGAGGAAATGTTTTTACAGTTCATCTCATTTCAATTGGATTATATTTTTGCCAATCATAAAACGTACCAGCTATTATCAATCTTAGTCACAAAGTCCTTCAAAATTCTGTCTTCCTTGTAAATAATTTTAGATCTTCTCCTTCTAGAATTTAGCCCAAACCTCTTATGTCAGCATTGCACAATCAATTCAGCATCTAAGAAATAGTGACATCTACAACTCAGTTCTATGTAGGACAGCCTGCATGATGTTGATCCATCGATGTTATTTTCAGGGTAACACAAAAACTTGCAGCAACTGTATCTTTGTCGATTTTCAACTTAAAGATTTAGCCTCCGTTGTCTTCAGCCTGCCTGTACTGCACCACTGGGATTATCACTGTTTCTGAAGGATTGTCTCTTTTTAAGTGGCTTCAACTGTGTTGCATTTAGTGATCACTTCCTTCCTGAAGCAGGGTCTCTTCTTCAATCAGACAAGTAATGTTTTTTAAAGAATGCTATCCCCACTTCGAATGACCACAGGCAAATCTAATAGACTTGGATTAGAGAAATATTAATTCCTGAGCCACCTGTAAATTTCAATGGACTCAACAACAATTAGTGTCAATTGATCAATAATAAGCCTAAAAGATCTCACTATGAGTAGGAGAATTTTCCTCAAGCCTCCAAATAAACAAAAGAAATATTTATAAACAGCTGGACTGATATGTGGCATCTCCCTCACTAAATGGCCAATCATGATAAGCTGTATTAAGTCCATTCTGCTGTCAATTGCACGAAACGTTAAACCAATCTGCCTATTCAAGTGAATATAAAAGACTCCATCCAATTTTGAAGAAGATAAAGAGAATCTGCATTTATGTACTGCCTCAGTGGGTGTCCCAAAGCACTTTGCTGCCAATGAAATATTCTTGCAATGGTAGCCGCTGTTGTAACATCAGATGAGCAGTAGCTACTTTGCTCACAGGATAGCAACAGTAACAGCAATGTGAAAATGACCAGGTAATTTGACAGCTTTTGCTCCTGATCCCAATCCCCTGTTGGAAGCGACAGCCTGTAAAAATAAGAGAAAGCCCACACATAGGCCATAGTCAACCAGATATCCTAAACTAATCTAGTTCAATGTGCCAGCTCATCTACCTGAAACTCCATTTTCAAGGAACTATGGACCTTCACTCCAAAGTCTCTTTTTTCAGCAACAGTCTCCATGACATTACCATGAAGTGTATAAGTCCTGTCCTGATTTGCCTTTCCAAAATGCAGCACTTCATGTTTATCTAAATTAAGCTCGATCTACCACTGCTTGGCCCATTGGCCATCTAATCGAAGGGTTTGACATGGTTAAAAAATTGGATCGTCTTGACATGTGTAAAACTTTGAGGGGTGAGAAGTATGATTGGAAGGAGACAAAAAATGGGTGTGTGCACAACTCAGGAAGTGGCGACACAAAATGTGGGGTGTGTGTATACATTGTGAATGGACACATATGGGGAAAGGATAATATTTGGGGAAGTCAGAAGTTTGGACAGAGGGGTGAGTGCCAAATCTGAGCAGGGGGCAAGGGCATTTGGGGAGGTCCAAAATTTCAGGGCAGAACTGGCTCGAAGTTAGAAGACAGAGGGTGATGGTGGACATTTGCCTGTCACAAGCATTGGTGCAGGGTCCACTGCTTTTCATCATTTATATAAATGATTTGGAGCAGACAGGCTGCTAATTCTGGAGCCTACCCACTCACAATATTTCAGTGAGTGTGGAGATTGAGGTTAGTGATGCATGAGAAATTGGTAGGCATGACACCTTCATATATTATGTGGCATCTCCACCCTTGCCAAAAACATGCCCAGTGCAGGAGCTGACAAACCCAATGCAGTGAAAGTCCTTGAGGGTTATTACACAGGACACCTGGGAAAATTGCCCTGCTCTCTTTCATAAATGTTATGGAATATTCATCTGATAAACACAGTGCCAACCTTGGTTTAATATTTCTCAGCAAACTACGAGGACATCAGGAACTTAGCCAAATTAGAGTTGGTTTCACATGGTGTATTACTGGGCCATCTGCCACTCTTAAGAATCCGATTGGCTCCTGGCCCATCAGATTGTCCAAAATCACGATGATGGAGCAACTTTATTTCTCTATTTTGTATCTCAGCAACCTTCAGTTTGCATTTCATGGATGAAAAGATGAAAGGAATAATATTTAAACTGAGTCCAAAGTCACTCTTCTATCATCCCACTAGCTACTACCATCGAAAAGAAATGCAAGTAATTATTTTATAATTGATTGGTTTGTGTTTGTGACTTAATTGTTTATGTACGTAATAATTCTATTCATCATACTTTCATTAGAATAATGATTTAAGGCCATAAGAACATAGGTATAGGAGCAAAATTAGGCCATTCAGCCCATAAACTCTGCTGCATTATTTGGACATGGCTGCTCTATTTCTCAACCCCATTTTCTTGCCTTCTCCTCATGATCTTTGATCCACTTAGCAATCAAGAATCTGTCTATTCCTACCTCAAATGCACTCAATGATTTGGCCTACACAGCCTCCTACAGCAATAGGTTGCGCAATTTAGCTACCTTCTGCCAGAAGAAATTCCTCGTCACCTCAGTTCTAAAGGATTGTCCTTTTACTCTGAGGCTGAGCTCTTGGATTCTAATCTCTCCTTTGCCATGTCCACTCTACCCAAGCCTCTCAGTATTCTGTAAGTTTCAATGAGGTTTCCCTTCATCCTTCTAAACTCCATCAAATACAGTCACAGAGGCCTCAAATGACAAGCCCTTCATCTCCAGGATCATTCCTTTGGACCCCCTCCAAGGACAGCACATTGTTCCTTGGATAAGGGGTCCAAAGATGCTCACAATATTCTGACCAGAGCCTATATACAGCCTAAACAGTACATCTTTGCTCTTTTATTCTAGCCCTCTTGAAATGAATGATAACATTGCATTTTCCTTCCGAACTGCCAACTGAATCTGCATGTTAACCTTAAGGGAATCTTGAACTAGGACTCCAAAGTCCTTCTTGTGCTTCAGATTTCCAAAGCCTTTCTCCATTTCGAAAATAGTTTACATCTCTGATCCTCCTATCAAATTGCATAACTTCATATTTTCCCACAATGAATTCCAACTGCCATTTATTTGCCCACACTGCTAATCTGTCCAAGTCATAGATTCATAGAGATGTATAGCATAGAAACACACCGTTTGCACCCAACTTGTCCATGCCAACCAGTTATCCTAAATAAATCTAGTCCCATTGCCAGCATTTGGTCCATATCCCTTCAAGCCCTTCGTATTCACATACCGATCAAGGTGCCTTTCCAATGTTGTTATTGTACCAGTCTCCAACACTTCCTTTGGCAGCTCATTCAACATACATACCACCCTCTAACTGAAAAAAAAACAGCCCTTAGGTCCCTTTTAAATTATTCCCCTCTCACCATAAACCTATGCCCTCTAGTTTTGGACTGCCTCACCCTAAGGAAAAGACCTTGCCTATTTACCCTATCCATGCCTCTCTTGATTTTATAAACCTTTATAAGGTCACCCCGCAGCCTCTCATGCTCCAGGTAAAATAGCCTCAGTCTATTCAGTCTCTCCCAATAACTCAAACCCTCTAACTCTGGCAATGCCCTTGTAAATCTTTTCTGAACCCTTTCAAGTTTCACAACATCCTTCCTATAGCAGGGAGACCAGAATTGCATGCAATATTCCAAAAGTGTCCTATACAGCCGTAACATGACCTCCCAACTCTTATACTAAATGTATTGACCAACAAAGACAAGCACATCAAACTCTGACCTCCCTATCCTGTCTACCTGCAACTCCACTTTCAAGGAACTATGAACCTGCACTCCAAGGTCTCTTTGTTCAGCAACACTCCCCAGGACCTTACCATTAAGTATAAGTCCCGGCCTGATTTGCCTTTCCAAAATGCAGCATCTCACATTTATCGAAATTAAATTCCATCTGCCACTGCTCAGCCCATTAGCCCATCTGATCAAGATCCCTTTGTTCTCTGAGGCAACCTTCACTAGTGCATTGACCAACAAAGACAAGCATACCAAACTCCGACTTCATTATCCTGTCTACCACACCTCCAATTTTGGTGTCATCTGCAAATTTGCTTACCATACATCCTGTGTTCACATCCAAATCATTTCTATAAAATATTGAAAAATTAGTGTCTGAAAAGCAACCCTCCACCACCACCTTCTTTCTTCTACCTTTGAGTCAGTTCCTCTATCCAAATGGCTGGTTCTCCCTGTATTCCATGCAATCTAACCTTGCTACTCAGTCTACCATGAGGAAACTTGTCGAACGTCTTACTGAAGTCCATATAGGTCACGTCCACCACTCTGCCCTCATCAATCCTCTTCGTTACTTCTTCAAAAAACTCAATCAAGTTAATGAGACATGATTTCTGACACACAAATTCATATTGACTATCCCTAATCAGTGCTTGCCTTTCCAAATACATGTAAATCCTTTCCCTCAGGATTCACTCCAACTTTCCCACGACCGCAGAAAGCTCACACCCTCAACACTACCTTCCGCTCCAACTATCTTTGAGTCATTTGCAAACTAAGCAACAATGTCCTCAAATTGTTAAGGTATAACTTGAATAATTGTGGTCCCAACACTGACCCCTGTAGAACTCTGCTAGTCACTAATGCCACCCTGAAAAAGACCACCAAATCCCTTTCTATCACTCAGCCAATACTCTATCCATATCAGTACCTCACCTCAACATCATGGCTCTTATCTTATTTAGCAGCCTTCCGTGGAGTGCCTTGTCAAAGACCTTCTGGAAATCCAAATAATGGTGAGCCACTGGTTGTGATCTGTCCAAATTGCTCGTTATCTCAAAGAATTCTAACAGATTGGTCAGGCATTACCAATTCTTCCACAATCTCATCTTTCATCCTCAGAACCCTGAAGTGTAGTCTATCAGGTCTGAATGCTTTATCCACTGTCAAACCTTTCAGCTTCCCAGCACCTTCTCTTTAGTGAAGGGCAGTACACTCACCTCTGCCCCCTGACTGTCTTGAAGTTCTGTTATATTGCTGGTATCTTCCACAGTAAAAACCGATGCAAAATACCTATTCACTTTGTAATGATTGGAACGAGGTTAGGCAGGTGACTTCATAGAATATGAATTCCCTGAATGGGGCTGTTCACCTGGTCCAGTCAGGGAGTTGTGGCTGACAAATATAAACAGAAGTGTTAGGTTCTGTTCATATTAGGAGCCAGTATTGAGCTAGCTGGGCCAGTGTCATGTGCTGTGCTCATTTAAATAAAGAGTGACTTGGTGAAGGGATACCAGCCTTTGTAGAGTTATTTCACAATTCCTCCACCATTTCTTTGTTCCCCCATTTCTCCTGCTCCATTCTCCAGTGATCCAACATCCACCTTTGTCTCTCTCTTACCTGTTATATATTTTTATAAAAGCTCGAGCACTCTTCTTTTATATTACTTGCTAGCATCCCCTATATTTCATCTTCACCCTCTTATTATTTAATAATAATGTTGGTCTTCAAAGATTTCCTAATTCTCTGCCTCATACAGATCTTCACCACATTATACATTTATACTTTTTTTTTACATTTTTAAGCATTTTCATTCTTTTGCCTTTGTGCCTCTCCATGCCATTGATTTACCAAGTAAACAGTCACTTTACAAACCTTGCACTTCCAAGTGATTGCTCACAATCGTCACATTTACTATGGGTTCAAGCTCTTTTGAAAGCCTCTGAAGCCTTCAACCCATCACTTTCTAAGGAAGTTGTTAAAATTGGGGCCAAACTCTGAAAAATTAGAATCAGAAGCCCATGCCCCAGTAGTGTCACACATGGTCAAGTGCCAAAGCAGTTGTCTGTACTGTTTATGTATCATTTTCTTACTATCTCCTGTTTGTATTTGTTGACACCATAAGGGTGCTACAAATGTGGGAACAGTACATTTATGGGCATTACCATGTCCATTCTTGGCCTGTGGGCATGAGAATGAACTGCAGTTTTCCTGATCACTTAATCTGCACTATCAGCAATCTCTCTCCCCCAGCACTTCAACCTCCCCCTGCCACCCATTATTGCATAAATGCTACTCCTTCACATTTTGCATCAGTTCTGATGAAGTCATCTAGACTCAAAACATTATGTTTCGACATTATCCATGGATGCTGCCTGACCCACTATGATTACCAGAATGTTTTGTTTCCAGCATAGATTCCATCAGTTACAGTAATTTGCTCCTGGGTCACTGAGTGTTGGGTTATGGTTAGTACCCACAATTATTCACATTTTCATTTTGACTTTACATTAGTGATTGTCCTACATAAGTACTTAAATGGCCACGTAACAGTTTAGGACATGCTGAAGTCCTTAATGGTGTTATGTAAATATAAGTTCCTTTTTAATCTCTTTTTTTGTCATTCCATCCTTTGCATTGGATTGTCCTATAGATCTTAATGATTTTGGTCAGAAAACATTTAAAGATAAATATTCTTCACTGAGTTTTTTTTTAAACAAGCAAATCTATACAAAAAGTAGCTGTATTTGTTGCACTCACAGTCCACAAGCAAACAAGAAAAAAGATGAAGGCTCATCACTGGATTTATCTCTATAATAAATACAATAGGGAAATAACCTGGTCTCATCAAGGTCCTGAGGGTTACCATTAACCAGAAACTGAACTGAATTGGCCATATAAATACAATGGCTACAAAACCAGGTTAGAGGTTAGGAATCCTGCAGCAAGTAACTCACCTCTTAACTCCCCAATGTACATCCACCTTCTGCAAGGCACAAAGTCAGGAGTGTGAGGGAATTCTCCTGATTTGCCTGAATGAGTACAATTCCAATAACACTCAAGAAGCTTGACATCACCCAGGATAAAACTACTTGATATTCAGTCACAGCTGTGTGCACTATCAGTATTGGAGGGAATGAATTTTTGTGGACGTGGTGCCTATCTACAAGGTGCACTGCAGAAATTCACCAAGGCTCCTTAGATAGCACCTTCCAAACTCACCGTTACAACCATCTATGCTTTTATGTTTCTTATCTCATCCACCATGAACAATGCCACGAGGGATGTACCTAGAAGAACGAGGAAAACAGATACATGGGAACATCACCAGTTGTAAACTCTCCTCCAAACCACTCACTATTCTGAGTCGGAAATATAATGCTATTCCTCCAGTGTCACTGAGTCAAAATCCTGGAACTCACTCCCTGAAGCACTGTGAGTCTACCTACATTAAATGGACTGCAGCGGTTCAAGAAGGCAGCTCAACACCACATTCTCAAGGACAACCAGGGAGGATAAACAATGTTGGCCCAGCTAATGGTCTCCACATTCCACGATTGGATTCAAAATAAAATAAACCATTTTTGTAGGTATGAGGTTAAATCTGGTATTAATTTCAATCTGGAGGTTACAAATGTGGGTCAGAAAAAAAAAACACTATACTGATAGATTCCTCATGGTATTACTCATGGTGGGTGAGATTTGAAACGTAGAAACATAGAAAACAGGAGCAGGAAGAGATCATTTGACCCTGCAAGCCCACTCTGCCATTAACTTTCTTTGATTCCATCAGCCCTAAGAGCTATACCTAACTCTTTCTTAAAACCAATCAGTGAAAGTAAGCATGCAGATAAAGATAGCAGTAAAAGCCATTCACTCCTAAAATATCCTCATGATTTTATAAACCTCTATAAGGTCACCCCTCAGCCTCCCATACTCCAGGTAAAATAGACCCAGCCTATTCAGCGTCTCCCCATAACTCAAACTCTCCAACTCTGGCAAAGTCCTTGTAAATCTTTTCTGAATCCTTTCAAGTTTCACAATATCCTTCCTATAGCAGGGAGACCAGGATTGCATGCAGTATTCCAAAAATGGCCTAACCAATGTCCTGTACAGCTGCAACACGATCTCTCAACTCCTATACTCAATTCTCTGACCAATAAAGGCATGCATACCAAATGTCTCCTTCACTATTTATCGGGGCGGCACGGTGGCTCAGTGGTTAGCACTGCTGCCTCACAGCACCAGATACCCAATTCCAGCCTCGGGCAACTATCTGTGTGGAATTTGCACGTTCTCCCTGAGTCTGCGTGGGTTTCCTCCAGGTGCTCCTGTTTCCTCCCAAAATCCAAAGATTTGCAGGTTAGGTGAATTGGCAATGCTAAATTGCCAATAGTGTTCTGGAATGTGTAGGTTAGGTGCATTAGTCAGGGGTAAACATGGGTTTCTCGACGGAGGTTGGTGTGGACTTGTTGGGCCAAATGGCCTTTTTCCACTCTGTAGGGATTCTATGATTTTATGATTCTACCTGCAACTCCACATTCAAAGACCAAACCTGCACTCTAAGGTCCCTTTGTGCAGCAACACTCCCCAGTACCCCATCATTAAGTGTATAAGTCCTGTCATGACTTGCCTTTCCAAAATGTTGCACCTCTCATTTATCTAAATTTAAATCCATCTGCCATTCCTCGGTCAATTAGCCATTCTGATCAAGATTCCATTGTACTCTGAAGAAATCTTTTTCACTGTCCACTGCCCCTCTAACTGTGGGATCATCTGCAAACTTACTAACCATAATTCCTAAGTTCACATCCAAATAATTTATATAAATGACAAAAAGCAGTGGACCCAACACCAATCCTTGTGGTACACCACTGATCACAGGCCTCCAGTCTGAAAAGCAACCCTCTGTCTTCTACCTTTGAATCAGTTCTGTATCAAAAACTAGTTCTCCCTGTATTCCATGAGGACCCTTGCCAAACAGCTTACTGGAGTCCATATAGATCATGTCCACTGTTCTGCCCTCATCAATCCTCTTTGTTCCTTCTTCACAAAATTAAATCAAGCTAGTGCGGCATGATTTCCCACGCACAAAACCATGCTGACTATCCTTAATCAGTCATTGCCTTTCCAAATACAAGGAAATCCTTTCATTTAGAATTCCCTCCAACAATTTGCCCACTACCGATGTCAGACTCACCAGTCTATAGTTCCCTGGCTTTTTCTGACCATCTTTCTTAAGTAATGGCACCACGTTAGGCAACCAACTCTATTCTGGCACCTTGTCTGTGGCTATCACTGATACAAATATCTCAGCAAGGGGCCCAGCAATCACTTCTTTAGCATCTCACAGAGTTCTAGCATACACCTGATCAGACATTGGGGATTTATTCACCTTTATGCGTTTTATACCATCCAGCACCTCCTCCTCTGTAATATGGACTTTTCTCAAGATATCGCTATTTATGTCCCCACATTCTATATCTTCCATAGCCTTCTCCATAGTAAACACTGATGCAAAATAGTCCTTTAGTATCTTCCCTATCTCCTGCGGTTCCACACAAAGGTAGCCTGGCTGATCTTTAAAAGATCCTATTCTGTCCCTAATTACCCTTTTGTCCTTAATGTATTTATAAAATCCTTTTGAATTCTCCTTAATCTTATTTGCCAAAGCTATTTCATGTCTCCTTTTTGCCCACATAATGTCACTCTTAAGTATACTCCTACTGCTTTTATACTCTTCATGCGATTCATTCAATCTCTGCTATCTATATTTGATATATGCTTCCTTCTATTTCTAAACCAAACCCTCACTTTCTCTAGTCATCCAGCATTCCCCACACCTACCAGCCTTGCCCTTCACCCTAACAGGAATGTATTGTATCTGGACTCTATCTCACTTTTGACTGAATTTTCCAGCCATCCCTTCACTTGCAAACATCTGCCCCCAATCAACTTTTCAAAGTTCTTGCCTAATTACCATCAAAATTGGACTTCTCCAATTTAGAACATTAACTTTTAGATCCGGTCTATCCTTTTCCATCACTCTTTGAAAACTAATAGAATTCTGGTCACTGGCCCCAAAGTACTCCCCTACTGACACCTCTGTCACTTGCCCTGCCTTATTTCCCAAGAGTAAGTCAAGTTTTGCACCTTCTCTAGTGGGTACATCCACATACTGAATCAGAAAATTTCCTTGAACACATTTAACATATTGGTCTCCATCCAAGCCCTTAAAACAGGTAGACAACCCTTTATCTGAAATCCCAAAATCCGAAGAGCTCCAAAGTCCTAAGGTTTTTCATGAAGTTTTATTTCTCATTAACAAGATTGTTTGACATGCAAACAGTTAACCCAACTCCACACCCACTCGATGCGTGTCACTCAGATGTGATGTGGATGGGAGTGGCCCAGCACTGGCCAGTCACAATTCTGTTTCAGGGCCTATTTTACTCATAGTGAGTCTGCTGTTAGGTAAGATTTTTTAAAAATTTCACCATCAAGCTGTCACTTATTCTGAAATTTGAAAAATTCTGAATTCCGAAAACCAGCTGGTCCCGAGCATTTCGAATAAAGGATTGTGCACCTGTACTATGGCAATCCCAGTCTATGTTTGGAAAGTTAAAATCCCCTACCATTATCACCCTATTATTCTTATGGATAACTGAGATCTCCTTACAAATTTGTTTCTCAATTTCCTACCTACTATGGAAGGGGTAAATCTATAATACAATCCCAATAAGGTAATTATCCCTTTCTTATTTCTCAGTTCCACCCAAATAACTTGCCTGGACATATTCCCAAGAACATCATCCCCAGTTACAACCGTAATGTTATCCCTAATCAAAAACAACATTCCCTTCCTCTCTTGCCCCTATTTATACTTCTTTTACAATACTAGGCAAACTCTCCTGCTTAATTTAAAACTGGTAACACAGAAAAGATTTATCCCGTGCAGTAATCTGTAAACATTTGAGTAGCCAAGGACTAAGTAAAGTAAAAATTAACAACTTTATTTCTTAAAGTATAACAGAGAATAATTAACAAACCACTATTTACAATTTCTTTCTCTAAGCTCTTACCATCCCTTCTATAATACTAGTCTGATAAAACTCCCAATTAAGGTTTACAAAACAACATTTCTTTTCTCAAAACCAGGCAGGTGTATGTTCTTGTATTTGGATCTTCCTGTGTTGTTTTTGTGTACAGAAGGATGAGAGTATGGAGGGCATGGACAGGATTTCATGGTCACAGGAGTATACTGGCAGACAGCAAGCTGGTTTGTAGTGTGTCTACTTCAACACCAGAAGTATCCCAAATAAGTTAGGTGAGCTTGCAGTATGGTTAGGAAACTGGGACTTTGATGTGGCGGCCATTTCGGAGACATGGATAGAGCAGGATCAGGAATGGATGTTGCAGGTTCCATGGTTTAGATCTTTCATTAAGAACAGGGAAGGCAGTAAAAGAGGGGGAGGTGTGGCCTTGTTAGTCAAGGATCGTATAACTGTGGCTGAAAGAACATTTGATGAGGACTCGTCTACTGAGGTAGTGTGAGCTGAGGTTAGAAACAGGAGAGGAGAGGTCACACTGCAGGGAGCTTTGTATAGGCCTGCGCTGAGTTCCAGGGATGTGGAGGGGAGGAGAGGATCGGCAAAACGATTCTGGGTTGGAGTGAAAGGAACAGGGTGGTCATTATGAGGGAATTACCTTCCCCAACATTGACTGGAAATGCTATAACTCTAGTACGTCGGATGGATCAGTTTTTGTCCAAAGTGTGCAGGAGGGTTTACTGACACAGTATGTCAAAGGGCCAACAAGACGGGAGGTTACACTGGATCTGGTGCTTGGATTAGATTAGATTCCATACAGTGTGGAAACAGGTCCTTCAGCTCAACAAGTCCACACCAACCCTCTGAAGAGCAACCCACCCAGACCCATTCCCCTACAATTACCCCTGACTAATCCACCTAACACTACGGGCAATTTAGCATGGCCAATTCACCTAATTTGCACATCTTTGGACTGTGGGAGGAAACAAGAGCACCCGGAGGAAACCCACGCAGACACTGGAGAATGTGCAAACTCCACACAGACAGTTGCCCGAGAGGGGAATCGAACCTGGGTCCCTGGTGCTGTGAGGAAGCAGTGCTAACCACTGAGCCACCATGCCGCTCCTTAGTAATGAACCAGACCAGGTGTTTGATTTAGTGGTAGGTGGGCACTTTGGAGAGAGTGATCATAATTCAGTTACGTTCAGTTTAGCGATGGAAAGGGATAGGTACATGCCACAGAGCAAGAGTTATGGATAGGGGAAAGGCAATTATAATGCGATTAGGCAAGACTTAGAATGCATAGAATGGGATAGCAAAATGCAGGGAACGGGGACAATCGAAATGCGGAGCTGGTTTAAGGGACAGATATTGTGTGTCCTTGATAGGTATGCCCCTGTCAGACAGGGAGGAAGTGATAAGGTTAGGGAACTATTCTTCACTAAATAAATTGCATCTCTTGTTAAGCCGAAGAAGGAAGCTTATGTGACGTTGAGATGAGATGGTTCAGATGAGGTGGTGGAGAGCTATAGATTAGCTAGGAAGGATTTAAAGAGAGAGTTAAGAAGAGCAAGGAGAGAACATGAGCAGTCTTTAGCAGGTAGAATAAAGGAGAACCCTAAAGCTTTCTATAGGTACGTGAGGAATAAAAAGATGACTAGGGTAGGAAAAGGGCCAGTCGAAGGCAGAAGTGGGAAGTTGTGTGTGGACCCTGTGGAGATCAGAGAGGTGCTAAACGAATATTTCTTATCTGTTTTCACTCATGAAATGGATAATATTGTAGAAGAAAAGAATGATGTAAGTGATATTAGACTAGAAAGGATTGAGGTGAGTAAGGAAGAGGTGTTATCAATTCTAGAAGGAGTGAAAGTAGACAAGTCCCCTGGGCCGGATGGGATTTATCTAAGAATTCTCTGGGAAGCTAGGGAGGAGATGTTGAAGCCTTTGGCCTTGACCTTTGATTCATCATTGCCTATAGATTTAGTACCAGAGGACTGGGGAGGATTACAAATGTTGTGCCCTTGTGCAAGAAGAGCAGTAGAATAGACCCAGGTAATTATAAACCATGACATCTATTGTAGGAAATGTTTTGGAAAGGATTATAAGAGATAGAATTTATAATCATCTAGCAAGCAACAGTTTGATTGCAGATAGTCAACATGGATTTGTCAAGGGCAGGTCATGTCTCACAAATCTTTTCAGTTTTTTGAGAAGGTGACCAAGCATATGGATGAGGGTAGGGCAGTTTACATGGTGTACATGGACTTCCGTAAAGCCTTTGATAAGGTTCCACATAGTAGGCTGTTGGAGAAAATGCAGAGGCATGGAATTGAGGGTGATTTAGCAGTTTGGATTAGGAACTGGTTTTCTGAAAGAAGGCAGCAAGTGGTGGATGATGGAAAATATTCAGCCTTGAGTCCAATTACTAGTGGTGTGCCACAAGGATCTGTTTTGGGATCACTGTCATTTTTATAAATGACTTGGGTGCAGGCATAGGTGGATGGGTTAGTTAGTTTGCAGATAATACTAAAGTTGGTGGAACGGTGAACAGTGTCGAAGAATGTTGCAGATTGCAGGGGGACTTGGAAAAACTGCAGAATTGGACTGAGAGGTGGCAAATGGAGTTCAATGCAGATAAATGTGAGGTGATGCACTTTGGTAAGAATAAAAGGAAGGCAGAATACTGGGTCAATGGAAAGATTCTTGGTATTGTGGATGTACAGAGGGATCTTGGTGTCCATGTACATAGATCCCTGAAAGTTGCCACCCAGGTTGATAGTGCTGTTAAGATGGCATACGGTGTGTTAGGTTTTATTGGTAGAGGGATTAGGTTCTGGAGCCATAATGTCATGCTGCAACTATACAAAACACTAGTGCAGCTGCACCTGGAATATTGTGTATACTTCTGGTCACCCCATTACAAGAAGGATGTGGAAGCATTGGAAAAGGTGCAGAGGAGATTTACCAGGATGTTGCCTGGTCTGGAGAGAAGGTCCTAATAGGAAAGGCTGAGAGACTTGGTTATGTTCTCATTGGAGAGAAGAAGGTTAAGAGGGGACTTGATAGAGACATCCAAGATTATCAGAGGATTAGGTAGGGTAGACAGTGGAAGTCTTTTTCCTAGGATGATGATATCAGCTTGTACAAGGGAGCATAGCTACAAATTGAGGGTGATAGATTTAAGACAGATGTCAGAGGAAAGCTCTTTTCCCTGCCTGCCAATGTAGTTAACTCAGCCACATTAGGGACACTTAAACAGTCCTTGGATAAGCACATGGATGATGAAGGGATAGTGTTGCGGATGGGCTTAGATTAGTTCACAGGTTGGCGCAACATCGAGGGCCAAAGGGCCTGCCCTGCGTTGTGTTGTTCTATGTTCTATGTTCTTTTCTCTTTGTTAGGAATTTCTGCATCACACGTTACTGATTGAAAAGAGACTTTTAAGAGAGACTTTTTTTCAAGCAGTCTACATGCTAGTAATTGACTGTTCTCCTCTCAACTGTTCAATTTGCCCCTGATCTTACACCCCAGAGTACCAGATTGTGTCATTGGCTTTTAAGATTGTCAATAGACTCAATTCAAACTTGATTAGAAATTGGTATTTTTTCAAGGCATAATTTAAACTGATTGGCCGAATTCAAATTTGTTTTTGTCTCCAGGGAACAAACTACTCAAGTTATTCAACCCAGTGTTACATACATTGTTGTCTTATTGAGAACACTTGGTGCTGTGTCCAGTAGTCCTGCTGCTTTTAACTCTCTTAAAGGTTCTGGTTGTAGGTTTGCTTGCTAAGCTGGAAGGTTCATTTTCAGATGTTTCATCACCATACTAGGTAACATTTTCAGTGAACCTCCGGACGAAACACTGCTGATGATTCCTGCTTTCTATTTATATGTTTGAATTTCTTTGAGTTGGTGTCGTCATTTCCTGTGGTGATGTCATTTCCTATAGTCATGTCACTTCCTGTTCCTGGGTCCATTACGTGCTTAACACCTTTGTCATCACTAAACGAAACAAATTAAAGGAAACCTTCAAAACCATCAATAATACCCTTTCTGGCATACAATTCACTAAAGAGGAGGAAAACAACAACAAATTACTATTCCTTGATGTCACAGTAGAGCAAATAGCCAATGGGGAACTTCAAACCAGCATCTATAGGAAAACAACACATATGGACCAAATATTGAACTACAGAAGCAATCGTCCCAAATCCACAAACGAAGTTGCATCAGAACATTTCTTCAATGAGCCACCACACACTGCAGCACAGAGGAACTATGCAGAGCAGAGGAAAATCACCTATACCCTGCATTCAAAAAGAATGGGTACCCAATGAACACAGTCCACCAATTTCTCAGCAACAAAACCAAACAAGCAGACGAAACACATTCAGAAACCCTAGCCATTCCCCCCCTACATCAAAGATATCTCAGAAAGGACTACCAGACTATGCAGACCCCTTGGCATCATGGTAGCCCACAATCCCACCAACACACTAAAACAGCAGCTAATGAACTTGAAAGACCCTTTACAGACAATAAGCAAAACTAATATCATTTACAAAATACCGTGCAAGAACTGTAACAAACACTACATTGGACAAACGGGCAGAAAACTAGCCACCAGGATTGATGAACACCAACTAGCCACAAAATGACATGACCCTCTCTCACTAGTATCCTTACATACAGATAAGGAAGGACACCACTTTGACTGAGACAACACATCCATCCTAGGATGAGCTAAACAGAGACACGGACAAGAATTCCAAGAAGCATGGCATTCCAACCGGAACACTATCAACAAAGACATTGACTTGGACACCATTTACCATCCCCTGAGAAAAAGAACATGAAATGACATCACCACAGGAAATGACATCACCAACCCAAAGGAACCCAAACATATAAATAGAAAGCAGGAATCATCAGCAGTGCTTCATCCGGAGGTTCACTGAAGATGTTACCTAGTATGATGGCATAACATCTGAAAATAAACCTTCCAGCTCAGCAAGGAAACTTACATCCAGAACCTCAATCTGAGCTACAAATCTTCTCAAAACTCGCTCTCTGAAAAGTACACCCACATCTTCAGAACACTATATCTATACCTTGGAATATTAAGTGGCCAGTCCTGTCCAACCCCTTACCTTACCTTACCTGTTAGGCCTCTTGCAGTTTAATAAATAAATAAATAAATGCAGTTTAATTTCTCAGTCCTACCCCATTCTCTGCTTTGTTCCTGCCAGCCCTGACTGTTTGACTTGCTCTTTCCCAACTGTACCAGCCTCAGAATGATTTCTTTCCTCACTATCTCTCTGGGTTCCACTCCTCTCCTAGTTTAAAGTCTTCCTGAGCAGCTGTAGCAAATCTCCCCTTCTAGTTCAGTGCAATCCATCCTTCTTATACAGGTCACTTCTACCCAAGAGGAGATTCCTATGATCAAAAAATGTGAACCCTTCTCCCCTACACCAGCTCCTTAGCCAAATATTCATCTATCCTCCTATTCCTACCCTCACTAGCTCGTATCACCAAGAGTAATCCAGATATTACTACCCTCGAAGAATTATTTTTAAATTCCGACCCAACTTTCTGTATTTTCCCTTCAGAATCTCATCTTTTTCACTCCTATGTTGTTGGTTCCAATGTTACAGCGACCTCCTGCTGGTCCCTCTCCCCTTTGAGAATATTCTGCAGTCTCTCCGAGATATCTCTCGGGGTCAACATGTCATTCTGATTTCTCACTGTTGACTGCAGAAATGTCTGTCTGTGCCTCTAACTAGAGAGTCCCCATCAAAGTCTATCACTTGGAACATGACATACCCCTCATTACATTAGAGCCAGTCTCGGTACCAGAAACTTTGCTGTTTGTGCTACATTCCCCTGAGGTTCCATCACCCCCTACATTTTCCAAAACAGCATACTTGTTTTAGATAGCACAACCTATCTCCCTGTACTACCTTTCATCTGCTTGACTATATCTGTGGTTTATCTCCTTTCCTGTAACTGTCATCCATCACACTCCCTAGCTTCTATAAATTCCTCATTTCCTCTAACTGACATTCCAACCGATCCATGCAATCTGATAGCATTCGCAATCAAACACACTTCCTGCAGACATAATCATCAGTAACATGGAAATTCTCCTAATCTCCTACATCTGATGGGAAGACCACATCACTCCACTAAAGGCAATCTTTGCACCTTAACAATCTAATGACCCAGAAAATAGCACTGTCTTACTGCTCTAAAAACACTGCTCCAAGCTAACTTAGTACTTATGTTTTATATTTGCAAAGTTTAATCAAGAAACAGATCTTAGTAAATAATCAAAAAGGAACCCACTCAACTCACTATTGTAGATTTACAAAAGAAGCGGTAAAGTTATATATTAAAAGGCACTTAGTTGCTTCCTTGCGGTGAGCTCTCCCACATAAGTTTCTCCAAGGTCAGCTGTGAATTTCCTGTTTTGTTTATTTTTCTTAGATGAATTCCGATGTCCAAAGATACTTGAAATCAAACAGCACAACAGTCAGCTATGCAGATTCACTGCTGGGGTTTAGATCAGAGTGGTGCTGGAAAAGCACAGCAGGTCAGGCAGCATCCGAGGAGCAGGAAAATCGACGTTTCAGACAAAAGCCCTTCATCAAGAATATGAGTAGATTTGCCTAGTCCTGTTGAAGGGCTTTTGCCCGAAACGTCAATTTTCCTGCTCCTTGGATGCTGCCTGACCTGCTGTGCTTTTCCAGCGCCACTCTGATCTAAAATCTGGTTTCCAGCATCTGCAGTCCTCACGTTTGCCTGGATTCACTGCTGGGTCAATCAGCAGTGCAGTTTTATTTGTCCATTTGATTCACTACCTTTTTCTTTCTCTTCCTCCTTTACAAAGTGCCATTGTTTTGATCATTTTTTCCCCCAAAGTTCCAAAACAATGCAACAGTTTATAAAACAGTAATTACAGTTCCTAGAATTCGAGGAAATAAGCTCCATCACTGAAAATGCCTCAAACAATAAAAAGCTCTTACAGCCACAACTTTTTCCTGTCCTCTATCTTGGATTACCCAGAATCCTCACCCTCCAACTCTGCCTGGTTCCTCTCTGCTGGTGGAATCCTAGTCTACAAGAATAACCACGTCCTTGTACACATCATCCATGATACTTTCATCTTTATGGATGTTCCAGTGTGTCCCCAGCTTTTGTTCCACCTCCAACACTGAAGAAATGTCCTGCATTTGTCCTCAGAACTGTGCTCAACTTCTCAAATGGAGCAGGAAGAGGCCTTTCACTCTTCTTCCATCCCTTACCCTTTTAAATTAATCCCACAAATTGCCCTTAAAATCAAATAATATTAATTACTCATGAGTCCTTCTACTCTGG
The DNA here is from genome assembly GCF_037043375.1 of Chiloscyllium plagiosum. Lineage (NCBI taxonomy): Eukaryota > Metazoa > Chordata > Chondrichthyes > Orectolobiformes > Hemiscylliidae > Chiloscyllium > Chiloscyllium plagiosum. The sequence goes on from NW_028270172.1 coordinate 24,489,566, forward strand.
TCATCTGCACTATTACACTTATAGACTTTAAACATAAAATAAGGCTATATAAACTAAGTGATTAAAGGAGTAAAGATATTCAGCAAGCTTACTCATTAATCAGCTGCTTCCTGTTGGTCGACATCACTTTTAGACATTCTTTCCGAATTGCTTCACCATGATGCATTTAAAGATAGCGTGGTTACCAGGGATGCTGGCAAACATAGCTTTTTAAAAATTCAAACTCTGTTATACCAAACTAGGAGGGGGAAGAGACAAATTTATTCACCTCTCCAGTCTTGGTCACTACAAGGTTGTGTCATCATAGTCTTACCAGACCATAGGGCTGCTCTCTCATTAGAGACAGACAAGTAATGGTGATTTAACCTGTGGGCCACCATACCTCAGTTGAGGGGAGAGGTCGAGAAGGAGAGTCCCTCATGGTAACCTCAGGCAGTGATGGGAATTGAATCTACATTGTTGGAAATCCCAAAGTTACTGCCCTCCTCTGTATTCTCTGTCCAGGATTGCTTTGTTACATGGGATGGTCTCCTACTTCTGTCCCTGGAGAAGAGGACCTCCCACCTTGCCAGCTAGACTGGAGATGAACATGCAGGGAATGGACACTGAACCCTGGTGCCACCCAGAATCTCCTATGCGCCATGCTAAGAGATGTGCTGTACTTTAGGTCTTTGTTATGCTTCACTTGTTGACCCTTTGGTTTCCTCTCATTGGCAGGCCTAACGGGCTGATTGGAAGACTTGAAAAGGGAAGGTTGGTTGCAAGTTTATAGGAGGTCCAAGGCAGTAGGACAAGGCCTGCTGAAGTTGGCGCTAACATACCCCATCGTGTTGACTGATGATATAGCTGTTGCTTCAATATCTACTTAACTGGCAAGTTGGCAAGTTGATGCAAGGTTCCAGTGAGACTGGGAATTGCAGCAGCAGTCCTACCATCTTCCAGTTCAGTCTTCCTCTCTTTGCTTGCTCACAGAGCATTGTGACCATTAAGCTGTTCCACGCTCTGATGCCAGATCTGCTGGGTTTCTGTGATATTTTCTGTTTCTGTTTTGGATTTCCAGCAATCGTGTGTATTTTGCTTTTGTGCTCAAATACTCACATTAAGCTTTGTTCGTTCATTCTATTAAAGACCCAAATGGCCCTCTTCATGCTTAAGACAAGAACAACCTGTCCTTTCCTATCCTTACATATAGAAACTCTACAGTGTGAAAAGAGGGCATTCGGTCCATCAAGTCTGCAACGTACATCCACCGAGCATCCACCCTGTCTCCATGTTTCGCCATTCTACTATGGCTAACCCACCTGGCCTACACATCCCTAAATACTACAGAACAATTTAGCATGGCCAATCCATCTAACCTGCACAATATTGGCTTGTAGGAGAAATTATAACAAATCTAACCCAGATCCCTGGTATGTGAGGCAGCAGTGCTAACCACTGAGCCACCTGAATTCTTTTTCAAAAAAAATATTTAATTTCAGACACAAAAACCCAGTAAGTTGTAAATCTGTCTGAAACATAAATGGAAATGTAAAATAAATGGATTTCGAAGAATGTTGCAACTGGATTTAGGGTAAGCTATGGTCACCCATGTAGCTGCAGTCATATACTTACACTTCCAGGCTGTGATATCTCCATTTTTGCCCAATGTCTGTCCTGTAAAACCTGTAACTCATTGTCATGCAGTAAAAACTGTGCTGACAAAGCAGGGTTCACCGTACAGCTGCACATGTGAGCCATTACTCCAAGCTCCATCCAAATGCTCCTTGATTATTGGATAGAAGTTTGAATGTTCCATTGCTTCCTTAGTTGGAAGCCTCTGCTGATGATCATAATGAAGAAATTTGTCCAACAAATTTAAGGCCTCCAGGCTGACCAGATGCCAGTTTTCATAATGAATGAATTGTTCCCAGGACTTTCCAGAATATTGGCCCACAGTATGGTTAAATCGAGGATCCAGTTTAATGTGATATTTCTTGAGGGAGTCAAACAATTCATCTGTTCCTAAAACCTTGGAAATATTGTTATGACATGGGATAAACCCTCCTCTTAATTAAAAACCAGCAACACAGAAAAGATTTATCTGTAAAAATTCGAGAGGCTAAGAACTATTTAAAGTAAAAATTAACAACTTTATTTCTTAAAGTATAACAGAGAATAATTAACTTACAACCAGTTACACCTCCTTTCTCTGACTTATCTTTACCTTCCCATCTATAATACTCATCCGATAAAAGTCCCAATTAAGATTTATAGGAAAATTCAAATTTTAAAACCAGCCAGCGGTCGAATTTTTTCCTTATCTTCGTCAGTAGATTGGCTTTCCAGGTCAGTGTTGAGGGTTTTCTTTGTGCAAACTCCTTCCCTTGACAGATACCTCTCAGAGTTTTGACTAGCTGTCTACAGCTGTTGGTCTGGTGGCAGTTCTCTTTCAAACTGTTCAATTTTCCCCGATCTTATACCCCAAAGCATTGGATTGTGTCATTGGATTTTAAGATTGTCAATATACTCAATTCAAACTTGATTGGAATTTGCTATTCTTCAGGGTATAATTTAAACTGATTGGCTTAATTCAAATCTGTTTTGTCATTTCCAGGCAACTAGCTACCCCAGTAGCTGGAGTACATGTTACAATGTGCCTTATTGGGAACACTTGGTGCTGTCACTGTTAGCTTTTACTCTCAAAGGTACAGTACACCCACATCTTCATAATTATGATCAGCTTTTTCATATTATTATCATGTCCACAGAAGAAAGTTTCCTTATGGAATATTAGGCTGGCCAACATACAGTGCAAACACCACATGTCCAAGCTCTAACCATACATCTGGTCATCAAATAGCGGCTCAGGACCTTGGACATACCTGGAGATGATTTTAACATGTACTCCTGTTCAGCATGGTAAAACTCAGTCAGCCTCCAGTCAATCAAGCTTCCTCTGGGCATGGTCAATCATCACGTTACATAGTTTCACATTCTTATGCATGATGCCCATACAATGGCAGTAATCCAAGGCCTTGAATATATCATACATGTAGAACCATATGTCATAATCCATTGAAATCTGATCCAGTTGCTTGAAATCCATGTTATCAAGGTATTCATAAACAAGAGCTGGCATTCTGGATACAGGGTCCTTTACCACATCTAGCAGCTTGATGATGTTAGGGCCCCACAGATGTTTTCTAATATTTTGATTTCCCATTTAATTTTCTTCATTTTAACAGGTTTCAGTTTTTTGACTATTGTTTTTTTCATATTTTGTTTTGTTAATAGTCTTAAATGCTTGGCAGTACATCCCACATCCAAGTTTACACACCAATGGGATAATCATCCTGGTTACTGAGGAAGTTTTAAATGGCCAAGCTCCATTTTTCCACCACTCTTAACACAGTTGACCACGCTGTTCTCCTACAATCATCTCTTGTCCATCATCCAGTGTTTACCTCCTTTCCTAACCTCCTAATTGTAGTCGGAGAAAAACTGGCCTCTATTCTGCTCTTGCCTTGTTATGCCTTAGAGTTTCCCAAGGATTCATTCTTGGCCTCTTTCTATTTCTCATCTACAATCCACCAAATGGAGATATCATCAGAAAATACATTAGGTTCCACATGAGAACTCTCATGCCTACCTCATTATATTCTTCTTGGACACCCTAACCGGTCTCAGAGCTGCCACATTGCTTATACACTAAATTTTAGGAAGACTAAAGCCAACATTGTTGATCTCACCACAAACTCCTTTTACTGGTCAATGTCTGAAACAGAGTGAGGCATTTGCAACCTCAGTGCTGTGTTTGACCCCTGTTCCGTGACTGAGATGGTACATTCCCAGCTGAACAGCATCAATTAACTCTGTTCTTTCCTCAGCTCACCTGTTGTTGAAACACTCACTGTGCCGTTGTTACATTGAGGCTTTGATTATTTCAGTGTTATACTAGCTAACTTTCCATTCTAGATATGCTTGCGCTTGTCTAAAATTGCAATTATACACAAACTCATTCCAGGCTCCAAGACAAAAATAGAAGCTGCTGGAAAAGCTTAATAGGTCTGTGGAGAGAAATCAAAGTTAACGTTTCAGATTGAGCAATCCTTCCTCAGAACTATGCAGAAACCAACACTTTCGTAGCTACCATCAGTTCTGAGGAAGGGTCACTTGACCTGAAATGTTAACTGACTTCTCTCCACAGATGCTACCAGGCTTGCTGAGCTTTTCAGCAATTTCTATTTTTGGCTCTGATTTACAGCATGTGCAGGTCTTTCAGTTTTAATTCTAAATTCTACTAATCTCCCACATCTGCAACCGTTGCTGCCTCCCAAGTTGCTAATACCCTCAGTTTTAAATTCTCATTTTCATATCCTTCCATGGTTTCAACCCTCCCTATCATTTGAACCCGTCTAGCCCTCTATGCAGATCTCGGTGTTCCTCCAAATCTGGTCTCTTGCACATCCCCAATTTTATTTGCTGCACTATCGGTGGCTATGGTTTAAGCAACGTGGCCTAAGCGCTAAAATTCCCTCTGTAAATCATTCCATCTTTTTACTGGTCTCGCCTACTTTAAGATGCTCCTATGAAAAAAATCTACTTCTTTGACCAATATTTTGACCTTGGTTTCTCTTTTCCAAAATGTGAAAGGCTTGGTTTGTCAACATCAGCTGTGCTCAGATATTGGGGAGGTTTCCCTCTATTAAATGCATTGTATAAGGATAAGATGAAAACACTGCCGGAAGTGATTTTGCTATCATTGTACAATATAGCATCAGGATGACTGAAGTAGGTTCTCAATATAATTAAATAGTGATACGTTCATTTATCCATTTTATTAAAAATTCTGCCATTTACAATTAACTTAAACTGCGTTGACAGTTGAAAGGAAATCCCTGAAAATAACTTCATATTTTTGCTGCACATTTTATGCAGTGACAAAATTGGACTGAGCATTTAAGAATCATTTGTGATTGAGGATTCACCAATATAATGTTTTGTTGCTGAACAAAGTATAATTATGTATGCATGTCATTTCATTATCAGTGTCAACATATAAAATAGCAATAGCCCCTTTGTTACGTCAAGAAATTGGAGCCATGTTAGAATGCTGTTTTATGAATAAAATGAAAAGGGCCCTCTAGTGGAGCATCCCTAGAATTTAAACTGCTAATTGAAGAATGAGCAATCACAAAGAGATGGAAACAGGGTTTTGAATAAATATTCGCTTGGCTTCAGGTTCTGTAGTTGAGAATAAATGTTTAATATTCAAGTAATCATATATGCAGCTTATTTTGCTGCTGGAAATAGCTAAGCAAAGGTATTCTTGTAAAATTAGAACTTATCCATTTTGAAATGAAGTTAGGAAGCTGATTTTCAGACAAAGGTTAATCGAAGCCTAGAAATCTCTTCCTTCCAATGGCTGTTCAATTGATTTTTTATCAGCATGTGATCAATTGGTCTTTTCTCGGTTAGAGTGTTGAGGAACGTAGAGGCAGGTAAATAGAGTTGAGGTACAGGTCGACCAAGATCTAAATAAATTGCCAAACTTTCTTATTGATCCGCTCATGTCTTCATTATGGACAATGAATTTTAACCCATAGGCTTTAACTGAGAATTGTCCTTTTATAGCTTTTTACCCACAACACCCAACATTACCCAATGCCACCTCTCCATGAGCCCATCACTTCTGAAGATACAGAGATTACCACATGATGTCACCCAGTAACATGCACAGATAATAAGAAACAAGAGTTCCCTGCAGTGGATCCCAATTTAGGCCAATCACAACATCATCTCCCACCCATACTTTACCCCGCACCCAGGTAACATACCATTCTGATATCGCAAACTCTGTACGAAATGACACAGGTAATAAATGACACAGAATCCTTCATCCAGCTTCACATGTTAACTCCAAGTGTTTTTGAATCATTAGTGTGTTGACAGATTTCATTGACGTTGAGAAATACATAGCTGAAAGAAATGCACCAAGTTAGATTATCATTGCGCATTGTGCATTATTAATTGACAGACGGCCGTGTAAATTTTAAACATTCTCCCTGTGTTTGAATGGGTTTTCTCCGGGTGCTCCGGTTTCCTCCCACAGTCCAAAAATGTGCAGGTTAGGTGAATTGACCATGCTAAATTGCCCGTAGTGTAGGGGAATGGGTCTGGGTGGGTACGCTTTGGTGGGTCGGTGTGGACTTGTTGGGCCGAAGGACCTGTTTCCACACTAAGTAATCTAATCTAAAAAAATGCAGTGAAATAAGTGCGAAGACTGACATGGTAATTGTGTTTTAAAAAGTGTTCTTGTTTTAGCTTTAGGTATAAAGACATTACATTCTTTATCAGAGTTTAACAGTGATTAAATGTAGAATCTTAAAAGGGCAATAAATTTCTGATTATCTTATCATTCCTGGGTTCAATTTGATGTTTGTAGCACATGTTTATTCCAGCTTTGGGTGACTGTCTGTGTGGAGTTTGCACATTCTCCTAGTGTCTGCATGGATTTCCACCTGGTGCTCCAATTTCGTCCCACAATCCAAAGATATGCAGGATAAATTGGCCATGCTAAAATTTCCCATAGTGTTCAGGGATGTGTAGGATAGGTGGATTAGTCAGAGGTAAATGTAGAGTAGTGGGAGAATGGGTCTGGGTGGGTTACTCTTCAGAAAGTCGGTGTGGACTTGTTGTGCTAAATGGTCTTTGTCCACGCTGTAGGGATTCTAAATAAAAGTAGGCAGTTCAAACCCTGTGGCTCTTTCTCTGAATTTGGCTAAGACTGAGAATGAAAACTCCATTTTCTCCCAATTTAGGGGCATAAGAAGGCAGGACATTTTGCATCTCTATGTTGATCGAACATATCAATGCCCTTCATTATCCCCAAACCTTTTCACCATTAATAAATCAAGAATTTATCAAACCGTAAGTTTAAATATACTCAAAGACTGAGTTTCCACAGCCATCTGTGATACATAATTCCAAAGATCAATCAACTCGAGAGTTAAACATTTCCCTTCATTTCTGTGTTAAATGGCTTCTCCCTTATTTTGAAATTGTGCCCCTGGTTCTAGTCTCTCCAACAACAGGAAACATCTGACCACCATCTACCCTTTGAGCATTTTGCAGTTTTCAAAGAGATCACCTCTCATTCTTTGAAATTCTAGAGAATTCGGCCCCAATTTGCCAAATCTCTGTATTTGGATAGTCCTGCCATCCTTGGAACAGTATGGTGAATCTTTGTTGCACTCCCTCTATGGTAATAATATCGTTCCTGAGGTAAGGAGTCCAAAACTACACACAGTATTCCAGGTGCAGTCTAAGCAAGCTTCTACCTAATTGAAGCAGGACCTCACTAGTCCTGTAATCAAAACCTCTTGCAACATAAGCTAACTTCCATTAAGCTTTTTTGAAGAAACCTACATGGTAGCCTTCAGTGACTTATTAACAAGGACACCCAATGTCTCACCAATTAAAACAGACATCTGTTTCTCCTACCAAAGTGGATAACCTTAGATTTTTCCATTTTATATTCTATCTGCCATGTTCTAGAATCATTGAGTCATAGAGGTCTATAGCACAGAAAAGAGACCCTTCACCCATCAAGTCTATGCTGACTATTTTAATCCCATTTCCCAGTACTTGACTCTTAGCCTTGTGTGCCGTAACATCACAAGTGTACATCTAAATATTTTTTACTAGTTATGAAGGTTTCTGCCTCCACCACCCTCACAGGCAGTGAGTTCCAGATTGCTGCCACCCTCTGAGTGCAAAAGGTTTGCCTTACATCTCCTCTAAACCTCCTGATCCTTCCCTGAAAATTTGTGTGGCTCAGTTATTGATTCCTCCACCAAGGGGAAACGTACCTTCCTATCCAGCCAATTATTCCTTTCCAAATTTCGTACCACTCAATTATCTAGCCCCTTCTGCTCCAAAGAAAATAACCCCAGTCTATCCAATCTCTCCTCATAATAAACTCTCCAGCTCAGGCAACATCCTGGTAAATCTCCACTGCACCCTCTCCAGTGCAATCTCATGCCTCCTATTTGCTGATTTCAGACCTATTGCCTCATCATTATGCATGGCTAAATTCTCCAGAAAACATGTTAAATCTTCCTCACAACACACATTGCTGCTTAACTTTCATCTGAAAATTAAGAAATATTACATTTGGACCTACCTCCAAATCATTGGCATATGTTGTGCGCAGCTCAGGCCCAAATACTGATCCTTGTGGTATCCAATGAGTCACAATCTGCCAACATGAGAATGGCTAACAGAAGGGAGGAATAAATGAGCAAACCATTAATCCATGTCAGTAGATTGCCACCTACACCTTATGCTTTAATTTTGTTAATCAACCTCCTGTGGGAACCTTATCAAAAACATTCTGAAAATCTAAATACACTCCATCCATCAGCTCCAACGTTGTATGTAACATCCTCAAAAACACCAACTAGTTTGGCAAACACTGTTTTCCACGAAGAAATCCAAACTGACTATCCTCAATCAGATGATTTGTATTCAATTGTCCATTGGTGTCCTCCATGATAGATTCCAGTATTTTCACAACTTTTGATGCAAGACTGATGGGTCTGTAGTTCCCTGGTTTTTCTCTTGCTCCTTTCTTAACTAGTCAGGTGTATTTGCAAGCTTCACATTTGCTGGAATCATTCTAGAATCCACTCATATGGAATTTTGGAGGGTCTTTACCAAAGCACCAACTATCTATAACCATTTCCTTCACTATTCTTGGATGTGAGCTTTTAGGTACCAGGATCTCATCCACTTTCAGCCCCATTATTTTCTTCAGTGCAACTTTCTGACCTACTAATTTTCTTCAACTCCTCACTTTCGCTGGTCACTTGGATTTCTCATTCGCAGAGAATTCTTGCATTCTCATCAGTTAAAAAAATCAGAAAGTAATCATTTAACTTCTCTGCCATTTGTCTATTCCCAATTCTGAATTCTGCCATCTTAGGCAAATTTTCCTTTTTATCTACGCATTGAAACTTTTACAGTCCATTTTTATGTCTTTTGTTACATTACATTTGTGTTCTATTCCTCTTTTGCTTATCAGTTTCTTGATCCTCCTTTTCGACAAACTTCATAATCCTCAGATTTATTACTATTTCTAACCACTTTATAAGATTAAAAGACAAGGCTTATACAATCCTGAACTGTCTTTGTCAACTGCCTTCTCAAGAGCAACTAGGGACAGGCAATAAAAAGTGCTGGCCAGCCAGTGATGTCTATGTCCCATGAGTGAATTTTAAAAACTCTTATGCTGCTCGCTCTCTCTGTTCAAATTGAAACTGTTCATCAATCTCCAGAGTCTTTAAACCAGTTGCTGACTCTCCATGCTGTGCTCAGAATGGAAACCATTCCCTACTCTCTACATATGTTTGAGACTTGCTGCCTCTTCTCTCTACACTGTGTCCGGTATGATTTGATTTTGTTTACTAATGTACGCAATAATAGCCGCTTTAAGCTTTGTTGTGGAGGTTGAGGAAGATGACAAGTGCTTATTATTTTTGTCTCAACAGATTTGAAATGAACATAATTTATTTTGTGGCAGTTCTTGGATAAAAGCAAATTATGGCACATGCTATCTGCTGGATTGTGTTTGTATTGCAATGTACAAATATTCTGCTAGTAACAATTTACTGTCGTACTTAATCTGTTTTTTTTTCAAACAGCATTGGTGGAAAGGGTCTTGCAATGCATATGTCATTGTGCTGTCATTAGATTTCTAAGACTGCACCCTAATTTGAGCATCACCTTGTATACTCTGTCTTCCATCACACTTAAGCTGACAACATCCAGCTCTCCCGTTCCCACCTCTCAATCTATTTATACCTGCATGTAGTCCAGCAGCTTGTCTTCATGCTGTTGCGACTTTTTTGAACTAAAGCATCGAAACCATTGTCCTGTGTTTAGCAAAACATCCAGTTCCCTGCTTGTGATTCCATTCCCTTTCCCAAACCAGTGACTCAGGAAGAATATTCTTGAGTATTCCATTTAAACATGGACCAGGTTTTGATTTCTATACACTCGCTAAAAGTTGCACATGTTCACTTTATAAATCACGCTGGCTATGAATCATACAAGATATGAAATGTGATTGTTCATTTCAAAATATTTCCTGTTCTACCTGTCTGCTGTCTAAACCCGCAGCTTACCACCTCCACGCTTAGCTTTTCCAATGCATTTCTGGTCACCTTCCTAACCCACATCCTTCATAAACTATACTTAATCCCAAACCCCATTGTACAATACAGTCCAATACCATAAAAGCCAACTCATACAATTTCCCTGTCCTTCTGACTATGTTAGCTCCTAATCCAACAACAGCTCAGACTTAAAAATTCTCATTTGCTGATTTTAAATCCTTCCCTTTCCCTGTAACTCCTCCCTCCCAATTCCAGACTCAGCTTTTCACTGACTGACTCACTGAATCGCCTCTGCTATGTCAGAGGTAACCACGCCTTCAGCCACAAATGCTGTAGCCACCTAAACAGCTAATACCCTACTAAACAGTTCCTTCCCTCCATTTCACTCCTTCTTAAAACCTGCCACTTTTGGTCACTCTTTCTAACATCTCCTTTACCTGCAAGGAATGTCTGCACATCCAAAATTGAATGAAGGATAATCAGGTTGATAAGTCACTAGCAGCAAGAATAACATGTAAAAGAAGCACTGTAGGAACTTGCTAAGTATCCTTTGGCAGCACCTTTCAAATCTCCAAACTTTATCACCTGTAAGGACAGGAGCAACAACCACATGGGAACGCCATTAGTTGGAAATTCCTTTCCAAGACGCATCCTGACATATGGCTATATCACTACATCTTCAATGTCTCTATGACAAAAAACCTGGAATTGCCTTCCTAACAGCACAGTGTACCTGCACCAGATAGACGTCTACAGTTCACGTAAGAGATTCACCACAACTTCTTCAAGGTTGAAGAGTGTGGTGCTGGAAAAGCACAGTCGGTCAGGCAGATCTGAGGAAGCTCTTCATCATAGACCACCTTCTCATGGGCAAGTAGGATGGGGCAACTCATGTTAGATTTGTCCTGATGCTTAGATCCCATGAAAGAATAGTTTTTACAAAATAGCAACAGTGTAAAAATGGAGAGAGAGAGAGTGTGCTGAAGTAAAGGCTGGATGTCCTCAACACATATGGGGTTGAATTTGACCATGTTTTAACAGTGTCATTTCCATAGTGTTGCATGGGGGATTTCTCTCCACAAGGCCTAGCTACATTTTTCGCACTATCGTCGCAAACTTACCTCATCAACTCTCTAACATGGTCCTCTAGGGTTCACCCAGCTGATGCTAGCCCAATTCTCCCACTTCACGTAAGCAATACTCACCACTGGGGGGATATAAACTAGTGCAGGTACGGTCTTTAAAAGACTATCAAGGACTTATTCATGAATAGTCAGTCCAGAGCTGCCCAGTACGGTTTGTGACATTTGCCCTGGATATGGCAGATAAAGAGGAGAGTAGTACCCTGCTTCATAAACAGAAACTTGGAGGAGAAAGCACATCTTCTTCCCCCAGGGCCAGCAGTGGAGGCCATGACACCAGTCACTGCCAACCTGCTCTGGGATTGCCAACCAGGTCTGTTTGGTCTTGGCTATTTCAAGGAACATTCAGCAGTGTAGGAAAAAGGTTAATGACTTTCTCTGCTCAGCCAGGACTAGTGCCACGATATTCTCTCTGCAACTGCACACACCTCCCACTAAGGATTTTGCTATAATATTGTTATTATTGAATAGAACACCTTCCCTCACTCACACTTGCCCCCCTCAATTCCTCCACACCACCTGCTCTGCTTGACCTCTGTACTGTCTGCTCAGTTACTTGGAATACCTCACCACCTTGGCCCCACTTGGATTAGCAATAACAGCTACGCCACCTATTTTCATCACACTCAATCCATCCTGTTCCCATATTCCAAGAGAAAAGAGCCTATATTGAGGCTGGGTGTGGGGTGCCTGATATTCAGCTCCTTTCCTCCTTAATAAAGAGGTACCTGACTGTCCCAAGCAGCTGATTGATCATACCCAAGCCCCTGGACTGATGGAGGTTACTTTTTACTTAACCTCAAACAAACCTATGGCAAACTCATACATTTGCTTGAAGCACGTACAGTGTGTTTGCCATCTAAGTTGCCAGCACATGGTATAGGTTTGCAAGATTGACACAGCATAGTGCCATCCAGCAACACATCCACCCCAATGACTGGTGACTGCTGACAAGATTTCTGACTTTGTGTCCGACTTAAAACATAAACCAAGACATGCACGGTAAGCCCGTTAGCTCCTACTGATGGTTAAAGCACTAAAAGGCAAGTCAAAGCAGGGACACAAAGTGAGTGAGCACCAAGACAGTGAGCGAGCAGCCCTGAGATGTAGCCTGGTCCAATCCTGTCAGCTGCATTCCTGTCCCTGTGTGCAAAGTGTCTATACAACAGCATTCCAATGTTAGTTGTTAACGTAAGCCAATTTGGAGCATTGAAGTACAGAGTTACACTGTAAGTGGTTTGGAGATATGCCATGCTGGTGCATAAAGACTGACATGTGTCAATCATCAGTGCCCATTCATGTGGCGTTCATGCAGCTGCTGCCCATGCGTTGTGGCAGAGACATTGGTTCCAGTTAGCTATGACGGAGGTCCAGAGGAGCAAATGTAGAACTGGATTCACCAGGTGCTCACTCTTTCATGTCGGGAATTCAGTGTCCTGTTTCTATCCAGCAGGTGATAGGAACTTTCATATTAGTAAGGTGAGATTAAAGAATGGGGGCGATAATGGGTAATAGCCCCTGTTCATAGTCCTCCTCTTGCTCACTGGTAAAGAAGCTTGTCTCAACAGAAGCATTGCTGAAACTCTCATGTAATTCTTCCAAATTTCCAGCTGTTGTTCAGGGCCTGGGAAGATAATGTCATGAAAACTAACGTTTGGTTTTGGCATGTGACAGATAGGGAGCATATTGATGGTGAAAGAAATGGGTGGGGATCAAGCATAGCGCCGTGAGGGCAATTAGCGACAATGGTGTGTGATTGAAAGGAGAAGTCCTTGTGGGGAATTCCCTCGATTGGATTAGTTCAATAAAAATAAATCAGACACGTACAGTCTCATCAAACTGGAGAGTAGAGGCATTTTAGGAGGTTGATTAGGTCAACCCTGTCAACAAGCTGCCTACCAAATGAGAAGGATTTTCTCTGTCACAGTCACATAAAATATCATTTGACTTGGTAAGAGCAATTTCAGTCCTAGAGCAGGCTTACAACATGGAATTGTGAGAAAGATGGCAGAGATTTGGGAGGTGACAATATAGTCAAGGACTTGGAGAGGAAAGAGACATTTGAGGTAAGGGCAATAGCTTGCAAGAGCAGAGAGATGATATGTTTGAAGGAGACAGAGCTCAATCCAGAATAAGTGCACGTGGAAGAGTGCAAGACAGAGTGAGGGGGTAAGCACCTTAAATGGGAAAGGGCTGACAGAGCAGGCGATCATTCTCAAGGACAAGGTATTGGAGAGGTCACAAAGGGGAAAGAGGAGTGAAATTAAAGAAAAATAATTTCAGGGCTAAGTAAAGTGATTTGGAGATCATTGAGTATTTATCACCATTGATTAGAGGAAGGGAGGGAAGTAACAGCTGGTTGAGACAACCTAATCTTAATGATAAAATTCATGAGGACCTTATCAACAAATTGATGGAACAGATGTTCAAACATGAGCCAAATGGCGGCACGGTGGCTCAGTGGTTAGCATTGCTGCCTCACAGTACCAGGGCCCCAGATTCAATTCCAGTCTCGGGTGACTGCCTGTGTGGAGTTTGTATATTCTCCCAGTGTCTGCGTGGGCTTCCTCCCACAGTCCAAAGATGTGCAGGTTAGGTGAATTGGCCATGCTAAATTGCCCATAGTGTTAGGGGCATTAGTCAGAGGGAAATGGGTCTGTGTGGGCTACTCTTCAGAGGGTCGGTGTGGACTGGTTGGGCCAAAAGACCTGTTTCCACACTGTAGAAAATCTAAATCTAAATAAGTGCCAGGACAACTTACTCACCTTCCTTATGTAGTTTTAACGTGTTACTATCGGTTATCCCCGCTTGCAAATGTCTGGTTTGATTTGAGGACTGTACTGATTTTCCTAGTTTCAACTGAGCTGAATGTAATGTTCAGTTGTCTGTCAATTATGAGACCGTTTACTATTGATGGCTACTGTGCTCAATTGTTCATTTTTGAATACACACACAGGCTTAACAAAAAGGCAGGAAACTAGAGTTTAAAGTCTGCAGTAGGCATATTAAAGCAGACCCTACACACAAGCTGCTGTGTTATCCAGTGTGGATAGAACAATCGGAGAACAATTGAATGTAATGACTCAGGCTGAGAAAGTGCTACCTCAGGAGGTTCCATCATTTAGATAAAACTTTTGGTTTAAAGTTTAAAGCTGCCAGTCCTGTCCACCCCCAAGCCATGTCTCTGTAATTTCTGTTGTGATTTTTATTTTGCTTTCAATCCCAACCTCAAATTGCCCAGCAAGAGTAATGGTTGCCCTTGCATTCTTGCCAAAGCTTTATTTGCTCTCTCATGGGGATGTGAGCTTTATTTGCTCTCTCAAATGATAGCACTATTCAAACAAGAGGACAGAGCTTCAGGCCATTATGTTGGCTAACACTTAACCAGGGAAACAGATTTTGCGATCACTCATGGTCTGCAGAGGCTTTGTGGTGTGAAATTTGCCATTGTAGGTAAATAAAACAATGGTGTGGAGGCTGCACTTCAAAGCCATCAATACTGAGGGGTTTTGAGTCAGCCAACCAATACTGAAGTGAAAGTTCTTTATAATACATGGTTTTCCCTACAGGCACCTTTCCCTACACTTCCTTCTGCACAAGGTATCTACTTCACAAATCAATAGCATTGTGGACTTCCTTGACAGTCAGTGAATTGAATAGACAGAAGCAGTGGGCCAGGGACCAAGGCAAAGTCTGGTACATGGTCAACTGATAGAAGATGCTAGACTTATTGCTGGGTGACAACAGTATTACAATTTTCAATTGACAGCTCCCGCCCAAGCCCCAGCTTCAACAACTTACAGACAGATCCTGATTTCTACCCATTTTGTGTGAATAACGTCTCTAATGTTAAGGCTAACCATCTACTTTTGATGTCCACTACTAAAAGGAAATAATTTCTATTCACAATTTTAACTCCAGTAGAATCATCCAGATTGAAGAAGTAGAATTAGGCCAGGGTGATCAATTAGCTATTGAAAACTGTTGGTCTTTGATTACATGACAAGAACATCTAGGCAAACTTTACTCTTGCTGGGCAATTTGAGGTTGGGATTGAAAGCAAAAAGAATTATAACAGAAATTACAGAGACATGGCTCAGGGATGGTCAGGACTGGCAGCTTAATGTTCCAGGGTATAGATGCTATCAAAAGGATAGAAACAGGACCAAAAGAGGAAAGGGAGTGGTGTTTTTGATTAAGAATAACATTATGGCTGTGTTTAGGGAGATTATTCCTGGGAATACATCCAGGGAGGTTAGTTGGGTGGAAATGAGAAATAAGAAAGGGCTGATCACTATATTGGCATTGTACGATAGACCCTTCAATACTCAGCAGGAAATTGAGAAACAAATTTGTAAGGAGATCTCTGTTATCTGTAAGAATAATGGGATGATTATGGTAGGAGATTTCAAACTTTTCAAACATTGACTGGGACTGCCACAGTGTAAAGGGTTTGGATGGAGAGGAAAATGTTAAGTGTCGACAAGAAAATTTTCTGATTTACTACAGAAGGTACAAAACCTGACCTACTCTTGGGAAATAAGGCAGGGCAGGTGACAGGTGTCAGTGGGGGAGCACTTTGGGACCAATGAACATAATTCTGTTAGTTTTTTTTAAAAAAGTGATGGGAAAGGATAGACTGGATCTAAAAGTTAAAGTTGTAAACTGGAAAAAGGCCAATTTTGACAGTAATTAGGCAAGAACTTAAAAAAGTTGATGGGGGTGGGGGGCGATTGTTTGCAGGTAAAAGAATGGCTGGAAAATGGGATGCATTCAAAAATGAGATAATGAGAGTCCAGAGACAATATGCTCCTGTTAGGAGAAGAGCAAGGCTGGTAAGTTGTGGGAATGCTGGATAACTGGAGAAATTGATGTTTTGGTTAAGGAAAAGAAGGAAGCATACGTCAGGTATAGACAGCAGAGATCGAGTGAATCCCTGGAACAGTATAAAAGCAGGAGGAGTATACCTAAAAGGGAAATCAGGAGGACAAAAAGGGGACATGAGATAGCTTTGACAAATAGGGTTAAAGAGAATCCAAAGGGATTTTACAAATACATCAAGGACAAAAAAGGGTAACCAAGCCCTCTTGAAGATCAGCAAAGCCACCTATGTGTGGAACTGCAGGAGATGGGGAGATACGAAACAAACATTTTGCAGCTGTGTTTACTATGGAGAAGGATACAGAAGATTGAGAACATGGGAAAATAAATAGCGACATCTTGAAAAATGTCCACAATACAGAGGTGGATGTCTTAAAACACATTAAAAAGTGAATAAATCCCTGGGACCTGATCAGATGTACCCTGGAACTCTGTAGGAAGCAGACAAGTGATTGCTGGGCCCCTTGCTGGGTTATTTTTATTATCAACAGCCACAGGTGAGGTGCCAAAAGATTGGAGGTTGGCTAACATTGTACCACTATTTAAGAAAAGCCAGGGTACTAGTGAGTCTGACATTGGTGGTGTTCAAGTTGTTGGAAGGAATCCTGAGGGACAGAAAATAAATGTATTTGGAAAGACAAGGGCTGTTTAGGGATAGTCAACATGGCTTTGTGCATAGGAAATAGTGTCTCATTAATTTAATGGAGTGTTTTGAAGAAGTAACGAAGAGGATTGATGAGGGCAGAGTGGTGGACATGATCTATATGGACTTGATTAAGGTGCTTGACAAAGATCCTCATAGTAGACTAAATAGCAAGGTTGGATCTCATGGAATACATGGAGAACTAGCTTTTGGATACAGAAGGTAAAAGACAGGGTGGTGGTGGACGGTTGCTTTTCAGACTGAATACCTGCGACCAGCAGTGTACCTCAAGGATTGGTATTGATTTTTGTCATTTATATAAATGATTTGTATGTGAACATAGGGGGTATGGTTAGTAATATTGCAGATGACACCAAAATTGGAGGTGTAGTGGACAGCGAAGGAGGTTACCTCAGAGTACAATGGGATCTTGATCAGATGGGCCAATTGGTTGAGGAATGGCAGATGGAGTTTAATTTAGATAAATAGGAGATGCTGCATTTTAGAAAGGAAAATCAGGGCAGGACTTAAACACTTAATGATAAGGTACTTGGGAGCGTTGCTGAACAAAGATTCCTTGGACTACAAGTGGAGTCACAGGTAGATAAGGAAGGAGGTATTTGGTAAGCTTGCCTTTGACAATTTTTGAGAAGATTTGTAGCTCAGGTTGATGCTAAATATGTAAGTTAGCTCGCTGAGCTGGCAAGTTTTTTTTCAGATGTTTCGTCACCATGACTAGGTAGCATCATCAGTGAGTGTCTCCGGTGAAGTTTTGGTGGAATGTCCTGCCTCCATATGTATAGGTTTTGGTTTCTTAAGGTGGGTGATGTAATTTCTGGTTTTGTTTTTCAAAGGAAGGTAGATGGGATCAAAGTCTGTTTATTGATGGAGTTCTGGTTAGAATGCCATCACTCTAAGAATTCTTGTGCATGTCTTTGTTTCACCTGTCCTAGGTTGTGTGTGTTGTCCCAGTCAAAGTGGTGTCCTTCTTTGTATGTATGGAAACTTTATCCTTGCCTTTATTGGTCAATGTGTTGAGTGGAGGAGTTGGGAGGTCATGTTGCAACTGTACAGTAAATTGGTTAGGACACTTTTAGAGTATTGCATGCAATTCTGGTCTCCCTCTTATAGGAAAGATGTTATGAAATTTTAAAGGGTTCAGAAAAGATTTACAAGGATGTTGCCAGAGTTGGAAGGTTTGCACTATATAAGCTGGAGCTATTTTCCCTGAATCTTCAGAAATTAAGGGGTGGCCTTATAGAGGTTTATAAAAGCATGAGGGGCATGAATAGGGTAAACAGACAAGTCTTTTCCCTGAGATGGAAGAGTCCAAAACTACAGGGCATAGTTTTAAAAGGTGAGAAGGGAAAGGGACCTAAAGGGCAACCTTTTCACACAGAGGGTGGTGGTAGAATAAGCTGCCAGAGGACATGGTGGAGGCTGGTACAATTACAACATTTAAAAGGCATCTTGATGGGTATATGAATAGGAAGGGTTTAGAGGGATATGGGCCAGATCCTAGCAAGATATCTGGTCGGCATGGACGAGTTGGTCCGAAGGATCTACTTCCATGCTATACATCTCTATGACTTTATGACTCTAAATGGAAAGAAAACACCTATTGCTAACAACAGCCCACATGCTATTCAGCAATACCAGAAAGATTTAGGTCCAGACATTATTCTGCATTTGATAAATCGCAGCCACAAGATGATGGCAGCATTTGGGCAATGGGAAACAGTTGATTCACCAAAAATGCAGTTCTTTCAATAGTCATAAAAGGAGAAGACATTAATTCCCACCAGTGTGGGCTGAATTTCAAATGGAACAGTGACAGAACAAATAGATCAAACCCAGCATTTGGGCAATAAACCTTAAACGGACATTTACTGCATTAAGTTATCACTGACATCATTGTGTAACAAAATGATTTCAGATGCAATCACAATACTTCTCAATTTACAATAAATGACTCTGTTATTTTATATGTCTAGGAGTAATGCAACAAGGTTGCAATTCCATTATGCCCCCATTATATTTCTGCAGCCAGATTTATAAGCAAATTCATTTGAAGTGTCACATTATGGTTCTAAGACAACACAAATATGTGAGTGAACATCCACCTATAATACTAGTCTTCAGTTCTGTGCAGTAACAAGCACAGTGGAACACCATAATGCTATCAAAGCTAAATATTAGCCATGCATGGATCACAAGGAGCAGCTTCCCAGAATGACTAGTTTTTTAATCTCTCAATTGCATTTCAATGGACAAAGAACAGTACAGCATCAGGCTCTTTGGCCCAATACAATGGCTCAGACATGATTCCTTTCTAAAGTCCTTTTGTTTTTACATGGTCCATATCCATCTATTCTCTGCTTATTCATGCATCTCTTAAGATACCTTTAGTGTTATTATTGTATTCTACCTCCACCACATCCTCTGGCAGTGCATTCAAGACCCTAACAACCTCTGTATAAAAACCTGCCTCTCACATCTCCTTTAAATTTATCCCATCACTTTAAATCTATGCTCTATAGTAATTAACCATTCTTCCTTTGAAAAATAACTGACTATCCATGCAAGTCAATTTTGCAAAATTCTATCAGGTCACCCTTCATCCTTTGACATTCGAGTGAAAATAAACCAAGTTAGTCCAATTCCTTTTCATGGCTAATGCCCTCCAAAGCAGACAGGATGCTGGTAAACCCTTCCTGTATCCTCTCCAAAGCTTCCCTATCCTTCTGGCAGTGTGACAACCAGAATTGTACACAATATTCCAATGTGGCCTGACTAAAGTTCAAGACAGCTGCAAGATGACTTGCCAATTTTTTATACTCTTATGCTCTGTCCAATGGGGTGGCCACCTTATCCATTTGTGTGATCACTTTCAGAAAACTGTGGACCTGTACACCTAGATCATGCTGTAAATTGATGCTGCAAGGGTTCTGCTATTTACTGTATACTTTCTGTCTGCACTAAATCTTCCAAAATGCACCACCTCACATTTGGAGTCATAAAGATGTACAGCACAGAAACATACCCTTCAGTCCAACTCGTCTATGCTGACCAGCTATCCCAACCCAATTCAATCCCACCTGCCACCACCCAGCCCATATCCCTCCAAACCCTTCCTATTCAGATACCCATCTAGATGCCTTTTAACATGTTGCAATTGTACTAGCCTCCACCACTTCCTCTGGCAGCTCATTCCATACGCATACTGCCCTCTGCGTGAAAAAGTTGCCCCTTAGGTCTCTTTTATATTTTTCCCCTGTCACCCTAAACCTATGCCCTCTAGTTCTGGACTCCACCACCCCAGGTAAGAGACTTTATCCATTTATCCTATCCATGCCCCTCATGATTTTATAAACCTCACTTGCCTGGATTAATCGTCATTTGCAAATGTCATTGCTATGCAATGTGAAAGTTGCGATAAATTGTCGTTAAAATGCAGCTCATTAAAATAGATTTCAAGGTTAGGTTGTTTTCAGAATCTCAAAAACGGACGAACAAGCACAGGGCCAGAAGCAGCCATTGGGACCTATAGAACATCCTGCCATTGACTCATTATTACTGGTCTGTATCTTTACTAAATTAAAGATTTTACGGGTTTGAGTTCATTAACTCTTAATGGGTTTTTGTTAAGACATGGATATGTCTTGGTCTTGCAATTTTCTACTTAATTTGTTTATGGGGAGAGGATGCTGGGTGAAGACTATAGGGAAAAAAACAAGAGACAATTCACCAAAATACCACCTCTCCCTATGAGCACACTCACTGGAGAGGCATTGGCCTACAGTATGATCATTAGACCAATGAGCTTGAGACCCAGGTCATGTTCTGGGGATCTGGGCTCTAATCCGGCCTTGTCAGATGGTCAAGTTTGAATTCAATAAAAATCTGGAAATAAGAATCTAATAATGACCATGAAACCATTGTCGATTGTCAGGAAATAAAAGAACCCATCTGGTTCATTAATGTCCTTTTAGGGAATTAAACAACTGTCCTTACCTGGTCTGGCCTAGAGGTGATTCCAGAGCCAAAGCAATGTGGTGTGACTCTTACTGCCCTCTGGGCAATAAATGCTGCTCTAGCTAATGAGGCCCACCTCCCACGATCAAGAGAAATCCCTTTGTGCATTGGTACCAACACGATCTGGATGCCTTTCAAACACAACGATCAAGATTCATCCTGATGCAACCCACATTCCTTAATTTTAGTAATTTATAAAATCCCAGCAACTACTATGGTAATTTAGCCTCGTGGGAAACAAAATGTGTAATGCAGAGAAAGAAACATGCATTAATTCCACAGCAACATAAATCCGGATGAGAATTCCACTTACAGGGCAATGATACACTAAATATGAATTTAATCTAAATGGTTGAATGGTTAAAGACAGAATAAAAACAAATTCTAGAGATAATAATTAACTCATGACACTTAAGGAATTCAGCCAGAAGTTGTTCCATAACTCTGTACAAGATGTTAATGACATCACCAAGAAATTGAAAACATTGTCAAAAGCTCAACAGCACCACAGTGGTCAAGATGCACTGCTTAAGCATCTAAAATCAACTTTATATAAATAAGACGGTGATTCCTACTTCGCATATAGCAGGTTAGGGTGAATCTGGTAAAGTAGGGGAAAAAAGTTTAAACCAGTTAAACAAATTGGGGGAAAAGAAAATCAGAATTTAGAATGGAGGTATCGTTAAAAGTTCCAAACACCAGGTGAGAGTTCAACAGGTTTATTTGAAATTGCAAGCTTTTGGAGCTCAGCTTAATTTTTGACCTTAAGAGTTCCAACATTGGGATAGTTTTCACATGGCTAGCATGCTCAGCCAAGAGGGATGGCTGACCTATGATTAAAGTTAAAAGATGACATACAAGAGCCAACAGGGAAGCAGTTTATTGGGGGCAGGGAACAATGCGGGAGGGTTGTATGGGGGGAGAGCAAGCTGATGGGCAGGTCTTACATGTTACTGCCTAATTATAGACTAGCACCTCAGAGCTCAGCATACCTCAGCCCTCTGGAATTCTGCTAACGTAGTGGCAACGTCATTAGTCTAAAAGTCCAGAGGCCAGGGTAATACTCTGGATTCAAATCTCAACACAGCGATTGAGTCATAGAGTCGTTGAGATGTAAAGCACAGAAACAGACCCGCCAGTCCGACTCATCTGTGCCGACCAGCTATCCAAATTGATCTAATCCCATTTGCCAGCACTTGGCCCATATCCGTCCAAACCCTTCCTATTCATATATCCATCCAGCTGCCTCTTAAATTTTGCAATTGTACCAGCCTCCACCACTTCCTCTGACAACTCATTCCATTTACGCACCACCCTCTGTGAAAAAGTTGCCCCTTAGGTCCCTTTTAAATCTTTCCCCCTCACCTTAAACCTATGCCCTCTAGTTCTGGACTCCCCCAGCCCAGGGAAAAGACCTTGTCTATTTATCCTATCCTTGCTCCTCATGATTTTATAACCCCTATAAGGTCACCCCTCAGCCTCCAACGCTCTAGGGTAAACAGTCCCAGCCCATTCGGCCTCTCCCTATAGCTCAAGCCCTCCAACGCCGGCAGCATCCTTACAAATGTTTTGTGACCCCTTTCAAGTTTCACAACATCTTTCATAGAGCAGGGAGACTAGAATGGAGTGTAATATTCCAAAAGTGACCAGAGCAATGTCTTGTGCAGCTGCAAAATGACCTCGCAACTCCTATACTGACCAATAAAGGCAAACGTACATTCAGGATAAATTGGAGCGGATGATCTGAAACTCTCCACTTCTTTGCTCCTTTCTCATCAATGCTCCTTGAAGTCTCCTTCATTTACTTAGCCAAATGCTCTGCTGTGCCCTCAGTGAATGTAGTCTGCCAGGTAATACTCCCTTTCGAGCACAGCGCAGGGGAGTTTTACCACAAAGAAGGCACTGAACAGAGACAAAGTGTGGTGCTCACTGCCTGCTGAAGCCTGCAGGGGGCAGCAAGATGGACAGGGAAACACACAATCAAAAATCACAGGAGAAAATCAACAGGTTTGGCAGCAAGAGATTGGAGGAAATTAAATTAGTATTGATGAAATCTGGAATGTGCCATTGATGGTGACCATGAAATTATGATTTTTTTTTTAAAAACCACAATCTAACTGGTTCACTAATACTCTTTAGGGAAGGGAATTTCCAATGTGTTTGACTCTTAACCACTCCGATTGCTTAGGGTAGTCTAGCAAGCAAATCAGTTCAAAGGCTAGTCGGGATGGACAACAAAATGTTGGTTTTGTCAGCAAATCCCACATCTATAATTAAATAAAAATACCATGCATTAGTCAGAGTGAAATGGGTCTGGGTGGGTTATTCTTTGGAGGGTCGGTGTGGACTGGTTGGGCCAAAGGGCCACACTGTAGGGAATCTAATCTAATAGTCACTATTAAAGCAGACTGATTACCATAGTTCTGCACTAAGTAAAAAGAATCATGTTGGACCTTACACCAAAGGGAAAATGATCTGCAGATATTGTTGGGAAGGTAGGAATCCATTCACCAGCAAATAGCTCCTCTTTGTTCCCAACAGGAAACCACTTCCAAACAGCTTGCCCTCTCCTCATGCTAACAAAACATTCATGGCCTGGCAAATTGACTGCCCATCCCCATTCAATCAACTGCATTTTACCAGCCCACCTCAAAAAAAAAGTTAAAACTAGACAAAATAGACACCAAATGATAGGATAGTTGGGCATGTGGCCAAAGAGATGGACTTTATAGAGCACTTCATAATGCACAATGATTTAGGAGTGAATACCAGAGGTTGTGGCCAAGGAGGCTGCAATTAGTCTCCAATGAAAAAGCCAACCAAAGTCATTGATGCTCGAGAATCCCAAGCAAATAGGCATGAATCTGAAGGAGTTCAGGGTTAAAGCAAGTAAAAGGTTAAAACAAAAAGCACTTGCAAGTGGCCTCTTTTCTGAAAGGACGAAGGAAAGGATTGTGAACCTGGAGATACTGGAGCTTGCAGGGAGCCGAAATCTCAAGCAGAAAGAAACAATAAACAAAGTAGTTTATCACAAGGGAAGTTATTGATTTTAAACAAGTTTCATAATGTGTTTAAGTGTTGTTGGTTGATCATTCAGAGGTGCAACAAGACACATGAAGCCCACAGAACATACACCGTTCCACATAGGAACTCCAGGAAATTCTACAACCACACATGGCATCATCAGCTGGAGGAGCTTAAGCAGCAGTTAACATCACTACAGTGCATTTGAACGGTGAGTGTTATATAGATAGCGTATTTCTCGAGATGGTTACTCTGCAGGTGAAGTTTAGGCAGACTGAGGGAGAACAGGTGACTGTCATAGTCCAATAGGACCAAGCAGATCATCGTCAAGTCCCCCAAATGCACCAGGATAATAATTGTCTGCCTAAATGCTACATGGTGGTTAATACTGAGTGGGCGGAAGATACTGAGGAACCATGGAAGCGCTAGGAGGTTGCTACAATGATATATCTGGACAGAAGGTTGAATTGGTGGGGGGTGGGCACATTAATTTCAGGCAGCTAGGAAAAACAAATTAAAAAGGTAGCAAACTATAGATTATTTCAACAGTCATGTGTTGGTGAATACAGAAGAAAAGAAAAGAGCATAGATAAAGGAGGTGGAGCACTGGAACCAGCTTTTGGGGTGACAGGAACTGTACACACCAGAAAGGTTGGATCTCAACAGGAATGGAGTCAATATCCTGGCTAGGAGACTTGCAAGTAGTGTTGAGAAAGGTAAATTAATTTGGCAAGGGAGTGAGAACTGCAGTGTAGATTCACAAGAGAAACAAAACCAGAAATAAGAAATTACAAAATTAATAGATAAACAAGCGATGTCTAGAAATAGCTAACATAGGAGTTAGATAAAGGCCACTTTTGGAATATTGCACTCAAGTCTGGTCTCTCTTCTACAGGAAATATGTTGTGAAACTTGAAAGGCTTCAGAAAAGATTTACCGGAATGTTGTCAGGGTTGGAGGATTTGGGCTATAAAGGTGAGGCTGAAGAGGCTGAGGCTATCTTGACTGTGGTGTCATAGGCTTAGGGGTCACCTTATACAAGTTTATAAAATCATGTGGAGCAAGGATACGGTGAATAGTCAAGGTCTTTCCCCCAGGCTAGGGGAGACCAAAACTAAAGGACTCAGGTTTAAGGTGAGAGGGCAAAGATTTAAAAGGGATCTAAGGGGCAACTTTTTCACTGAGGGTGGTGCGTGTATGGAATGAGCTGCCAGAGTAAGTGCTGGAGGCTGGTACAATTACAACATATAAAAAGGCGTTTGGATGGGTTTATGAATACAAAGGATTGAGAGAGATATGGGCCAAATGCTGGCAAATAGAGACTAAATTAAGTTCGGATCTCTGGTTGGCATGAACAGGTTGGACCAAAGGGTCTATTTCTGTGCTGTATATCTCGATACTCTCATGGTATATACTTCAATGCAAGTAGTCTAAAAGATAAGTCAGATGAGATGAGGGCACAACACTTCAAGAGGATAATATTGTCGGCTTTACTGAAATATAGCTTAAAAAGAATATGCAGCACACACATTTCCTGATGAGGAGTTTTGGATGAATGTCAGGAGGTTTGTTTTAAAAAAAAAGGTAGATTTGCAACATTGGTTAAAGTTACAAGCTGTGAAGAACAGCAATATGCTACAGCATCAAATAATGGGCATATCAAAAATAGTAAGTGCCAGAAATACTAAGAAGGAGAAACAGCTAACGTTCTAAACATTTAAAACTGAGTCAAATAAGAATCTGCCTCAGAACAGTCCTGAAAATTCAAATTCAGCTTGAAATGTTAACATGTCTCTCTCTCTCTCGCTCTCTCTCCATCGATACTGCCAGATTTCCAGCACTAATTTCAGATCTCCAGCAAATAGTGTTTTGCTTTTATTCTCAAGGATTAAATGGATTGGGGCTCTTGTAACACAGTGGTAGTGTCCCTACCTTTGAGCCAGGAGACCTAGGTTCAAGTCCCAAACTGCTCCAGAGATATATTACAAAATCTCTGAACCGGATGGTTGATTAGAAAATTCTAGAAGGGTTGAACTGAGGAAGCAAAACAAAAAGGAGCCAGTCACACTTCTGGGAGTGTGCAATGTACCAAGTTCAAACAGACAGAGCAATACAAGAGAAAGAAATATAGGCAAATTACCAAGTACAGAGGTAATAGGGTTGCAGTTCTTATAGATTTCAATTAATATTAACTGGTATAAGTTCAATGTAAAAAGTATACATTACTGCATTCAGGAGATTTTTAAGTCAGAATATAGCACAAATGGAAGATAAATTTCCAGGCTTCAGGAATTAACCTGGGCAAGTTGGAACAATAAGTGAGGGGGCATTTTACAGATTGTGATCAGAATTCAATTAAATTTCAAGGAATTATCAAAAAAAAATTCCTAGTTGGGTAAAAAACAACTTTACTAAAAAGTGTTGTGAATTGGTACAAGTGGATTGGAAAAAAAGCAAGTTTCATGGTTGTACACATCTTTTACATCCTCAAGACATTCCAATTTGCTCCATAATGGAATATTGCCTTCAAATGTATTCACAGCTATGTTGGCAGTTAGTTTTAAACACCAGCAATATCCCTCAACCAACAATGACAAAGAACCAGTTTGAGAGTTTTGGTGAAACTTGAAAAGATGAACATTGACCTAGATAACCACCTTGCTGTGTGGAAATCAAAACACTTGTATAGTCAGAGGAAAAGGAAGATAGGACATCTGTGGGGAGGGAATAAAGGGAATCACACACACAAACACATACACAGAGCCAGAAGTTCATATATCCCTGAGGAACCAGTTGCAATTTTATTAGTTTAAAAGAAGCAGTATTTACTTTTAAAATTTTATTTTAAAATAGATTTTTAACTCCAACATGATATAGTAAAACTTTGAACATGATACATATTAAAAAACAGTAATAAAACATGTGGAAGACATTGAGTAGACCTGGATGATACAATGTGCAGCTCACATCAGCAGACTCGAGACATAATAAATGTCAAATTTGTATCATATACAACACTCGATTGGCCGCCACAAGATGACAGGGTAAGAAACAAATTAGTGAACCCTGAAAAACCCTCATTGTAGCCAATAATCATACCTGCCCAATAAATCAGCAACTAATAATTCAGCCTGTTAAAATTTATTATTTATAGGATTAGAAAATATTGAGGTTCAGAGAAACACCCTTTATCCAGATAACAATCTATTGTTAAAAATGGAGAATGATGAAATGAAAAAATGCAAAAAAAAAGTCAAAACAACTGGCATACAAATATTCATCCTAGGGACCTCCTACATGCTTCTTAGTGCCAAGTTACAGGGTAGGTATGGTTGAGGCCAGGGAGCAATAGTGTAATTTCAAAGGAGATTGGAAAAAGAATAATTCACAACTCTAATCTTAATATCAATAACCTATGAAGCAGAATTTCTTAGGTCAGCACTCCGCTGCATTGTGATGCTGTTATCATCACACGGCCTAGCAATGAAACTTAGGTTAATGTGTCAATGAAAAGATTGCTTTCATCTTTTTGTAAAATATTAAATCTACAACCACGTAGCTTGCATTATTTACTGAGGGTGAATGGCGATTTGGAAGAGTGATGGGGATGGAGTAGGGGACAAATGGAAATTAGGAGCTCAATGGCATTCATTGACCTTCAATCAACAAGTCCCTTTCTCTCCCTGCTGCTTAAATTAGCAGTGGTGAGTTGACCTTTGATATGACCACAAATAATGTTGGCAGCTTTTGTCAATTGTTCCCAGTTTGATCAATTTAAATCACTTGACGCACTAATCAGAGACTTTCTGTGATAAATAATGTTCATTCTTAATCCTAGAATAGGAATTGTGTTTTCCTGAGTGTAGGTTAATAAAAGCAAGATTGAACACAATATTTGAAAGATAACCAATTGCAGCTAGTCTTGATTTGGATGGCTCTCTTGATGTTTTTGGAGAAAAGCCATAACTCTGCCCCACGTCAGGTATCAAAAACTCACTTGTTTAAATTTCAGAACACCAGCACTTAGTAAAGTATATCTGGGCTAACAAAGTGCAGGAATAAATAGTGGGAATGGAGCAGGTCACGGAGTACTCTCTGAACTCAACATGACTATTGCACATCCATGAGAATACACACTTATGTATTGCAAAGGGCATACTGAAACACTCATCCAGTTTAGACAAAGCATTCAAAACCCCGATTGCATTAAACAATTCCTTCTTAACCTGTATTCTACCAACGTGACACGTGTTGGACTTTGAGCAGTCTGTGAAAGACAGGAAAAACAAGGCAGCTATAGCCTCATAACAAGAACATGCATTTTCCGACAATGTCACATGCTTCTTACACATAATGTGACACCAGCAATATTAATGTTGAATCTTATTCTCCAGCACAGGATGTTAGGTTTACAAGTATTTGCCTGAACAATATGATCTGCGCTTCTGAAACATTTAAGCATCTTTAACCTCCAGCTACCAGTTGGCTTACTGAGTCAGTTAACTTTCACACTTCATAGGTTTTACAACACATCATCACCAATGACTATTGTGTATACACATTTCTTTTATTAAAAAAAATAAAAGGTATGACAATCTGAACTGTAACAAAAAAGATTTATTGAACAAAATAGCTAAAAATTTATATTGGAGAAGGAAAAATCTATATCAGCCAATTTCTCAATAAGCATTGAAACAGGAAACCTGCATTTTTATGATTGTAATGAGACTTGTTCCTCTACCGCATTGATTCCTGTAGATGCATAGAGAACTAATGATATTATTTCTATCCCATTTAAAATGTTTAGTGAGCTACACCAATTCTCCCCTCTAAAGTCTTAAAGATTGCAGCTGTCCATTTCAGTGCCTGTACAGGAAACACATTTTCTGGCAATGTGTCACATAATCAGAAGATATCCAGCTCACTAATTAAAAGCTTCGATTACTGGTGAAGCACAGCACAAATGTGCTTAAAGCGATGTTCCTTCTTGTTCTAGGAAAATGAAACAAAAGACTGGGAGAGAAGCCAGAATTCCAGAGAGGCAGATAATGCAGAGAGCTTGCACTAGTGAAAAGATTGTGAAGGCTGCACCCATTAAAGTTTCCTTATTCACCTATGGTTTCTGTTCTTCCATCCTCGGGTCCTTCCAGCTCTTCTTTCAGCATCTCAGCCTGTTTCACATTCACAGCAGTTCTTTGCTGCCAAGCCAAGTGGATGGTCTTCATTAAGCTTTGCTGAAAACATCAATAGTTGGTTTAAAAATAATTTCAATACAGCTCACTGATGTGGCTGACGTCCTTAAACAGATTTGGGAATCTACATTTTTCAGTAAAGAATAGCTGTGGATAATATGCTGTCTGGAGATAAGATGGGATAAAAACGAGGAAGTCTCTCAGAGCAAAGATCACCTTCGCTTACTTGGCCGCCTTTTCTGGAAAGTTACATCTCATCCAACATGGGAGGGCTCAGTAATGGAGGACAACCTGAGATTTATTTAGAGTTACCTGCAAAACCAGAAAGCAAGCCAGTCTGTTAGCACAAGATGCAAAATTTATTTGTTTAAAGACTTAGAATCATATTGATCTGTTCAAAATCAGACCTCAGCCTTGACACAAATAGCAGTACAACATTAAAGGAACCATTCACATTTGAGAGAGATTTTCTACTGACTTATTCCTTAAGAATATCCTTTCACATAATTTACTTTTAGTTGGATCAATAGCAAACAGTTATTAGTCACTGACTGCATTCCTTTTTTCTCAAGAATGGATAAAATCTTGAAATAACGTAGGATTTGAATCTTCAGACCAAATGGTTATTACATGAGGCAAGAGGTTTTAACCAGAGGCTCAGGATACCTCAATGTACAAACTGTAGGATATTCACAAGGTGGCACTACATTCATGGAGTAATCAAATTAACCACAATCTTATTGAAAGATGCAATAGACTCATAGGGCCACATGGCCTACTCCTGCTCATAATTTCAGCATTACATGTACGTTCATGAGACTGTACCATATTAATCGTATTCTATAATACAAACTTAGCTCACTTGACAAAATGTATTCCATTTTCCATTAATATTGTACAATAGAGAGGAGAAGCGATTTAAATATTGGAGCAGTGTTCTGGTTGACCTAGTTATCAGGCAGCAAAAATAAAAACCTT
Organism: Chiloscyllium plagiosum; assembly: GCF_037043375.1. NCBI lineage: Eukaryota > Metazoa > Chordata > Chondrichthyes > Orectolobiformes > Hemiscylliidae > Chiloscyllium > Chiloscyllium plagiosum. Next base: position 24,519,621 of record NW_028270172.1, read on the forward strand.
TATTCTGAGCTTCTGATTAGTAATTTACCTTGATCAAAAGTATGCATTATGGATGATCATCAAGAGCAATCTATGAGAATTAAGAACTTACAAATAAATTTCACTGAACTTAAAAGCAGCAATACATCATATTTATCAGGATCAAAATTTAGAAGGGGGAATTAAAAATAATTTCACATACTTAGCAAGTTACTTGTTCAAGCATGTGTCTTTAGTAATCAGATTTATAACTTGTAAATTTTCTAACCAAGACTAACATTATTGCTGCAATAGTCAGCTCAATGAGGGCACTATTAGAAAAAAGGCACCAAAAAAAAAAGCAGGGGAATTTTTTTTCAAACCTGTTAAACAGAGGAATCAAAAGATAACAAAAGTTGTTGCCATTCATAGGAGTTTCAGCAATTGAAATACCAAGGTGAACAAACAAGAGATTCAATCGGAGATTTTAACAAATCAGTGCAGAGACCGAAGATGGAAGAGGTAGTGATGAGAGAAAAAGCTGGAAGATGCAATTCTCATGACCCAAAAGAAAACAAAGGGCTAGCTTGTGTGCGCTGGTGACAGTGTGCAGGAATATCTATGCTAGTTAATGGGTGCCTCTTCAATTCAATTTTAGGTACCCAGCACCACTATCACAGATCTTACACAGTCATCGCATACACTGGATGCACATGCAACCCTCTCAATATTTGCCAAGAGTGCAAACACTCTGGAATTTATTACTGCAGCAGTACAACACCTCCATTCCCTAAACCACTCTCTATTACAGATACAAAGAGATCAGCAATTGGCGTCAACACATATGAGCATTTTCTTTCATAGTTCCTATTGGATACACTGAGTTTAAGGCTGCCAAAACCTTGCATTTAAGGGGGGGGGGGGGGGGGGGGGAAAGAGGGGTGCTGGCAATGAAGAGGGTCCAGGACTCTGTCAGACTTTGGGCTCAAATCCATGCGCCTACCCTCAACACCACAAGGATGAATATCAACCGGTGATGTGTTAGTCACTTCTGTTGTTTGGACAGTGGATAGGAAAATGAAAAAATCTGCAGATTACAGTACTGCACAAAAATCTGGAATGCATCCAGTGTTCCTTCAATATCCCATTTATCCTCAACCCAAATTAAATTTTAAAAATGTGCTCAAGCACAATC